>NC_141221.1:1385000-1917500 GCF_054856515.1 Filicampus tigris
TGACTTTTTTTTTCCTCTCTAAAAAAATTCTGCTTTGGTTAACGTCGGATTTCTCTTTTTAAAATGTAAAAATACGTTTTGAAAACAACTCCTTGCCAAAGTAAAAGCCAAATGCAAGTGTAAAATTTCCTTATGCATGTAATTCTCAGATAAAAATACATTATTGTCCCAAAAATGTGAATTTGTGGGGAGGAAAAAAAAAATTATACTCTTGTTAATTTTTTTTTTTTTTGTCTTGACTTTTCAGTTTTCTTTTTCATTGTTGTTGATCCAAATCAAAATTTCGTATTTTGCGAAACATAAGGTTGTTGTCGTGACTTTTCAGGGTTTTTATGTTTTTGTTGCCGTCGTTGAAGCAACTCATAATTTCACAGCTGCAGTGAGTGCCATCGAGACAACAAAAAGGCGAAACAGCACAACAAATGCCGTGAATGATTTGAGTTAAATGTTTTGCAGTCTTTGCAAATGTCACCATTTCGGGCGGCCTCACATTCATCTTGGTAGTTCTTGCCGCCACATGATGACGATTGAGCGACACTTCCCGTTAACAGGCTGCGACGACACCTGCGTGGAGTGCAGCGGTCCCGGCCAGTGCCTGCGTTGCCAGCCGCCTTACGCATCACTGCGTGGTCAATGCGTGCTCCGGTGCGGCAGGAACTACTTTCTGGACGCCGACGCGCACTCCTGCCAACGTAAGACCTCTCCTGCTCAGATGACGGACAAAATGTATTGGTCAAATGATTGACATTTCGGTTTTCAGCCTGCTCCACCGACTGCGTGCTGTGCGACGGAGTCGGACGTTGCCGAGCTTGCGGACCACAGAGTTACCTCATGGAGGGATACTGCACCCCCGACTGTGGCCATGGTTACTACGCCCATCAAAAAAGTAGAACCTGCCATGGTAACAAGACTTTTTTTTAATCTTTTTTTTTTTTATGCCAAGTTGTTGCTTCTAAACACTCATTACAGTTTGTCTTTGAAGGATCCTTACAAATGGACCTCTAAAATGTTGTCTTCAAACAAAGATGATGGATTCCCTGTGTCTTGGGGGGCTTCTTGAGACTTTTTGGTGGATCTACTCTTGATAAACCTACCCACCACATTTCATGGTGCTAAGGACAGACAGGCTTTGGGGGCTGAATTTTCAAAATGGCAGTTTTTTTTTTCTTTTTATCTTTTCGGGCAAGGCTTCTTGAGACTTTTTTTGTGGGTCATCTCTTGATAGACGTTCCGACCAGATTTCATGTTGCCAAGTGGAACAGGCTTCACGGGCTGAATTTTCAATAACTCTCAGAGGAGTTTGTCTTTGAAGGACCCAGGGAACGGCCACTTCAAACCAAAATGCCGCACACCCTGCAACTTTTACAGTAGGAGTGCTCGAGACTTTCTTGTGGGTGTACCCATGATGAATATACCTACTCAATTTCATTCGGCCAAAGGGATGAATTTTCACCAAATCTCTCAGAGGATTTGTTTTTGTAAAAGAAAGAAATGACCCTAAAATGAAAAATTTGAACTGAAATGGCAAGCTTCCTATATGCTTTTGGGTTTGGCTTCTTGAGATTCTTTAAGTTGCCTACTGATGATAGACATGCCTACCAAGTTTTATGATATTCAGTGAAATGCGCTTTGGGGACTGAATTTTCAAAAACTCTCTGGGAGGAATTTGTCTAAGAAGGACCCCTGGAAATGGTTACAAACGACCCTTAAATGCTATCTAAACCCAAAATGGCAGACTCCCTCTATTTTTTATGGCATGTATTCTTGAGATTTTTTGGTGGATCTTCTCATGATAGAAATGCCTACCAAATTTCATGTTGCTAAGCAAAACAGGCTTTGGGGACTGAATTTGCAAACCCTCTCTACGAGGAGTTAGTCTTTGAATTAGAAAAGAAAAAAAAGCACCAGTAATACATTTCAGTCATGTAATGTCATGTAAGACGAGAATATTTCCGTCAACACTCATCCTCTGAAGAAAGAAAGAAAGACAGGAAAAGTCTCCTGTGCTTTGAAGCTGATGTGTTATTTAAAGGCCGCGGGCTGACAATTTTTCACCATTCCCTGAGCAGACAGTGAAAGATTGTATATTTCTCCCGCAGAATTACATTGCGTAACATGTCATAAATCATGACACAAACTAAGCTCCGCGTGGTTTCTCTCAGTCTTAAAGCTAAAACATAGCAACATGAAAGGGAAAATCACAACAACAAAAAAAGACGTCGCTCTAGTCTTACTATTGTTGTGTTGATGATGCTACCATTAGTTTATTTTTCGATCTGTTCTGCGAGAACCAAAAATGTGTTGGGACATTACAATAATCCCCCCCCCCCCCCCCATGGGAAATCATTAGTTACTCATGATGCAGCGTATGCAAATTTAATCAAGACACGAACATAAATTACCCAGACGACCTCAACACGTCACATGAAAGAATAAATAACAAAGGTTGACGGACAGGCTAGCTCAGGCATGCAGCGTGCGTTGATGTGTGTGTGTAGCATCAAATAATAAAACATTGTCACTGTCAGCAAGAAAAACAAATTGCACATCACCTCGCTCGTAAAATGTTAACGACGGCGAGGGCGTCGGCAATATTTAGCCGCCACCCACCTGACACAATAAATAATAAAATGCTCAATATATAAATATTAGAAGCACCCAGAGCTGAACATGCCACAGAATGAATTCCCCACTATTGTCATTTAATAGAATGAATCAAAAGTATTGATTGACTGAGGGAGTGCACAAATGAAAGCGCCTCACTTTGATCTTGACGAGAAGAGAGAGTGCGAAGACGGAGACAGTGCCGCGTTAGCGTCTGTCGCTAGCTGGCCGTTTAAAGAGGGCGGGACTTCTTTTTGCATGCGTATGACTGTGAATAAGATTAAAATGGTACTAGAATAAGATATTAGGTCTGTTTCGGGGCAAATCGACCCGTTTGGATGTTTAAAAAAGAAAAAATCGAAACACAACATTATTTTAATTCAGCCCCCAAAGGCCATTTCACATTAGGACTTTGCTTGGCTTTTCGCCCATCAAAAAGTCTTATGCAGCCACGCCCAAAAACAAACCAGAGGTCCTGCCAATTGTTTTTGAAGCTCCTATTTTAGGGTCATTTCCAGCGGTCATCCAAGAGAGTTTTTGAAAATTCATAGCCCAAAGTATGTTTCATTTATTAACATAAAGTTTGATAGGCACGTCCATCATGAGTAGACCCATCAAAAAGCCTAAAAAGACACATAACTTATCCCATTTTGTTCAAATCATCCATTCTAGGGTAAAGGGGTTTTAGTATTCTACAAAGCCAAATCCTCCTCGAGAGTTTTTGAAAATATCGCCCCAAAATCCTCTTTTACTTACCAGTATGAATTTGGCTCGTATTTATATCATGGGAAGACCCACAAAAAAGTCTCTAAAAGCCATGGCAGAAAAGTCCCAGGAACAATTTTACTTTGAGCTGCCATTCTTGTCATCTTGCAACGAAAAACTCTCAATCTTCAGATTTTTGGAAAATTCAGCCACCATATCCACTTTAGCTTAACTATGAAATTTGGTAGGTTGGTCTATCATAAATAGACCTACAAAAAAGCCCGAAAAACACTCTGCACACCAGCCATCCTTCAAAAACAAACCACCTCTTGAACTTTGGTCCCATTGCTAACAGATCTGAACCACATGTATGAGACGCGGCTTACAATAATTGTCGAAATTTGTGTTTGATATGCCATCAATGTTGTTCCCCTTTCAGCAAACAGCAGCCCCCCCACACTCCACATCAACGGTTCCCTCCAGGTTCCGCTCGGTGGCTCAGTCCCGCTGACCCCGACTCTCGTGCAAGCGAAGGATCCCGACAGCCCGCTGGAGGCTCTCGTCGTCCAGCTCGTCCGGCGACCCACCAACGGACGTCTGCTGGTCTTCCGGGAGGGGCGGGAGGACGAGGAGGAGGCGGGGCAACGAGAGATGAGCGACCAAGACAGCTTCACGTGGGCCCAGTTGGAAAGTGGTCGAGTGCACTTTCAACACCAGGGGGACAAAGCAAGGTGAGGCGATTCCACCTTGGTTATTGCGTGCGTTTACTTGGCTTATAAAAACCCAAATAATGCCAACATTTGGATTTCAAAATGTTACTGACTGCATGTAAACGTAGTCAATGAGCTGACTAGACCGGCGTTTTAGCTGGATATTAATCTGCATGCAAAACTTACTTGCATTTTTGACGAGCTTCCTTCTTCAGCGACCCATCCCAACAACTTCAAATGTATCTAGCCTTACTATTGTTACGCGTTATTGTTAAAAAATCTAAATAAAATCTGACTTTCAATTATCGGTGCAGAACGAGGAAATAGGTGGTTTCACAACACCTCTCTGACATTTTGCGCATTCAAGAGCGCTAATAGAATTGCTCTCAAGCTACTTTCAGTGCTTTAAGTTAACATTGTCTAAAAATAACAGGACCAATCGTATCGATTTGTGAGAAAAAAAATTATATCGACCATATTTGGATATTTACATCTATAGATATACTTTCCTGACTTGTACTTCAATGTGTATGTTTTCCCTCTCACTGGAATTGGCCAAATGCTGTATTTTCTTCCTCACTTGATCTAGTGAATTCATATATTTTCTGACGGGTGAATTCATGTATTTTCTTTCATCCTCTGTAGGACCGGCGAATTCACTTTGCGAGTGGCCGACCCTCAGCTGGCGTCTCAAGCGGAAACAATTCAAGTTCAAGCGCTCTCAATGCAGGTGAGACACGGACACACACGCACAACTTTAGTTTATCGAGTCGCAGAAAGAAATGGGCTCCCCTTTCTCACTGGCATTTTTCTCTGGCAAACTGCAAACATGCTCTCCGCCTTATTTTAATCACGCTTGTAGTCTCCATCTCCACTTTGAATTTTTTTTCTGAAAATGTCCATTATCCCCATTGTGTCTTTACAAAAACAGCCGGGAAATGTAACCTTTCCGACGGGATTCCCAAGGGTGTGTATTGGGTCCCTTGGAATTTCTGAGTGTGTTTACCCCTCGGTGGAGGATTGCGAGTGCTTCTCGCGCACCACATCACAAACGCTGTTGCAACCTTCACGCTCCGCTGGAGGAAGGTTATCAGTTGTCTTCTTATTGATCTTTTCATCACTTCGACAAGCACAACAACAAAAAGGCAAAGGTTGCGCAGTCAACGCATTCGCTTAGCATGCAAATGCGGGCCGGCCGGTTGGACGATGCGAACGGGCCCGTCTGATGAGAGTCAACGTTTCATGGAACGTAGCCAAGATTGATATGTTTCAAAGAAAGCGGCAAAATCCGCTTTGTGCTCGCGTTGCGCTGCCGCCTACGACGCGGCAAACAGGCTGAGCAAGAAGAAAGCCTTGATTGGAAACTCTGCCGGCAGCCATTTTAGTGCGTCCGGGAATAAAAGCATCTCGCAATCGGATAACTTGGCAACAGCCTGAAGGTGCAGGAACTTCGAAATGACGGGAAAATGTACCCGGCAACTAGGAACTTTTGGAAAACAGAAGTGAACAGAGGAACAACTAGGATTTAAATTGCGTGCGGGGTTCAAATAAGCTCACAGCAAGATCTTTTCAAAGCACAGTTCCGTATGTTGCCGGCTGTTTCAGAGAATATTGTGTTCTGTGACGATATCAGCAACAAACCTACCAAAAGAAAAACTAGACTGTCCTCTTTCACCAGAAAAAAAAGGATTCCATCTCCCTTTTTTTCTATTCATTAATCACCAGTAGAACCTGGGTTGGTTTTACCCAAAACACGCGTTTCTGACTAAAAAGCGGAGAAAATTACCTTTTGGGGGGGAAAAAAACATGTTAAGCAGAACTTTGACGCTATTTTTACGTTGTCTTTGTGACGTCTCAAACAGCCAAACCAAGACTGCGAAAGGGATTTTTGTGGCAAAATAGTGTTTGTAGGATACAGAATGAAGAAATGTGCCGTGAGTGACGATAACTCACTGCATGGCTTGGGTTGGATGCCAGTGGCCTTTCTACATGGCATTCGCCCATTTAGTCCAATCGACGAAATCATATTTTCTCACAATTGCCACATATACGAACTACCCTGACACATACGCATTTTATACCGTTCTTTTATACCGCTACTTCTAAAATCATCACTTTTCAGGAGAGGAATAATTTGTAAAATGAACACTGACATGTCGACTGATCGAAAGTATAGATCTGTGTGAAATTGGCCAAATTTTGACATGGGTGCTTTCGGCCTGATGCCGCTGATGTCTTCTTCAAGCGTCTGGTGCCATACTTGTCCGACTTCCAACCTGTTTTCCATTTCCTGCCCTCACAATCGAGCAAAGCGACCTAATCTTTATCTTCTACTCAAAAGTTGCGCTGAGTTCAACTCCAAAGTGATGCGCCGTCGCCATCTACAGGCACCGGTTAGTCATGACTGCGGTTTGCAAATCCGACTTTCACCGACAAGTTGGGCCAGACCCTCTTTGACACTTATCTGTTGAAAAAAAAGACATGCGTATACGTAGTGGCAATAAACATTTGGATGTTTAAGAAATGAATTTAGTATCTTATACAGTACGTATAAACGACGGTGCGAGTGTGTTGTCATAAAATGCGTTGGTAAAGCAGTCCTCCTGCAGCGCATTCAAAGAGCTCACAGCTTGCCAGCCAAGAAAAACAAACATCCCGGGAAGCCGGCAGCGCGCACAGGAAGGATTTTGCACCCCCACGGGGGCCGATGACGGCTCTTTCCCGAGCATCAAGCCCTCCTCTTCCCTCACTTACCTGCAGCCCTGCAAGACAAGGTCAAGCCTCCTGCATTGAGTGTTTGTTTGCCTCGGGAGGAGATTTACTTGTTTGCCTTTTTGTGAGTTGGCGTGTCTTTGCAAACACACGCACACACACATTGACACACTCTTTGTTTTGCTGCAGTGGGAAGACAAGTCTGGATTTGGGTGGTCGCCCGGGGGGCTCGGTTGTCTGTCTGCTGGAGATAATTGCTCCAAAGTGAAGAAATTTGTCACCGGACCTTCCCTGTCTTCCTGCTCTGTTTAGCAACTCAGTCAGGCGACGTTTTTGTGTGTGCCTGCGTGTGTGCGTGGTCTCTGTTTGTTTGTGATCATCGTCATCTGTGGCGCCAGCTTGTTCTTCTCTGCGTGAACCTTTTGCTCAAGCTGTCATCACCGCCACCCGCTGGAGCTCAGCCAGGATTTAAAAAAAACACGCTGGAAATGACTTGGGAAAGCACTTGGAAAAATACGCAGAAACACCAAGAATAAAGCACCAGGAAAATATCATATCAAAGAACACTGGGTGACGCGAGGGAAAATACAAGGAAAAAGATTACGGATAATGGGGAGGTATCATCGGGATGAAAGAACAATTGAAGACGAGGGGAAAAACCGCCAGGGGGAAAAAAATACCAGAAACATCGAATAAAAGCCATGGAAAAATCACCCGAAAGACCGGGAAATAACACCAGAAAAAGCACAAAAAACTCCCGGAAAAATAAGAAACACAAAGAAGTACGCAAGGCGAATCTGGGGAAACTCTGCGAAAGACTTGGAAAAAGGGTGACGAAACACCAAGACAAAAACACAAAGAAAGGAAACGTTGGGCAACGCACCGCACTAAGAAAGACTTGAGAAAATTGCGAGAGCAAAAAGCCAAGCATGGAGAGTCTCAGTGAACCAATTGCTAACAGTCTCTTTATATCCACACACTTTTGGTATTCTCAAGCGTTTCCCCTCTTTGTGGCAATTTGCTTTTTCCTTGACAATCACACCTTGTTTTTGTGGTTCGGAAAGAAAAATCAAAAATACGGTACAGTACATTGTATGTGGCGGCTAAGAAAAATGAGGGAAAAAAACTTTTTGTCAAGTTTACGTTTGGGTAAAGCGTCCCCGGTAAATAATCTTCCCCCGGCGTCCTGTTTGTGACTTGCAGCCTCCGAGGGTGCTGGTGCTATCGGCCTTGTCGGTGGAGGGTCCCGGCAAGGCAGGGACCATCACCAAGTCCACTCTGGCGGTGGACGATCCCGACAACCCGGCGGACGTCCTGCTGCTGCTTCTGGAGGCTCCTCGCCACGGCCGGCTGACGCGCGTCCACGACGACCGATCGCTGAGCCGTTTCAAACTGGAGGAGCTTTCCCGCGAGCGCGTGCAGTACGTGCACGACGGGTCGCGGGAGGCGCAGGACCACCTGGTGCTGCAGGTCAATGACGGGCACAGCTACCAGAATGTTCTGCTTCAAGTGCACATTAGTCAGAAGGTAGGCAACCCAAACACTGGCTTGCAACTCCAATTTGAAAACCTAAGCCTGTCTTGGAACCTTAACCCTCACTTGAAAACTTAGCATTTGCTTGAACCCGAATTTCATACCCCATTTATTGGCTGCAGTGAAACATTAACTTTTGCTTGAAAGCGTCATTTTAAACACAAATCTTTGCTTGAAATCCTGATTTGAAACCATCTCTTAAAACCCTCATTGGAAAGCCTAATCTTTTCTTAAAACCCTAACCGAGTCTTGAAACCCTTACCCTTGCTTGAAAAAAACATTGATCGTGTCTCGAAAGCACATTAACAGCCATAACGCGTATCGAAACCCTAATCCTTGTTTTAGACCTTCATTTGATACCTAACTATGACTTGAAAGCCCAATTTGAAACTATTAGCCTTTATGCGAAAACCCAAAAGTCATCTTGAAACCCAAATCTTTTCTTCAAACTTGAACCCTAAATTAAAACCCGACCACCGACTTGAGAGCCCAATTTCAAACCTTTATTCTATTTTAAAAACCCTCATTTGAAAACGTAATCTTTGCTTGAAACACTGACCTAATCTTGAAACCCTAATCCTGTGTTAAAACCCTAAACCAGGCTTTGCTAGAAACCTTAACCCTGTGTTGAAACCCTAATAGGAAACTCTAACTGCGCCTTGAAACCGTAATTCTGTCCAGAGACTCTAATTTGAAAACCTAATCTTTGTTTCTTCTTCTTGTATCTTCAATTGAAGCCCTAACTCTGTCTTTAAACCCTATTTGTCATCCGTCACCTTTACTTGAAACCTTAACTGTGTCTTAAAAAAACTCTTAAAACCGAGCTTCGTCCTGATTGGTTTAAAGTTGTTCCTGCTCTTTGGCTTCATGAACATTGCATGTGACAACGTGTCAGCGCGTGCCATATGCTAGGCTACATTCACTAGCGCACCTCCAGAAGGTTGGATTTTGGGTTGATTTTTATTTTATTTTTTTAACTCAAACCATCTGGACCATTTGGAGAGTTCGGAAGAAAAAAAGTCTGATAAGTGTACAAAACTTGAGCGTGATGGTGTGCGCTTTTTTTTTTTGAAGGCGGACGACTCGCCTGAGCTGCGCTCCGTCCCGGTGACGTGGGTGAAAGGGGGCGGCATGGTGAGACTGGGCAGCAAGCAGCTGCAGGCGCACTACCGGGGGGTCAGCGCTGACCACATCCTGTACACCATCCTGGACTCTGACGGCTTGCCCAAATACGGTAAAAACAATTAGCGGTCAAAAACATGCTACGCTAGGAGTCTACAGACGTTTGACCCAGGAACAATGACTATAACAGGCAGGTTAAATTACATTAAATATGATTTAAATATGCAACATCAGAAGTGTCATTAAAAGCTTCCTGTTATTTTGTGGGTCAGATTGACCCAGCAACACTATTTGCTGTTTGTGAGGATCGATCCTGTTAGAGGCCCAAACCAACAGGAGGGTTATGTAAATATGTAGATATGAAGTATAAAGGCATTAACCTTCCTATGATGTTTATTTCTCAACCGAAAATGTCCATGGGTCAATGTGACCCGCTGCATCTTTAGTTATTTCGAAAAATGATTCGTAAAATAAATAATTTACTGTAAATATCAATTGATAAAAGACGGAAAAACAACCGAAATAATGTCATTTGACCCGCAATATAACCGGGTGGTTAAAAATGTGATGTAAAGGTGAACGGAGCGTAAATACGCAACACAAGCGGCCGGCTTTCTCCATCCAGGTGAAGTCGTGCTGGTGTCCATGCCTGCCGACGGTCCGCCCGAAGGCTGGAACCCGACGCTGACGGACGACCGAGGCTTTACCGCCACCACCTCCTTCACCCAGCAGGACGTGGACGACGGCACCGTTTGGTACCGACACTTCGGCAGCGGGACCCCGGCCGACTCCTTCCGCTTCCAGGTCGGTGAAAATGCTCGTGATCCCGCCGCGTTGCCATATTTGGGGGGTTCAATTACCAAGGGGGCGTTAGCTTGGTGATGCCGCAGTTGGGATCCACTGCCGTACTGCAACACGCCGAGTATCTGAGTAAACAGCAGCTCAAGGTAGGAATAAGTCAATTTGAGCTGCGTCTCTACGGTCACGCTAAGCTAATGTCCGCGCTTTCCATTGCCCTTGATTGAGACGTCGCCCCTGCCAACATGGCCGCCACGTAACCACGCCAGCAAAACCAGGGAAATCCCGGTTCCTATCCCACTAAACCTCCATACCGAGAAACTGAAATATTTTTGCAGTCAATTTGGCCAAGTCGCACGTGCAGGCGGATGTCTTGTGTACGGACTATTTATAACTGTATGAAAAGCAAGTGGATGTATGAAAACCGTGACAAAAAAAATCATCTGACTGAATTGCGTGAAAATGATGACATCAAAAACCGAACTTCCATGTCCATACTTTGGGCATTGCTGCCATTTAGGGGTATTGCAAGCATGCAGCGCTTATCAGTCAGTCGTCTTATACTCACAATTTTTGAGTGTGTGCAAATACGTTGTGGTTCAAAAGCGTGTTTTACAGCAAAGTGCCATTTTTCAAGGGGGATACTTTCCAGACCTCCCTTGATTGTGGAGCGTACCTAAACGGGCGCTCGGTGTAGTCCTGCCAGTCTCGTCATTGTCAACACAACAAAGCGGCCAAAAAAGCTTCGCAGCTCTATCTAATCAAGCGGCTGCCAATACTCGTTTTTGGCTCCGTCTATCGCCGCAAATTGATTTTAATTACTCGCCGCCGCCATTCAAACGACAACTCTCGAGTGTCTCTTCAATTTGACGGCGTCAAATTCCTGGAAGCCTCGCCTGCGCTTGGAAGGGAAGGTGATTAAAGGGAGCGGGTTTTTTTGGTTGTTTTTTTTTTTTTAATGGAATGATTTAGGAATGCAGTGCAGGAGTCAATAAGCAGCCGTCCATCCAAAGCAATCAATTCAGCTTTTGCAAAGATAATCATGCTCAACGCTGTCGGCAAGAGTTATTAAGGTGTCTTAATGAGATGAATGCACCCGCGAGTTTCTTTTCCTTTTTTCTACGCGATATTACAAAATACTCCCACTTGTCCATCCGTTCATGCCTTACATGGAATTCAATCCAAACAATTCAGCTCTTACAACGATAATCATGCTCAACCCTCTGAACTAATTGGTATTAATGTGTCTTAATTAGATAAATGCTTCAACCTTGCGGTTCTTACCTGAATCTGTATTTTTATTTATTTTATTTTTTGTCGTAATTAGTTTTGTGTTTATCAGCGTTCACTCACAGTGGATAAAATGCTTAGTTCCCGGGCAAAATAAACCTTTTCAGCCATTGTGTCATCCTACTACAAACTATTTAGTCAAAGCGCTCATTTAGACTGTTGGTTTGGCACATGACTCAGTTTGGTTTGGTGCACTTCAATTTGCCACGTGGTAACGACTCAAATTGAAGCTCAAGCGATCAAAGTTTACCGTCAACAAATTGTACTCAGTTGTTTACCGACTGCGTGTCTACCAAGTTTGTAGAAAAATTGGAATGGCACAGGAAAATTCGGGTGTTTTTGTGTGTTTTGCAAAGCTTCTATTTGGTAGATATGTTTTTCAACAATTGACCAAAATAAAAGTGACAAAATGCCATTTGTGAAAATGCAGAAAATCTGCCATTTTGCCTCAACGGGACCATTTTAGCATCAATTCTGAGAAAGGAGAACTTCCAAAGCACAATTTATTCATTTAGTACTATTAATTTTAGGAGACAGGTCCATCATAAGTAGACTCACAAAAAAGTGTATCGGAAGTCAGCTGTGCCCATTTTAGGGTCTATTTCAGGGAAGAAGACATATTCCCCTGAGAGAGTTTTTGAAAATTCGGGCCAGAAAGCTTGTTTTATTTAGTAACATGAAATTTCGTAGGCATGTCCATCATGAGTAGACTCACCAAAGAGATTCTGATCAATTAATAAACCATGGTTTGTTTGTTTTTTTTAGCTTATCCTTGCAATCAATTCTACAGTCATGAAGAGACAGAAAAATTGGATAACCGGCACCTCGCAGCAGCCAAACAAGATACGACTTTGTCAACTGCAGACTCGTTTCCTATTGTAACTGGCATGTATAATTTGTAAGGCATCAGCGGAACAAAGAAATACAATCCCAAAAGAGCGCATAATTTGACTTTATGGTGCTGGGATAATGAAAAGAGTAGTGGGCTAAGGACAGAGCCCTGCGGGACCCCATGTTCAACTGGACACGAACAAGAAAACACATTGTTCTAAAAAAAAAAAGAAATACACACACATTGAGATCTCCCAGAGAAGAGAAGATCTCAACCAATTTAGCACCAGTCCTGAAATACCAAAATAGTTCTCCAGTCTGACCATTTGTACAGTCTGTGGTGGTCAACAGTGTCAGCACTGAGTCCAATAATCAAAGGGGAACTCTCCTGAGAGACTTTGGAAAATGCAGCCCGCTGAAGCCATTTTCAGTTTGCAACATGACGACTTGCACGAAAAAGTCTCAAGAAGCCATGACTGAAAAGATGCAGGGAGCCTTCCGCTTTGCATCGAAGAGGTCATAAAAGGCTCATTTGGAGGCGAAATCTTCGATCAAGATATTTTTGGGTGGATATTTGATCTGACAATATATGTTTCGATCTCCTCAGGTGTCCACGGAAACAGCTGCTGCCAGGCAAAGTGAACCGCAGACGTTCACCATCGGAGTCTTACCGCAAATTCCCGGATTCCCTCAGCTCGACCCGGACTGCGATCTTCAAGTCGCGGTGAGGCCAAACATGACACGTCTTTTCTCCTCAAGTGTCCATCACAAGACCCCCCCAAAGTTCTTTACTATCTATAAGCGTGTCTTTCTATCACGGGTCGACCCACAGAAAAAGTCTCAAGAATCCCGAAAAGACACCGCAAGTCTGCCATTTTGGCCCATTGTCCTTGTGATTTTGTCCGATTGCTTGCCGGCGAAAATAGAGCGATGGCTAGCTCGCAACTGATCACCTTGCGTGTACGCGCGTGCGGAAACAGGCTGCGGAGGATCGCGTGACGGAGATAACGCCCTCGGCTCTTTCCTTCATGGACTCCGAGACGCCCAGCGATCGTCTCGTCTACAACATCACCAAACCGCTACCGACCGGACAAGGTCTCTCGCGCACACATATGCGCCCTTCCTCCCCTTCAACATATTTACAGTACATATAATCTATCTCCCGTTTGTTCCTCGGGTGAGCAGGCGCCATCGAACACCGCGACAGGCCGTACACGGCGGTCCGACATTTCACGCAGGCGGACGTGGACAACGGCAAGATCGTCTACAGGCCCCCTGCGGCCCCCTCGCACCTGCAAGAGCTCTACCAGTACTCCTTCATTGGTAGCAACCGTACACACATGCCTTATTTTGCGGCTTTAAAATATGACAAACAGGCATCAGAATGACGCAGCTCCGTTGTGTGGGATGGAAAAGATTTTGACGGTGTTAAAAGTTGAGACCCTGAATTTAAAAAAAAAAAAAAAAAAAAGAAAAACCCCAGGACATTATTCCTTTTTTTTTTTCAAATACAGCTCATGTATTTGATCATATTCCATTTTCATGAATCCATTATCCAAAGCGCGTATCCTCATGAGTTGTGCAGACGCGTTGGAGCCTGGGTGTTAAATACCCTCGTTAATATTCATTTCCATCCCCGCAATTGTTTTGCGGAATATTTGCCGTCAAAGGTTCCACGTTTTAATCAGCTTTTTATTAGCCTTTTATCTGACTCTTGCTTTGACACCACCGAGTCTGAAATGCTAATGCTAGCTTACCAAGGTGGCATATGTTGCAAGTCAAATGTCTCCGTGAGAAACCTTTCAAAAGGGAGTACCGAAAGGAAAAAAAAAAGCTCCTCATGAGGATTGGTGGCAATAAGTTTGCATATAGATTTATTCTTACCCTAAAGCCCAAATGAAGTATCATTTTTTAAACTTTACCTACAAAAATAATAATGTTTGTTGATACTAAATTACATCTTTTATTATTTAGGTAGCTGTGTGCAATCGAATGTAGAAAAAGACACTCAAGTGCAAAAATATTTGATTTTCATTAGCATGTTTTTTTATGCTCTTTGCGAAATTAAAAAAAAAAAACTCCATGAAGCTATTTTAAAAAGTAATTTCATTAGCATGCCTGTGTTCAATTCCATTATTTATGAATCCAATTCTGTCATCATACGCACAAGAAAACCAAGTTAACATTTGACATGAATATTTCAAGATGACCTTTTATTAAAATATTACAAATGTCAAGGTCTAATATTTTTACTGCAGTTTTAGAGAATTGCGTAGTTTCCGAACAAATGCGTGGTGACATTTCATGGCATTTTTTTGTCCACTTGAATGTTTCCCGCAGGTCTGCCGGAGTCACTGAGTGTCTACTTCACAGGTAAATGCAAAAGAGTGCCACCCGCTGTCTGCCTTCAAAGCACCTTCATCTTCTCTTTCCGCTTACTCGTCTCCTCCTTTGCGTCACTTTCATCCCCACCGTTCCCCAAGCTTCTTGCGCTCATCTTTCCGCTCGAGCGTCATCTTGGCTGCTCACCCGTTTTCCTCACTCAGAATTTCCCATTTTACCCATTTTGTACTTACTTTGTATGTTTTCATTTCTTGTCTCGCCTTCACCTCAAGACTTCTTTTATGAAGGGGGGAGATCACAAAGAAATTCAAAATGTGTGTTTGTGATTCTTTTTTTTTTTGAATTCAGTCCCCAAATCCCGATTCACACAGCAACTTGAAATTTGGTAACCATGTCTACCATGAGTAGACCAACAACAGAGTCTCAAAAACCTATGCTGGAAAAGACACAGGAAGTCTGCCATTTTGCTCTGGGGCGGCCATTTTCGGCTCATTTTGGCCATTCCCGGGATTCCTTTGAATTGCTTGACAATCCAGACCCACAAACCAATTTCAACCAGAGATTTGGTGGGCATGTCTATCATGAGTAGACCAACAAAATTGTCTTGTGAAGCTTTGCCCGAAAAATCGCAGGAAGTCGGCCATTTTGGTTTGAAGCTGCCATTTTTAGCTCATTTCCAGGATTCCTTCAAAAGTGACATTATGTCTTAATGTGATCAAATTCAAACCACATATCGTAGACAGATGGGCGAGGCTAAATTATGTCATTGCAAGTGGACGGAGAATGTCAGCAAAGTTTGACGACGCTCCATAAAGCACAAATCTGGATTAGGCACATCTTGACCAAACGTATTGTGTTAGAAGGTTCATGAATTTTTTTGGGCGTGTGTTTGCGTGTCAAGTGTCCGATGGCGAGCACACGACTCCCGAGTTGGACTTTGCCGTCCTGCTGCTGTCCAACCACCAGCAGCCGCCGATGTTCCAGGTTCTGGACCCCCTCCTGGAAGTCAGCATGGGCGGACAGGCCACCGTGGGTGAGGAACAACGCGCACGACGGACACAAAAACAAGACTTTTGGGGAGTGAATGAAGTCAAGGGGACGCCACATTTAAAATAAGAGACAGAAAGGGGTACTAAATATAAATACAGAGCTTGTCATCGAATCTAAACGTGGGCACTTTTGAATTGAAAGTAATTTCTTTATTATGTAAGAATTGGAATAAATTAAAATGAATTAAAAATGAAATTAAAAAGTAGCATAAAATTAATGTTTTATATATATATATATATATATAAACATTAAAGAAGAAATCAAATTAAAAACTGAGGAAAGAAAATGCTTATCATTGACATAAAATTCATTTAATCAAACAAAATAATGAAAGTTTAATTTGATCAAATGAATGAAAGAAGTCAATCAAAAATGAATTAAATATTAAATTAAGAAGTAAATCAAACATTACATTTCCAATACGATTTTAACAATGAATAAGTAAAATGTAAAACAAGAAATCAAATAAATAAATAAGAAATAAAATACGAAAATGAATAAAATTTAAACAAGATTTAAATGAAAAATTCATTGAGAAACGAATTCAACGTTACAATAGAAAGTAGAGTATTTAATCATACATTCTATTTTTAAAATAAAAAAATACTCTTGCAGTATTATAATCACAACCTTATTAAAAAATATAGATTTTGATGTTTAATTTTTTTACTTTGTTTTTTTACTGAAAAACATTTGACAAATGGATTTGATGATTTTCAAATAAAATGCCTAAAAAATATCGATTAGGTTTTTATTTTTTTTCATAATTTAGACAATAGTTTAAAAAAAAAAAAAAAACTTTTGAAAACGTTTTTTCTCAGCATGGTGTTCACCTACACCACATGGGTCAAATTCGCGGCCCAAGGGCCAGAACCGCCCCGCCACCTCATTTTATGTGGCCTGCGAAAGCAAATGATGTGCTTGGACTTCATGTTTCTTGCTAACTGCAAATTGCCTTGACTTTTGAAAAGGCTGAGATACTATTCTTTTCATTGATCTATTAAATGAGGAACCTCGACAGCCCACAATGCTGCCTTCTTTTTCAAACTCGCGGCATGAATATGGAACGTTTCGGCGCAACGGCATTGAGGACCTCCGCTCCGTCCGCGGCTTGAATTTGTCCGTGTTGGCAGGAGGCCAGCAGCTGGCGGTGAGCGACGCCGACACGGCTCCCGACGAGCTGGAGTTCGAACTGGTGGAGGCGCCGCTCCACGGGGAGCTGCTGAAAAGCCAGGCCGGCGCCCACGTCAGGATGACCAACGGTGAGACCTCGCGTTACTCCCACCCAAAAATTGCGCACGCGCCACACGCGCACAACTCACCCAAAAAGTTCGACGCTACATGAACTGTTGAAGTCAGTTGAGGAGCTTCAGTAAAAGCTAAGTCAGGTTTTGTCACCGCCTTGTGGCATCGTGTTGCCAAGGAACTCTGCTGATGTAAGTTGAGGAGCTTCATTTCGACATAAGTGGTGCTTTGCCACCGTCGCCTTGCGTCTTAGTGCCAAGGAACTCTGCTGACGTGAGTTGAGGAGCTTCATTTCGACAAAAAAAGTGCTTTGCTTCCCAAGTGCTGGTTGGCTGCCATCTTGTGGCATAATTGTATCAAGGAACCATGCGAAAGTGAGTTGAGGAGCTTAATGCTGACAAAAGTAGCGCTTTCATCTACTTAAGCTCTACGAAGAAGTATTTCTACTCTTGCCGGTGCAAACAAGAATTAGTCACCCCCTTCGCCCCCTGGGCCAGGCGACATCTTCACCTTCGGCGACGTGACCCGCAACTCGCTGCTTTACCGCCACGCCGGCCTCACCCGCCACGACGACGCCTTCACCATCTCGGTCAGCGACGGCATCTCCATGGCGACCGTCAGCGTGCAGGTGGCCGTGCTGGCCGTCGCCGGCGGCGGGGCCGGCGGACACGGGCCCCAGCGGGATCCTGACGCCGCGCTTTCCATGGAGGTGGGCAAGAGGAGCAGCACCGTCGTCGGACGTTCGCATCTGGCCTACACGGTGAGCCGTCACATGAAAGCGAATCGGAAGACTCGATTCGTGCGTAATCGTCGCTGTCCGGTGAAAAAACGCTTATGTCCATTTTTTTTTCTTTTTTTTTCTACATGAATGGTGTTTCCACATTCTCAGAAATGACGTGAAGATTTTAAAAAATTGCAAAATTGGACTTGATGATACATTATATCATTTGCACCTCAGTGATATCGTTGCACTTGTTTGTGTCAGGACGACTCATCGCCAGACGAGCAGATCCGCATCCAGCTGGTGTCGGTGCCGATGTACGGCATCCTGACCAGGACTCGGGACCAGCAAGAACCGCAGGAACTGAGGGAATATTCCACCTTCTCCATGGACGACATCAAGCGCGGAACCATCAGGTTGCCGACAAATTGCCAGCGACGACTACGTATACGGTCACAATTTAGCCATGCGATAAATCGTGCAGCGGAGGACGTATTTCACTTCAATTACTGCACAAATATCTCATTGACACTCTCCAACCGTGAGTCGCTATACTCTCCCAGGCCGGCCGTTACTATACGATAGACACGATTACGAAATGATACGATTCACACCAATTACTGTTAGATTCTATTGACGATATGATATGATTCGTATTACGATATCGTGTTACGATACAGTACGCTCGGATGATGCGTGATGCCTTACGATTCACATCGATCATAAACGCGATCGGACTAACGCCTATTACACTGCAATTCGATTTGATTCAGTTATGATGAAATACAATTTGCTTCAATCGTACAATGTGATTCGCTCCAATTACGATGATGTGATACAGTCCAAGCAGTGGATAGAAAAAAGATAGATAAGATGGATAAAAATCAAAGTTTTTCGAGTCCAACCAATGGCGGTCTTCCCTGGTGCAGCGAAACCCAGCACATTGTTTTGGTTGTCTCCTTCATCGTCTCGTGGGACCATCGCCCGCTATTAAAGAAAAACAATCAAAAGTCACCTCTGATTGACGGACTGGACTGTTTTCGTCCGCAGTCTGAGGCTCCCCGCCGGAGGTCCTCGTGAGACCACGTCATCATCAACTGCCTTTTAGTGTAAACGCGTGGCTAAGAAAAACAAGAGTCGCTAATTGCTCTATGAGGATTAACATTGGATTAGACACCATGGCATCAGTATGGATTTAATGCCCTTCTCGCTTTGCGGGGATTAAAGTGTTGTGTCGTTGTTCATCCACAATGAATTAGACTGCGGCCATAATCACTCAAACACTCGAGTCAGTGAATGGACGCAATCGGTTTATAAAGTCCATCCTTTTGTATTCCGGCCATTCAGCAGTCGTACGCTTACAAATCCATCCAATCCTCCGAAACGATGCAATTCACTCCAACCTTGTTATTATTGACTTCAATGATCGAATGATGATACTTCACGGTTCACTCCAATTTCGATTGGAAAAGTTCGATTCTCTCCGACTGCAAATACAATAAGTTGGGTCTGTGAACGCTGTACGTTTAAAGTGTCTTTATCTCACGCGGTAATCGTAACGCAGTTTCCCACCATCGGGCTGTCCAATCTTCGACGATTCCGCTGAGAATGTCAATGAGGTTTATTTCAACGTCTTGTCAGATACATCACTTCCTTGGAGACGGGCAACCAGCCCGTCACGGACATCTTCCACTTTGTCGTCTACGACGGCGACAACAATCGTCTTGACAACCAGATGTGCACCATCACCATCGCACCCAATGCCAGGCAGCCGCCCGCCGTCACCGTGCGCAGCGGAATCGAGGTTACCGCGCACATTGCGGCTCTCTTTTTACTATCATTGTTATCATTATCATTATTTGGGCTGTGTTACGGTTCATGCGGGGAGTGTTTGTTGTCCGCGGAAATGATTTTATTTCAGACTCGGAACAAATGGAACTATTGTAATGGTCGTTGTAGGTGCAGGAGGGCGGTCGCGTGCAGCTGTCAACCAATCACATCATCGTATCCGACCTGGACACGCCCGGGAAGAACCTTCTGATTTGGCTCGTCAGCCCCCCCCAGTACGGATTCATCGAAAACACCAAGCAAGGTAAAAGCCCCGCCACCTTCAGATGAGCGCGTCCACATGACGACATTATTTACTCAATAGAAGACGATTGACCAGAATTCCGATAAGACACAATACGATTAATTCCAATTAGGGTGTGGTGCGATTCAATAATACGATACCATTAACTTCAATTATGATGTTATGACTGAAGTCACTCCGATTATGATACACTTTACTTTCATTCAGATGTAAGAATCACCGCAATTACGATATGTTACGATTGACTTAATTTTCAATACAATTCACTCAAAGTACGATGATTTGATCCAGGATGCGATTTACTATATTTATGATACAATTGCGTCCAATTACAAATCGATACGATTCCCGCCAATTACACTTCAATCAAATGCGATTTGCAAACGCAATTCAGTACGACATTTTACGAATATTCTGACATATGGTTTACTCAAATCACAATGCAATCCGATCCAATACAATACAGATACACGGAGTCATTACAATTACGCTATGATGCGATTTACTTTATTTGCGATACAATACACACAAATTCCAAATGCATGCAATTGAATCCGAGTCGATAGGATTCACTCCAATGATGATCCTAAATCGAATCCTCCACCTCGCTCTCAGTGCTTGCGACTGGCCGTCATCTGTCATGGCGACATTACAAGGCCTAGTAGCTCAATTTTCCCGGAATGCTTTTCCGAAATCCCCCAAAATAATGTTGGAAAAAAACACGTGTCTTTAGGTTGAATGGGAAGCAGTCCATCACCGGGGAAAGATTCCATTACTCAACTTGGAATATATCGAAGGCAGGCTAGAATTCCAAATGAAACTATTTTCGACAAAAATGGAGAAAGTGCACTGAAGTAAGGTCAAACTGCATGTCTGGTTTGATGACTGGTCATAAAAGGCAAACATTTTGGCGGAAAAATGCAGCTCTTGAAGATAGTTTGTCTTATCAACATTTCATTTTTTTTTTCCATTTCATATACTTTATTGTCCCCAAAAGGGAAATTTGTCATGAATGCTCAACCGGCTCTGCAGTTTGCAATGGGCACTCACATCAAGGGTGATTTAAAAAGCACGGTCGCCGGAATCACGAAACAATTCCAGTACAGTGAGCTACATATTTGCATTCATGATCTTAATCGATGTAGGAATAAAAATGTTGCTTGTATGGGTTCTGGCTGCTCCGAGGAACTCTAAATCTTCTGCCGGTACTCTGGGTGAAAAATGTGAGTTTGATCAGACGGTAATTTTCCAGCCTGCCTCGTAATGGATTGTTCATAAATAGTCTTGAGAGAAGGATGATTATTAGTGGCCGTCATTTTCACGGCATGTGGGGCCAGACGATTCATTTTCAGCTGGACCGATAGCTTGCCGTAGCAGGCTGTAATTCCGTACCTTATGGCACGATAAAATAACAACGTGAATTTCTGCTCCACACCACAAACTCTCGGCCTCGGCTGCAGTCCGGAGAGCACAGACACTCCACATGGCATAGCGTTAATGTGGACTCCCAAGCAAGAATGGACAACATGACATTTGCTAGACTTGTCTAGTAGACCCGCAAACAAGTCTCAAGAAGCCATGCCAAAGAGGAATACGAGAAATCGGCCAATTTGGTTTGAAGCAGGCATTTTTGGGGTCGTTTTCAGGAGTCCTTCAGTTTTGAAAGTTCTTCTCCAGCAACATGACGTTTGCTAGGCACAAAAGAGTCTGAAGAATCCATGCCTGAAAAGAAGCAGGAAGTCAGCCATTTTGCCATTTTAGGGTGACTTTGCTCATATTCAGGGGTTGTTGATAAGTTGGGAGAATTCGACCCTCACTTTCACTTAGCAACATGAATTTCGGTAGACGTGTCTCTCGTGAATGTCTCCAGAAATCATTTGTGAAAAGACACGCAAAGTTTGACATTTGGGGGGAATTTGTTTGTTTTCTACCATCCCAGGCATGGCAGCAAAATTTGCCTTGCCACTATCCCCTGTTTTTTACCTTCCTTTTTAAATGTTTTTACTTTTATAAGTCCCTGAGATCCCTCACCGTTGTTGGCTTCCCTTAACGCCGCGGCGGCGGTGGTCCTGATTGAGATTCCGGGCAGGTTCCTCTTCAGATAAGAGACTCCCCTCGCTCGCCTTCCCAGACTGAAATGATGATGGAAGTGCAAGGTGACGCGGCGCCGCTTAACATCACCCGGTGTCAAAACAAGACACCGACTCCTCGCCGCCTCTGTTTTGCCGGCAAGTGATGCGTGAAGGGGGCGCCATCATCGGGGCTGTCAGATGGCGTCAAAAGATTCCAGCACCGGAGGATCTGATCAAGGCACACTTCTTCAGCGGCCTGTTGTCTCTCACCCAAGGCAGATGACAAAGTACCTGCTTAGGGCCCCTTTTTTTTCCCTGTAATACCCAGGAAGAATAGAGTAACACGAAAATGTTACACATTTTGGATGAAATTGCCAAATTGAAGAGATATTTGACAGAATTCAACATTTCTTGACGGATTGAAACAATTCCAACATGAAAGTGTCTTTTCCAAATTTCCCTAGCATTTTAGTTCAGCTTCAGCTTTTCTACACTTGCTCGCCATTTCTACAGAAATTGCATTCTGGCGTGTAACTGGATCGAATAATCCGTTTTGGGTTTTTTTATGGTGCATTTTGTGTTCTTTTGATACAGCTGAATGATTCTATTCAGCGTTGGACTTTTATGTTGTTCTTTACTCCAAATTATTCTTTGTAGCTTGCTCGTCATTTTTTAAAACCCAAAACGAGATGTGTTTTTTTGCAGAAAATGCATAGTGAACCGGATCTTTTATGTATGATATTCAGTATCTCACTGAGTAGTGAGTGCAAATCAAAACAAGTGTTTTTTTTGCTTCCATTTTTCATTTTTGTCGTGAATAGCAAAAGTCGGTGTAATTGTATATTATTACCACAAGATTCCACTAAATGCAACTGTCTGATAAACGCCTCACCTCAACATAGTTCTTCTTCCCCAAGATGCAACAAAATGGCGCCAAAGCACTCCTTTTCTTTTAGGCAGCCTTTTAGATAACACAGTGAAAAGGTGAAGATTTTAAGGAACAATGCCAGATAAGTTCCAAAAAAAAAATAATAATGATGTGAGTTTGTCAGTAGGCGGAGCAACACTTTACTCATTAGAATCTCTTAAGAGGAAATGAAGTGATCAGTAAGCCGGGCCCCGAAATCATTTTTTTTTATTCATGCTTCCCTCATGCATGTTTTTTTTTGTTGGTTTTTTTTTGTGAGCAGGCGGATCGGGGGGAGGTTCGCGAGCGGTCACGCCCGACGCGCCGTTCTCGGTGGAGGACCTGAGGTCGGAGCGCATCTTCTACGTGCAGCGCGCGGGCCAGCCGGCGCGGCAGGACGCCTTCAGCTTCTACGTCAGTGACGGACACAGCCAGACGGAGGCCTTCAACGTCCACGTCCACATCCAGGTGATACGCGCGGGGGCTCAAGCTCAACCCGTACTTAGACTGTGATTGTTTGTGGTGCAGAAATTACGTAAAGGTCTGCAAAAAAAAAAAAAAAATGACCCCAACTTCAAAACATACTTACATTTTTGATGATTTTCGACAAAACCTTTTTTCAACCAAACTGTGTTCGATCCAGAGGTTTTTTTTTAGTTCTCAGGAGCAGAACGTGGCTTGGTTTCACTGGTTTCTCATCACTAAGTGGCCAACGCGACTTGCCAAACGATACATGGCAAGCAGAACAGTGACTTTTCTTTTTCGACACCTCAAACTGGAAAAGGACCCAAAACAAGACCGAGAAAGTCTTTTTGCGAACTAAATGTTTTTTTCCAGATATCCAATTAAGAAATGTGCCATGGGCAATGCCGACTCACTGCGTGGCTGGAGCTGAACTTTTTGACACGGTGTTCGCCATTCTCTCCGTGCCATTTTTTTTTTTTTTTTCTCATCGACGCCACACACACTTTCAACAGTGACACGCACGTAGTTTGAGGTGCCTGAACAGCTGTGGCTTCCATTGTGTCTCCCTCTTAATCGACATGACAAGCCGATATTCACCGGCCAATCGCCATCTTCCACGAAAAAGTTGTGCTTCTCTCAAACCCAAAGTGATGCAATGCCGCCACCTACGGGGATCTGCTCGTCATGACGGTGGTTTCCAAACCTGAATTTCGACCGGCTTGGCAAATATATTCCGCAGTTGCTGTCAGTCCAATTCCAGTTGATAAATATTAACCTTGATGGCAGGGAACGGATTAAGCAAATCTCAAAAAACTATTTTTTTTCTTTTGGCTGACATTTTGGGCACCTTTACGACCTTTCGATCCAGAAGCCGTCTAGCGGGATGCGATGCGCTTGTCTCCGCCCATGCCTTTCGGGGCTGTGTTCTGTTTGCTGGCACCCCAAAGGAAGGTGGACGGCGGCCGCTCATTGATTCCGGCGCTGACAAACGTTTAAGCCTTGGCGCAGGCGGCTTCATTCGTTCACGTTGTCGAGCGTGACCTTCCGGCTAACGTGCGAGTGATGGCCGCCCGTCGGCCCCGCCGATGAACGCCGCGCCCGAGTCGTCCGGCTGAATTAACGCCGTCCCGTGTGGCCGGTTGGCTCCCCCCGCAGGGCAAGCGGCAGAGTGAGCCCCTGGTGTCGGTCAGCAGCGTCCACGTGGAGGAGAACTCGGGAGCGGTGGTCACCAACGCGTCCCTCAGCGTCCTGGACCAGGACACGCCGGAGAACGAGATTGTGTTCACCGTCGTACGGAAGCCATCCTACGGTCAGCGCCGCAACACGCTGCAGCAAATGCCATTGTCTTGCTTTGTCCAACGCCGGCGTTTTGCAACGTACCGAGGCTCGTTTCACTTTGCGAGGTGGAATTTGGTAAGCGTGTCCATCATGAGGAGACCTCCAAAAAAGTCTCAAGCATCCATGGCAAAAAAGACATTCTGCTTTGAAATGGTCGTTTTGGGATCATTTTCCAGACAATCTCCTCTTAGAGAGGTTTTGAAAAGTTAGCCTGTTTCACTTAGCAGCACGGAATTTGGTATGCATGTCCATCATGAGTAGACCTACCAAAACATCTCCAGAATCCATGTCCAAAAAGGCGCTTAAAGGGGAAGTCCACCCAAACATATTTTTTGCAAGAATGTGTTCTATGCAAGCCCACAAATTGAAACAGGGCATTCTGGTGAGTATTGCATTTGTGGAATAAGAGTTAATCCGCCTGTTTTTAGCCATCTCTGGGGCGGCCATTTTGTCACCTCTGTCCACTGAAAATGACATCACAACTGCTGATTGGCCGTTACCTGAGCAGTTGTGGTGTCATTCTCAGTCAACAGAAATGACAAAATGGCCGACCCACGACATGGCTAGATTTGGCTGCTTGACTCATATTCCACAAACACAATATTAATCAGAATGCTGCGTTTCAACTAGGGGGCCTGCATAGAACATATTCTTGAAAAAAAAATATGTTTGGGTTCTTTAAATCTGCCGTTTTGGGATCATGAAGGCATTTAGAAAATTCAGCGCCCGAAGCTCATTTCACTTAGCGACATGGCATTTGATAGGCTCACTTAGGGCATGAAATTCATGCTGCCTAGCACGAGTACGCCCACAAAAAAAGTCTGAAGAAAGCATGTCGGAAAAGACACAGAAGTCCGCCACTTTGACTTAAAGAAGCCATTTTCAGGTGATTTAGTGTGGTCCCTCCACCGAGGGAGTTTTTGTTTTGAATTCAGCCCCTGAAACAATTTTACCATTGTGAAATTTGGTAGACGTATCTCTCATTAGTAGGCCCAAAATCCAAACACAGGAAATCTTCCATTTTGCTTTGAACCGGCTATTTCCCAAACCAAATTTGACTCAGATGAGCATTGGCGGAGGTCTGTGTTTACTTTTGGCATTAATAAACCAACGCATCTAAAGTTGGACTTGTGCTTGTACACACACACACGCGCGCTTCTACGGCGTGGATGGTAAATAACTGGGGCAGCGCTAAGAAATACACGTACACACAAAGTTGGAAATAAGACATCCATTGCAAGATGACTGCGGCCATTTCTCAAACCGCACGCACACACACACACACACGCGCGCTCAAATTAGCTGACCTCCAAACACTGTGTTTTCGCAGCAAAATTGTCCTTTCAGTCCTAGCTGCCACTGCAAGACCAGCGAAAACAAAGTGCTTGCCTGAAATAAAGAAAAATACAGCAATACAGTTTGAGGACAAAGTGCTTCGGTGCCTTTTTCACACACAACCCAGCAAAGAAGGACATTGCATCCGTTTCCACACAGAAAGAATGTTGCGGTCGGTTCCACATACAAATATGTCGAAAATAGAAACGGAACAATAACAATTATGGTGCAGTGTCAGAAGTGCTGCCGAATTAGAAAGAGATATGCCTTTGCACTTATAAAATCATTTTTTGGTCACTATAATCCTATCATTTAATCTTTTGTTTTAGAATAAGAAATGCATAAGTCCGATCACGTGTGTTTATGTATGACCTCGCCTAAGGTGAAATAGGGAGACATTTCCTCGAGCGGCCGTCAAGTTGTATTTCAAGTGCACAGTGCGCTTGTACTGTATTTTTCGAGCGGTAACAAGTGAACGTTGTCGAAAGCCTGTCTTTCCACGCCCCTATCAGGTAAACTCCGCCGGCGTCAGTTCTACTCGCAGCCGCTGGAGAACGGCCGCGTCCTGGCGCCGGGATCCACCTTCACCTACCAGGACGTCCTGGACCGCCTGCTGGTCTACACGCCCGAGACGGTCAGCGGCGGCGCCGACGAGTTGGCCTTCACCGTCACTGACGGCGTCCACGCCCACGCCGGCGGACGCCTGCGCTTCACCGTGGACGTCACCCGCGGCGAGGGGCCGCGCATGACCGTCAACAGAGGCCTGCAGCTGCCAGCCGGTCAGCCAGGCGCTTAGTCACTCACTTGGCAAAGTTCAAACGAGGCCCCGGCACCGGTCTCGCGCGTCCACGCGAAATTTGGTGGACGCGTCAATCGCGGTGGGACGTGTGGGGGAAAAAAAAGTCCCAAGGACTCATGGCCTTAGTTCAAAAGGAAGTTGGCCATTTTGGTTTTAGAAGACATTTCAAGGGGGACTTCTAAGGAGCTAATTATAAACATTTGCACCCGGCACCGATTTCGTTGCTCAGCACAAGATTTGGCCGACAAATCCATCATAACAGGACATAACATCAAAACAAGTGGCCTTTTGGCTTTCAAGCAGACATTTCAAGAGCAAATTCCAGGCCTCATACTTAAAAAGTTCTAGAAGGAAATTTGCTCAAATGAGCTCAAATTTGCAAGCGGGCACAGTTGGTTACACTAAATTGCAAAGCCTTTTTGACTACGCCGTCTCATCAAGTTGATTATAGTTAACGAAAAACAAACAAAATGAATAAAACTGCAATTGAAAAAAAGATTTTTGTAAACAAAGTCAAATAAATGTGAAAATACCTTTTTTTTAAACAGAAGAAAAAAAGAAAACGAACTGAAACGGACTATAATTGTAGCAAAAAACAAAATGTATTTATTTCAGCGTTGCAAGCTCAAACAGTTGTTTGAGAATTGCCGTTTCCTTCATGACACAGTACTTAATGACCTTTTTTTTTTTCATCTTGCACTTGACAAGCACTGCATCCATTTACAAAGAAAAAAACGAATGCTAATTCAAGCCAAACCAAAAGAAAGTATTTCCAAAGCGAATCAAAACGAACAAGCCCGCTATGAACGCAAATGAAAACTAAGTCCATCGAAGAAGGAAAAGTCCACACCAAATTTGACAAAACATGCCCAATCGTTTCAAGAGCCGAAAAAATGCAAAGCGTGTATTGCGCATGCTGCAGGTTCTTGGGCCAAGATCACCGAGCAGAACCTGAAAGCGAGCGACGTGGACTCGGACAGCCTGAAGCTGCGCTACGTCATGACCAAAGATCCTCCCAGTGGCAAAGTCCAGCTGAGCGGCAGCGCCGGCCTCCGCAAAGTTTCCACCAAGGGTCCCGTGCGCACTTTCACACAGGACGACGTCAACCGAGGTGAGTGGAAAGCTGCGGCCGGCGTCTTGCGCTCGGTCCGCTTGAGCGGCCCGCTGTGCTTTGCCTTGCAGGGCTGCTGCAGTACAGCCACGAGAAAGGCCAGAAGGGAGGCGGCCAGTCGTTCAAGTTCAACCTGGTGGACCCGCAGGGCAACAAACTCATCGACCAGTCCTTCTTCATCAGCGTGCTGGGTAGCTGGACTTGAAATTTGCGACTGGCCGGAGCTGATTGCCTCTTAGCGTTGGCCGCTTCCTCCTCGGGCGCTCGCGTCGTTCCGCCTCGGTCGCGTGGCTCGCCGCCGCACCGCCTGGCCTTGAGTCTCCTGCGCTTTTGTGCGGCGTTTATCTTCTGCCTCTCACGTCTTTCCTATTTACTCCAACTCGCTCGGGCCTCCCGGGATGATTTGAAGGCAATATCCCTCACGAACACGGAACTTGCTGCGCCTGTCTGTCACGAGTGGGCTCAGACAAAAAAAAAAAAAAAAAGGCTCAAGAAGCCATGGCTGAAAATCTGCCGTTTCAGGTTGAAGTGGCCGTTTTAGGCTCCCTTTGTCATTTTAAGGGCTCCTTAGAATGTTTGCAGGATTTTGCCCTTATCCATTGAAAACCTTAAAATGGGGTGGACATGTCTATCATGAGTAGACGCAGCAAAAAGTCTCAACAAGCCAAGGCTGAAAAGACGCAGGAAGTCACTGTGTTTGGAAGTGGCCCTTTCACGGTCATTCTCCTGGAATCTTGGGGAATTCGGCCCCCGCACCAACTTTTACTTCAACCAAGGAAATTTGGTGGGCATATCTATCATGGATAAACACACAAAGCAAAAATCCCGAAAAGACACATTCTGAAGAAGCCATTTTAGCCTAGCTGCAAAAAAACGACCCCACAATTTATTTGGGGGAATTACGCCTCCAAAACCAGTTTTACTGAGCATTTGGTCGACATGTTTATCATAGGTAGACCCGCAAATACGTCTCAAAAAGCTACGCCGGAAAAAGACGACACAGGAAATATACTATTCTATTTTGAAGCAGCCATTTTTGCCTCATTTCCAGAGGTTCTACAAAAACCCAACTCCGCCGAGAGAGTTTTTAAAAATGGAGCCCCCGAAGCCGGTTTCAGTGAGCAACATAAAATTTGGTCCACATGTCCGTCATGAGTAGACCCACAAATATGCCTCAAGATGCTAAGCCTGAAAAGACACACAGTCCGTCATTCTAGTTTGAAGCAGCCATTTCCAGTGGTCCCACAAAGACAAACTCCTCCTTGAGTTAAAACAAAAAAAGCCAGTTTCATTTACGTCCCAAAATTTGGTAGACGTCTATCATCAGAAGTCCCGCAAACAACCTTGACCATGGCTCCTTCAAAGCCGCCCTGGAGATTTTGTCCGATTGCTACCAAATCTCAGCAGACAGATTGTCATGTGTTTTTGTCTCCAATGTCCGTCCGCCCTGCAGAGGACCGCCAGCCCCCATCGGTGGTGGTCAACAAAGGCCTGGTCCTGGACGAGAACTCTGCCAAGAAAGTGACCACGCTGCAGCTGTCGGCCAGCGACCAAGACAGCCAACCCGGCGAGCTGCTCTACCGCCTCACCAAGCAGACCGGCCTCGGACACCTGGAGCACGCCGCCAACCCTGGTAGGCGCCATCCTCCATTCGCCGTTCAAATCGACGCATCTATCCGTGATGTCGTTTTCAGTCGACGGAGGTGACAAAATGGCCGCCCCCCACAGAGGGTTAAGATGAACTCTTATTCCACAAACGCAATGTTCATCAGAATGACGCGTTTCAACCAGTGGGCTTGCTGGGAACATATTCTTAAAAAAAGATGTTTGGCTTGACTTCCCCTTTGGTGGCAAAAATGAAGGTTTTGACTTTGATGCTACCTACCAAAATGTCGGAATCTTGCCATTCAAAATGAGCGCACTCAGGTTTTAAATCCAATTTTGGTCTAACATTTCTTCCAAAATCATTAGATGGTCCCCCGTTTGGATATTATTCAAAAATATTTGTAGTAGAGCTGGCAACCAACGTTCCAGAATTCTACTTGGACCTTGGCTATCGTGATCGAGTTGAGTTGGACATTTGTCAAAATCAAGTCCAAATCATTTTGCTCGTTGGGTGTAGCGTTTATTGTGCATTTCTTCCTTTAGATGAGCCATCTCATTGCAGAGTTGGCCCAACATACAAAGTCAAACGTAGCAACACAACACCAAGACAACAAATGCAAGACATCTCGGCCCGCGGTGACTCACCCCGTCCCAACCGATCACATTCGGTCATAAAAACCACGCAATAGAGCTCAATCTGAACAGAACTGTGTGCTTGCGTGAAAATAAGGGTAATGCACAGACTCTCACAAGTTACCATATACATTCATTAGCATCTCATTTCAGAAACATGTCAGTGATAATATAAAGGCATGGACAAGACAAACAAAGGAAAAAAACACTTATGTAGATCTGCGATTTGAAAAAAGGTTGATCATCTATAAAAGGTTGCAGAACTTCGACTGTCTCAAGCGTCTTCACTTGTTCTTGTGTTTTCAAAATGAACAGCTTTCAAATCGACGTGGCTCTCATTTCTTTGTCTATTTCATTTGGCTCCGCAGAGCAACCCGGCCATAAATATTGTGAAGTATCTCCGGGCTGCCTAAAAGCACATTTCAGCACCCAGCTGCAGCTCATTAGCGCCCGTGAAAAAGCCGTCGTGCTTCTTGTAGCCTCTCCTGACTAAATGGCAGAGTGATGCGCCGTCATTACAATCACAATTAGAGATGATTATTCTTTCAAATTGTCTCGTTAATAAGCAAGCGCGCTTCGTTTTTTTTTGTCGGAGAGGAGTTTATTGTCTCGTCGGGATGATGAAGGACGCCGGGCGCAAAAGGACGCAGAAGGAAATTGATTTGCAAAGGAGATAAGGTGAAATTCATGCTGAAATCCGCCAGAGGAAAAACAAATTGATCCTAAAGTAACCAGAGAATTTTGCTGGTCTTTCAGGACCCACACCATATTGCGCTCTGCCACTATTTAGGCACACAACCCCCCCCCCCCAAAAAAGGAGTGGAGACTCCTCTTTCACCAGGCAAAACAAAGCTTGCTTGCGACTTTTACTATTCTTTAGGAATCAGCTGTAGAACATGGGTTGGTTTCTCCAAAAAGGCCGGTTTCTGACCGAAAAGTGGGAGCGTATCAAAAATGAAATCAATGAAATGTATGCAATTGAATTTTCCCACAGTATTGTTATATTCTACTCCGACTCAATCCAGATGAAGAGGCGCCTGAATCTGGTTCCAACGGCGATTGTTTCTTTTTCCGTCTTGCAGGCGTGCGAATCGACAGTTTCACGCAGGCCGACCTGGCGTCCCGCAGCGTCCAGTATGTTCACACCAGCCAAGAAGAAAAACACGCCGACCAATTCTCCTTCACAGTGTCTGATGGCACCAACGAGGTGACCGTAAAGCTTTTTTTTTTCGACATAAAAAAGGGATTGAAAAGTAGTCCGTGAATATTGTGGGGAAAAAAAAATCCCATTGTAAAAGTTTTCAAAATGTATGAAATCGGGAATTTTACAAGGTGCGTTTTTTTTATTTATTTATTTTTTTATTATAACCACCAAAAGGTATTAAATAAAAATGTGGGGGGGGTAAAAACATCGAAACGTATTCAATTGAATTAAATTCGGTTTTATAAGTATTAAAAGGTAGTAAATGAAATTTTATAAATATTAAGAAAATGTGAAGATACTGAAGGGTATTAAATAGAATTTGGCATTGACAATTTGTTTTTTTTTAAGTGATATTAAAATGTAGTATTTTTTTTTAAATGCAGAAATTAAGTCAGTATTAAAAGGTAATAGTTTTACATGGTCTTTTATAAATTTGAAAATTGAAAGGTAGTTTAAAAAATGAAATTAAGTTAGTAATGAAAAGTAATAAATAGTTTTTTTTAAGGTTAAAGCTATCAAAAGGAAGTATGTTAAAACTGCAAAAGTAAAGTTCATTAAAAGGAAACGGTAAATGAAATTTTAGAAGCTATTGCTGTTTTTAGAAGTAGTAAATGATAAATGTAAGATTTAAATCAGCCTTAAAATCTATTGAATGTTGATTTTTATCTTTGATTAAAGTTTAAGGTGTTAAAGGGCAGTAAATGACAACTGCAAAAATATGAAGGCCATTAAAAGTCCAACTTTTTTTGGACAGCGTGATCCAACTGTTTACATCATATTCCCTTCCTCTTGCTTCTTTGGCAAAATGTGGCCTCCAGGTGGCGCAGACGTTCTACATCACCATCAGACCCGTGGACGACTCGCTCCCCCTTCTCCACGTTCCCGGTATGCGCGTCCAGGAGGGCGTGCGGAAAACCATCACCGAGTTTGAGCTCAAGGCCACTGATGCCGACACAGAGGTTGGTGTGGAAAACCTTTTTGGGGGGTACGTAGTTTGTCCCCCCCCAAAAAATTTGCGGCATTGCAGGTAGCGTCAGAGACATAACAGATTCGAGCGTGTGGAACCAGGGTGTAGTGGCCCAAAAATATTCCGCACTTCTGCTTTTTAAAGTTGATATTCTGCTTTGCTGGCTTTGGTGTTAAAGGCTGTTTTTTGGAGTCTGAAAAGGTAGTGAATGAAAATGACAAAAAGCGCGATTTGAGCCCCGGTCCCGTCCTCCGTGCGGCAGGCCGAGTCCATCGTGTTCACGGTGGTGCAGCCGCCGCGCCACGGCGCCATCGAGCGCACGGGCAACGGCCAGCACTACCGGCCCACCGCCACCTTCAGCATGGACGACGTCTACCAGAACCGCGTCAGCTACAACCACGACGGCTCCAACTCGCTGCAGGACAGCTTCGCCTTCACGCTGGCCGACGGCACCAACCTGCTCTTCGTGCTCCGGGACCACGCCGGCAAGGAGGCGAGTACGCCGTCCGCAAGCGTGCTGCAAAAATGACATCCAGAATTCAACTCTTAAAATGTGATTTCAGATCTATTTGATATGAAATGGGGTACATCTACATTTTGCTTGAATTTGAGATTGTACATTCAATTCCAGCATGTTTAATAGATATGGAATTTCAAATGAAATGATGAAAGGGAAGTCAACCCAAACATCTTTTTTTTCAAGAATATGTTCTATGCGAGCCCACTGGTTGAAACAATTTCATTCTGATTAATATTTTTATCAGTGGAATAAGAGTTAATCCAGCCGTTTTTAGCCATCTACGGGGGCGGCCATTTTGTCACTGAAAATGACATCACAACTGCTCAGGGCTCAGGTAACAACCAATCACGGCTGACCTGTTTTCTGAAGTTGAGCCGTGATTGGTCGTTACCTGAGCCCCGAGCAGTTGTGATGTCATTTTCAGTCGACACAAGTGACAAAATGGCCGCCCCCATAAATGGCTAAAAAGGTGCATTTTTCTGCTTACCGTATTTTGCGGACTGTACGTCGCCCCGGAGTACAAGTCGCACCAGCCATAAAATGCATAATACAGAAGAAAAAAAATATATATAAATCGCACTGGAGTATAAGTCCGATATATGTTCGAATGCGGTCATGTGAATGTTACTTTTTAATATGGTCAAGTGAATGAGATTCACATGAAAATGAGCTTTCCCGATATGGTCACATGAATACGACATTTTCTAATATATAATCACAGGAAAGAGATTTTGTAATATCATCAAGTGAATGACATTTTCCAACACGGTCACACGAGTGTGAGGATTCTTAACATGGTCACATGAAAATGAGATTTCCTAATATGGTCGCGGGAATCTGAGATTTTCCAAAATGGTCCCGCGAGTGTGCCGTTTTTCCAATGTGTTCACGCGAGTGTGAAACCGGGCATGTTTTTAGATTGTGACGGCGGCCCCGCAGAAGTTCAAGATTGAAATTCTTCCCGTGGATGACGGCACGCCGCGAATCGTCACCAACCTCGGTCTGCAGTGGCTGGAGTACATGGACAACAAGGTCAGACGGGCTGGAAACTTTCATTTCATATCTTGCCTTGTTAGAAACCCTAGCATACACTGAAAGACCACACTTGAAACCCTCATTTACGCACTCTTCGATTCTGGCTCGGTACCCAAACCCCGTCTTCAAACCACCAAGTCTTGCTTGATACCCTAACCCTTCTTAGAAACCCCAAACTGTTAAATAACCCCAATTTGAAACCCTATCTTTTATTTGAAATGTTAGCACAGTCTTAAAACCCTAATTTGAAACCATAATCCTGTTTTGAAACCCTAATCTGAAACCTTAAACCTTGTTTACAACCCAACGCAGATTTCAAACCTTGACTTGAAAGCACAGACCTGGCTGGACACTAACATGTTCGAAACCCTCAACCCGTTTTGACACAATAATTCAGAACCCTAACACTTATAACATGCCATGCTTTCTAAATGAAATCCTTATTATAAACTGTAAAACACGTCCTAACTCTTGGGAGAACCCAGAATCTGAAAACCCTGACTCTAATTTGAAACCCTAAAACAATCTTAAAACCCTTTTTTTTCTTGAAACCTTCATTTTAAACCCTTACCTTTATCAGAAACCCTAACCTTGACTTGCAAATCTAGTTTGCAACCCTTATTTGACACTTGATGTCACCCTCTTTGCAATTCTGCTCAGTAAGATCACAATGAGTGTAGCAGCACCCCCTGCTGGTGTAAACGCTTCGTTACAAGAGGAGCTTTGTCTTCTCATTGACTTTTTGTATTTTTGGGGGCCCAAATGTTCTCATGTTGTTATTGTATGCACTGCTGATTTGTCCTCTCCAGGCGACCAATCTGATCACCAAGAAGGAGCTGCTGACCGTGGACCCGGACACGGTCGACGAGCAGCTGGTGTACGAGGTCACCAGCCAGCCCAAGCACGGCTTCCTGGAGAGCAAAGGGGCACCCGGTGCCCGCGTCAACTCCTTCACGCAAGGTGGCCACCGGTCTTCGTCTTCGCTTGCCCGAATACTAAACCGGACGCCGTCTCCATCCGCCGCTGCCTTGCCCCTGCTCCGTCCGTCTTTTAAAAGTTGATTCTTTTGGTTGAGGGCTTTTCACAAGGTCGCTGCTTGCTTGAATGCATATTAAAAGTCAAGGTCACGGGAAGGTCAAATACTTGAAACATCAAACCACAATAATCACAGGCATTTTCTGTCTGATTGTCTTCAATCTTGGTCGGTTGATTGATTTTATGGTGCTGTTGGAATTTGACCTTGAGGAGATCACCAAGGTCACCGTGCTTCAAAAACAAGGTCCAACATTTTATTCCAACAAACCATAATGACTCATACCTCTAATTAAAAGCCTTGGCATGAGCTTTCCACATCATTCACTATTTTGTCAATACGCTCTAGCATGAAGACGTCATGATAGAAAAACACGATTTGGGGGGCGAACTCGAATCCGTCGCAAATCAACAGAAAAATTGTTTGATGTTGAAAGATGAACTGAAAGAATGTGCCCCCGTTGACCCCTTCAGCCGACATCAACTTGGGCCTGATCGGCTACGTGCTGCGCGAGGAGAGCGCCATGGAAACCATGGACAACTTCCACTTCCTGGTGAAGGACAGCAAGCCCAACGTGGTCAGCGACAACATTTTCCACATCCAGTGGTCGCTCATCAGCTTCCAGCACAAAAGGTTTACGTCACACCAATAGGGCATACAGTCAGCCCCCGTTTACATTGTTTTTAATGATTATTCTGTAACCTATTTTACTATCGCTAAGTATCCCTTAGCACCTGTTCTCGCTCTCGCTATCAAGAAATGGGAAGGTCTTAATATGCGGGAAACAAATAGAAGTCTGGATTTTTAAAAAGATGTCATATAAGTGAATTATTTTTAAGGACAAAATGGAATAACTATTTGTAAATGTATGTCAATATTTAAAATGAAAAAAAATATACATTTATTCTTCCCAATTTATTTAAATCGCGTACTTTGAGGAATCAAGAAGAAGTCGGAAATGTGGTTCAGATTTCTTCAAATGTACAAAAAAAAGATACATTTGAATAATTATTTGTCACATCACTTGGCGGAAATGAAATGAAATTAAATATTTAGAAAATACAAATGAGTACTTATTAGTACATAAAATGAATCATTAAAAAAGGCATTTAGATCATGTAACATCGCTTTAAGGAAATGAAAATAAGTGAAATTTAATATTAATTTCTTAAAACGTCAAATAAAAAATGGTGTAATTATTTGCGACTTCAATTGAATGGAATTTCATTTCGATATCTAAACCAAAAATGTATTTCTCTTTGAATGCAATAAAAACAATTCAAGTCATACAGTATTTCATTTTGAGGAAGCAAAAAAAGCCCCCAAATTTTGGGATTTATTAAATGTAAAATTGAAAATATTTTTTTAAAAACGACAACAAAATTAATATGTTTAAATTTAAATAAATTGCATATACATTTAAATATGCATTTAATATAATCACATACATTTAAATTGTATAACATCACTTTAAGGAAATAAAAAGAGAAAACATGGCAGTCCAACTCAAAGTTGGGCGTTTAAGACTGCACTTGGGGTTGAGTGTGGGTAAACGCCACCTTATTTTGAAGCCAAAGTGCTTTGCGGCGCTTGCAGTTACAACGTGTCAGAGAAGGCGGGCACGGTGGCGGTGACGGTGAAGAGGACGGGCAACCTCAACCAGTACGCCATCGTGCTGTGTCGCACCGAGCAGGGCAGCGCCACCTCTAGCGGCGGCGCCGGCCAGCACGACTACGTGGAGTACGCCGGACAGGTAAACACCACCACCACCACCTTGATTTGATTTCATTTTTTTCCCCCCTCTTTGCTTCAGCTTATATTTTGCTTGTTTTGTTATTTATTGTAATTCGTTTTATTTGTACTAGTATGCTATTGGATTCCTTTTTCCTCATTTACATGCACATTTTGTTTTGTATGTTCTGATTTTATTTTCGTTTTAGGTGTGTGTTTTGCTGGCCTATCTGTATTTTATTTTAATTTGATTTCTACAGGCTTATTTGATGGTTTTACTTTTTTTATTTATTTCATTTTATTTCACTAGGCTTGGTTTGTTTATTTTTTTGCGTTCTCTGGGTCATTTGATATTCATTTGATTTGATTTTCTAAATGATTTGGAAATTATTTTTACTTTCTTTCTTCTTTTTTTTAATTTACTGGCTTTTTTATTTGTACCATTAGTTGAAGTTATTTTAATTTTAATCATAGGGGCTTAATTTTCCCCCTTTTTTGTACTTCTACTATTTCTTAAAGATTATTTTTTTTTATTATAGTTGTACATTTAAGACTTATGTAAATTAGATTGTATGGTTACTTTTACTGACTTTAAAAAAAAAATTTTTTTACAAATTTTATTTTCACTTCTTACACTTTTTCTACTAAATTTTAAATGTTTTTTTCTTTTATTTCTGCTTTTTATATATTTATTTATTTTATTTCACGTCAAGCTTATGTTTTTCTTCCTACTTGATTTTTTTAAGATTCTTATTTCTGCTTTTTCTTCTGCTAGCTGCTAGCGTTTACTTTGGTATTATTATTATTATTATTTTTTTTTACCTTTGCTGGCTAATTTTGCTTCTACTTTTACTTATTTTTATTTGATAAATTGGAATTCGGCTGAATTTTCATTTCCATTTTACTAACTTCATATTAATTTGAGTTCATTTCTATTCCACCGGCCCATTTTATGTCTTATTTCCTATTCCTACTCTTTCATTTGCACGTGTATTGACTTGTTTAACCTTTATCCTCATCTCAACTGCCTTGTTTCCTTTCTTCCACTGAATGTTCATTTTCAGGTGCAGTTTGACGAGCGCGAAGACATGAAGGTTTGCACGGTGGCGCTGAATGACGACGTGGTTTTTGAGGGCGTGGAGAGCTTCCACGTTGAGCTCAGCATGCCCGTCTACGCACTGCTGGGCGCCAACACGCGCGCTCTAGTCAACGTCAACGACACCGAGGATGAGCCCACGCTGGAGTTCCACCGCAAGACCTTCCACGTCAACGAGAGTGCCGGCATCATACGCGTGCCCGTCGAGAGAAAAGGTACCCTCTAAAAACACTTGGTCCAAAATAACCCAAATTGGGGTCAAAATGGGATTCAGCCAGTTTTTGGGGTTACTCATTTAACCCCAAAGATTGGGCCAAATGAATATTCCACAAAACAACCCAAAGGACATGGGTGAATAAGATTGTTTTGTTCAAAAACAAAAATTGATCATTTTGTACAGAACAATCCCAAAAATTGGGTATACTTTCAAAACGCTTGGGTAGAAAATGAACTCAAATTGGTTCAAGAAGCCCACCTTTTTGGGTGTTTTAGTTAACCCCAAAAATCGGCAGTTATTCATTTGACCCAAGTTTTTGGGTTATCTTTTTGACCCAATTTGTTTTTTGTTTTTTTTACCCAACTGTTTGCTGCCCTACACTATAACGTGAAACGATTGAAAAATAAAATCAGCGAATCATTTTTATAGTTTTGTTAATGAAATATTATATTGTTGTTGAAATGAAAAAAAATAGTTCAGCCAATTTAACAATGAATATTGTTTATTTTGAATAACTAGAATGGTATTCAAATGTATTTAAAAATGTAAAAAATGTTTGTTTTACAAATTGAATATACTAGATAAATGAACCAATAAAAAGAAAAAAATGGATGATTTAAAAGGAACTATTCAATGATAAAACTATTTGAAAATTTAAATTAAATGAGATTACATTGTGGATTTCATACAATACTGTAAATGTAGTTTGGGTTGTTTTTAAATGTTATTGTTGTTGTTGCTGTTGCTTGTCCTCCGCCCAGGCGACACGTCCAGCACGGTGTCGGCCCTGTGCCTCACGGTGTCCAAGTCGGCTCAGGGCAGCGGCCCTCGCGCCCTGGAGTCGGGCTCCGACTACAAGAGTCGCGGCGCGGGGCCCGAGAGCCGCGTGGTGCTGGGGCCCGGCGTGGCCATGTCCACGTGCGACGTCACGTTGGTGGACGACAGCGAGTACGAGCTCTCGGAGGAGCTGCAGCTGGTGCTGTCCGAGCCCTCGGACAACGCCCGCATAGGAGGCGTGGCTGTGGCCCAGGTGGTCATCGATGGGCCCAACGACGCCTCCGCCGTCACTCTCGGCAACGACACCTTCACTTTTGGCGAAGACGCCGGTATGCTCATTCCTTTTTTTTATGTCATCGTTTATTTATTCACTTAACTCAATGGGTTTGATCAAATTTTGGGTTGTTTTTTGCTCAAAAAATAAACAGGATTGGCCTTTTTGGGTTATTCATTTAACCCAAAAAGTTAGGTCGAATAACGAAACAACAAAACAATCCCCAAAAATTGTTTTGTGCAAAAAATCTAACAAAAAAAAAAAAACAAATTGGATTGTTTTACATAAACAATTTTTAAAATGTGTTGTTTTGGGTATAATTCATTTGACACAACTTTGTGGCCGAAATGAATAACCAAACAAAAAAAAACCTCTTTGAGTTTAGTTTAGTTTTTTTACCCAAATTACAAGGTACACTCTAAAAACAATAGTAGGGTCTAAAATTGGGTCCAAAAGTTTTTGGTTTTTTTACCCAATTTTGTGGGTTAAAGAAATAACCCAAAAAGTTGTGTCAGTCCCTTTTCAACCCAATGTGGATTATTTTTGACTCAACTGTTATTAGTATTTACTCCCAAAACTAGACACTCTAAAAACAGTAGGGTCAAAAAGGGACCAACCCACTACTTCTGTCAATTTGACCCAACTTCCTGGGTTGTTTTTATTTTTACAAAAGGGTCAAATTGACCCTTGTAGTGGATTGGTTGCTTTTTCACCCAGAATTGGGTTATTTTTACCCACTTAGAGTGATAGGAATAGTTTTGGACATATGATCATCTTTAAGCCCAAGGATTCCGAAGAGCTGTCTCCAGATGATCCGCGTCTTCTATTTGGCCATCATCATCATCATCATCATATTCATTCTTCATGTTGACTAACAGGCACCATCGAAATTACGGTGCTGCGCCACGGCAGTGACCTGTCGTCCGTGACGTCGGTGTGGTGCGCCACCCGGCCGGCCGACCCCCCGTCGGCCAGCCCGGGCGTGGACTACATCCCCAGCTCCAAGAAGGTGGAGTTCAAGCCCGGGAGAACCCAGGAGGTCAGAACTGCTCGCCCTCGCTCGGGAATGGGCGAGCATTAGCGTGTTTGCCTTACCTTTGCTGCTGTAACACTGAAAATGTCCCCACTGTGGGATCAATAAAGGCCTTCTTATTGGTATTCTTATTCTTATTCTTATTTTTCTCCCGGCAGACGTGCAGTCTGACCATCCTGGATGACGTCCAGAATCCGTCCATGGAGGGCCCCGAGTCCTTCGTGGTCTTCCTGAGTTCTCCGCAAGGGGCCGTCCTTCAGGAGCCCTACGAGGCCAACGTGGTCATCGCCGACACTTTCCAGGACAGTACGTCCGCCACCCTTCTGCTTTTGCATTTAAGAAAAAATATATGAATAAATATAACTGTAATTGTTGAAATATTCCAAACTTATTACTTTTGTTTTAATTGAACTTTAGTGGTATTTTTGCGAATTCTGGTGATTAAACAGTGATTTTCTTTTGTTTGTTTGTTTCTATTTAAAATACTAAACTTTGCATGTTTTATCATTTCATTTTGAATATTTTTTTTTAAATTTGAGTTCATGTTTATTTGTTTATTGGAACACGACTTGTTCTTTGGCATTGATATCTGTCTTACTACTTACATGTTATAGGTATTAATATAGGAAAGACAAATGTATTTATATAGCACCTTTCATACACAAGGTAACTCACTGTGCTTCACACAACCCCCCACAAAAATAATAATGCTAATAATCAGAGATGGGGGACTGGAATCACATGACTTGACCTTTTCGAACCGCTGTGCCATCGTGCGTCGTAGCAACCAAGTTTTGCGGGCGTGTGTCAGTTCCCAGCATGCAGTTTGAGAAGAGCGCCTACACGGTGAAGGAGCGCGACGGCGACCTGCACCTGCCCGTGGTGCGCACGGGCGACCTGTCCTTCACGTCGTCGGCGCGCTGCTTCACGCGCACCATGTCGGCCGCCGTCACGGACGACTTCCGCGAGCGCCCCAATGTGGACCAGTCGCGCGTCACTTTCCTGCGTGGCGAGAAGGTAACAACCACCCACCCGCCGCGCTTGTGCAACCGCATGATCTCCGTTTTTTTTTTTTTTTTTGTTTTTGTTTTTTCGGACCTTCCCCTTCGCAAATCCTTTTTCAATGGAGTTGTACAGGTTGTACGTTATGGTTTTTGAATTTGATCTTGTTCTCAATTTTCAAGATCACCAAAACCTTGCATTTGAAGAGGGGTGTGTCGACTTTTTCTAGCCACTCTGTGTGTTTCTGTGTGCCCACTAGGTGAAAAACTGCACAGTTCACGTGAACGACGACTCTGTGTTCGAGCCCGAAGAAGAGTTCCAGGTTCACCTGGGGACGCCGACGGGGGACCACTGGAGCGGCGCCATGATCGGCGAGCGGGACATGGTTACCGTCACCATCACCAACGACGAAGATGGTAAGCGCACAAACTCCAAGCTATGGCAGAAAATAACTTCAATGATGCCTCGCGAGACCTCGGGTCAGCGAACTTGCAAGAGTTAGCACATGTGAGGTAAACTGTCGGCTTTCAGAGTATCCGCTGTCAACATCCACGTTTCGCTGTACTGAAAACTGGAAACTTGTTAATGTTACCATGTTATTTAAAAACTTAAAATAAAAGAAAAGTATTGCGCTTTGATTTTATTGCATTTTTTTAAACAATAGTAATATGTGTTTTGTAAAAGAAACATTGGAAATAATGTGATAATTAATATCTATTTGTATTACTTTAGTTTAGCATAATACTGCGTGGTATTATATATATATTAGATTACATAATGAAATGTCATTTTTATCTTTAAATTTGATAAAACATTTTGTAACAGTGCAAAAATTATTATTTTTGTTACTGTTATTCCTTTGATGTTTTGATAAACCATTGAAATAGTACATTTAAAAATGTGTTTTAATGGTTACATTTAAATCATTAAAAATGTGGGACTAAAATGTATTGTTACTGTGGCCACTCATTTAAAAAAAATACTCACTATTGACTAATACCTGATCATTTTCGTCATTAAAAATATTTATTGATCTACTATTCTAGTTTCATTTAAATTTGATTAAATCAAAAAAAAAAAAAAAATCTTCGTTGCAATTTCAAGCTCCCACCATCGAGTTGGAGCAGGCATCCTATCAGGTCAGAGAGCCTCCCGGTCCGGACGGCGTGGAGGTCCTCAACGTCAAAGTGGTCCGGCGCGGGGACCTGGACCGGACCTCCAAGATACGCTGCAGCACGCGAGACGGCTCGGCCCAGTCCGGAGTGGACTACAACCCCAAAAGCCGGGTCCTCAAATTCACCCCCGGTGGGTTATCGGGGGAAAAAAACACCCCCCGCCCCCCCAACAAAAAACATGAGTAGTGCTAGAATGTTCTCCGTGTGTTGTTCACCTGTTGGGATCCATTCAGGGATGGACCACGTCCTCTTCAAGGTGGAGATTGTGTCCAATGAGGACAGGGAGTGGCACGAGTCCTTCTCCTTGGTCCTCGGCCCCGACGACCCCGTGGAGGCGGTGCTGGGTGAGATCACCACGGCGACCGTCACCATTCTGGACCAGGAAGCTGCCGGGAGTCTCATCCTTCCGGCCCCGCCTATTGTAAGCCAACCTGCGGCATTTCACTAGCGGTGAAAAATCTGCGCTATACAGAGGCAATACTGCATCATGTTTTAAAAAATAGAGTTTCTCATGCACTTTAAAGCACTTGACTTTTTGTAAAGTATGCCTTAGCGCCTGTTCTCACTCTCTTGCTGTCAAGAGCTGAGAGAATATCGGACAACATCGTTAAACGAAAAGCAGACAATTTCCCCAAATGATACCGAGTGTGCTAGCTTCACGCTGTTTTTTTGTCATTCCCAGTTGAAGTGTAATGTAAAACTGACATTAACAAAAGAGAATTGAACATTTTATATTTAAACACCCAAATGTTAAACCACACCGTAAGAAAACAAAAGTATGCTGGATGAATGACAGCATAATGCAAAAACAACTTTGAAGAGCTAACTGAAATTGGCAATCAACTGCTGCTCTAACACACATGAGCAGAGCAGCAACGCCTACGAACAATACGTCACAAGAGAACTAAACATTGTGTGTTTAAACAACAAAATGGTCCACCGAACGTTTTATCGAACGAAAGTCTGCTAGCTTATGAAACATTAACAGGCGAGCTCATGGGAATTAGCATTAATGTTAGCGTATACTTACTGTAAGCCTTCAAACAATTTCTACTTGAACACACATGGAACCGCACCAAGTGAGCATACAAACAAAATGTTCAACCAAACCATCTCAATTACTCTTACAGTAGTCCACTAGCCTGATGCTAACATAACATGGAAACTCCATAGACAGACGACTGGAAAATAACATTGATGTGACGGTAGTTATTACAACTGGAGTGACAGACAGAGCATAGAACAATAATCAAAGGCATATATTCTGCTTCTTGTTCTTAATTACGCTGGTATCTCTTCCAGTAGAGCTCAGTGCTGCCCGGCATGTTGTGGCACGACGCGGTACCGCGCTGACTAAAATTCATTTCCACTTGCTTGCGGACTGTAAACAAGGCATTGAAAAATGTACCCCGCCACGGTCCTCAGGTGGTCTCCCTGGCCGACTACGACCACGTCCTGGAGGTGACCAAGGAGGGCAGCAAGAAGACGCCCTCGCCGGGTTACCCCCTGGCGTGCGTCACGCCCTGCGACCCGCACTACCCCAAGTTCCCGCTGATGAAGGAGCGCTGCGAGGAGGCCGGCATCAACCAAACCCAGGTGCACTTCTCCTGGGAGGTGGCGGCGCCCACCGACACCAACGGAGCGCGCTCGCCCTTTGAGACGGTGACCGACACCACCCCGTACACCGGCGTCAACCACATGGTGAGAGCAGCCCGACGTTTGTCTCGAGTCTTGACCTGTCCGCAGTGCACAAACGTCAGGAAATGCCGAGTAGAACATTTGAACTTTAGATGGCGTTCATCAGAGGCGCTTTAATTAACCTGATCGATCGATTGATTCAAGCACAGGCGAAGGCCAGTTATAAGAGGGTGTGCAGACTTGTGCAAACACCTCATCTCGGTTGTTTAGTCTTGCCCTCTTGAAAAGAATTTTTTCAATTAAGTTGTACAGGTTCATGGTTCGCATTCACGACTGAAAAAGTTTTGAAATGATTCCTTCTGGTCTTATTTGTTATGCGCGCAAAAAGCCTGGCATTTGAACAGGGGTGTGCAGACTTTCTATATGCATACATACACACAAGAGTGCCGCTACTGTATATTGCGCTTGTGTTGTGAGGTCTTGGACAGCATCTACTTCAGCCGGCGTTTCCACGTGCGCTGCGTGGCGCAAGCCCGCGACAAGGCGGGTCACCTGGGAACGCCGCTGCGGAGCAACATCGCCACGGTGGGAACCGACGGCTCCATCTGCCACACGCCCGTCACCACCGGGACGGCGCGAGGCTTCCAGGCTCAGTCCTTCATCGCCACGCTCAAATATCTGGACGTCAAACACAAAGAACATCCCAACCGGTGAGAGACTACCGGTAGTTTTGGGTTTGGAAGCCGTTCAAGTCGATGGGGTGTGCAAACTCGCAAGGGCCTCGTTGGATCCTTGAAACAAACACGGGACAGGTCATTTGCAGAAGAGGTTTAATGTTTAGTTTAACAGTAAAGGAGGATATTGTGATAAGTGTTCTCGTTTTTTAAATTGCATTATAAAGTTGTATTGCATTGTGAGTCAACCCAAACATTTTTTTTCGCCACAATATGTTCTATGCAGGCCCGCTAGTTGAAACACGGCATTCTGATTAGTATTTTGCGTTTGTGGACTAAGAGTTAATCCACTCTCACCTGCACAACTGCTCGGGTAACGACCAATCACAGCTCACCGGTTTTCTGAAGCTGAGCCATGATTGGTTGTTACCTGAGCATTGAGCGACTGCGATGTCATTTTCAGTTGACAGAAGTGACACGCCTGTGATGCTAGATTTTGCTGCTTAACTCATATTCCACAAACGCAATAGTAATCCCGCTGCCTCGTTTCAATTAGAGGGCCTGCATAGAACACATTTTGGAAGACAAAAAAGTTTGGGTTGACTTCCTCTTTTTAAGGAAAAAAAGAACCACTTTTCCCACCACCGTTGTTGACCTTACAAGCGCTGCTTTCAGGATCCACATCTCGGTGCAGATCCCCCACCAGGACGGCATGCTGCCCCTGGTGTCCACCATGCCCCTGCACAATCTCCACTTCCTGCTGTCAGAGTCCATCTACCGGCAGCAGCACGTCTGTTCCAACCTGGTCACCCTCAAAGACCTGCAGGGTCTCTCTGGTAAATCCAACCTCCACCTATCACCAACCAAAACCAACGTGCCTTCCAACAGAGGCTGGACTAAGTTACATACGCACGACATGTGCAGGTCTCAAGTCTTAGCCGTCGCGTTTCAAGCAAGTCCCAAGTCACTGTGGCAAAAATCAAGCAAGCCAAGTCAGTGCTTGGTTTAAACAAGTCATAAGTCAAATTGAGCCATTGAGTACTAGAGTCTTCATCTTCATAGGTTGGATCCCCATCAAAGTAAAACTTTTTGTTTCCCCTTAATCCCAGTAAATAGGACGAAAAAAGTTTAGAGCACTAAATTTCAAGCAAGCTGAGTCATACGCACACGCACTACTTACATTTAGTTAAAAAAAAAAAATACCTGAAGATGCAGCTTTTCAAATTTTTCAAAGGTTAGTCTCGCCAAGTCATGTAGTTGAAGTCAAAGTCAAATCAGATCTTTCACAAGCGAGTACCAAAGTCCTAAAAATTGGGGACTTAACTTTCCCCCCTCTTCTGACTGCACCCACCCAAAAACTGCCGTTCATGTTCGACTTGTCCCCGCAGAGACGGGTTTCCTGGACGACGTGTCCTACGACAGCATCTCCCTGGGTCCGGGCTACGACCGGCCGTACCAGTTCAACCCCAACGTGCGTGAGGCCAGAAGCATCCAGCTGTACAAGCACCTCAATCTCAAGAGCTGCATCTGGACCTTCGACGCCTACTACGACATGACGGAGCTCATCGACGTCTGCGGCGGCTCCGTCACCGCCGACTTTCAGGTAAGCGCCAATTCTTACCGAGAGATGAGTCGGGGGCTTCAGAACTCGTGCGCCGCAAAGTTGCACCGCTCCTTGCCAGACATCCTGAAAACGGGTATGCCCGAGTGAAATTCAACATGAACAAATCAAGTGTTCAACTGCCAGTTTTGAAGACTATAATTAAAGTTCTGCGGCGTATTCATAATCTTCTTGTCAGCGCCCCCAGAAGTCAAATTTTAGTAGCAATCTGTGGGTTGTGTTAAAAGAAGCAATAACGTGGAAACAGTCGGTCTTAGAATTGAAGCCTTGCTGTTCTTCCAGGTCCGAGACTCGGCTCAGTCCTTCCTCACGGTTCAGGTTCCGCTCTACGTGTCCTACATCTATGTGACGGCTCCGCGTGGTTGGGCTTCACTGGAGCATCACACGGAGATGGAGTTCTCCTTCTTCTATGACACCGTGCTCTGGAGGACAGGTTGGGTAGCTGCACTCGGTTTTAGTCCAACCAAAACAGGGGGTTGGGTTATACTGACGCGTCCTTTGTTGTTTTTGTTTTTTTTCAGGCATCCAGACTGACAGCGTCCTCTCCGCCAGACTCCAGATCATAAGAATTTACATCCGGGAGGATGGGCGGCTGGTCATCGAGTTTAAAACACACGCTAAGTTCAGAGGTAAGTTCATAAAACTTGAGGGTCTTGGCTTTGTCACTATCGAGGCTTTTCTTCCCTCCTTTAGGCCAGTTTGTCCCAGAACACCACACTCTGCCCGGACACAAGTCACACCTGCTGGCGCCGGACCACCTGGGAGGCATCGAGTTTGACATTCAGTTGCTGTGGAGCGCCCAAACCTTTGACTCACCTTACCAGCTGTGGAGGGCCACCAGCTCCTACAGCAGGTCCGCCTTCTGATTCCTGTCTAGTCATGGGAATTTCACGGTGGTACAAATCAAGGGGATCTGTTGGATTGGGCGTACACTCTGCAAACAAAAAACAGAAGACCGGGAATACCCATCTCTGATACTTCCCAAAGTTGTTGAAGAATTTCAGAAAGCTACCGCTAAAAATGTGGGAATTCCATTCAAAAGTAAAGAGCTGTAAAGATCAGTAGAGTGTTGAAATGGATCTATGACACAACCCAACATTGTACATGGATGTGAGTTGTACCGCCTGAAAGCTCAGCCGTAGACTTGTTAGGGGTTGAGGTAAAGGCGGTCCCTGTTGGACATTCTGTTCAAATGCTGACGTCCCAGAAGGACGTGGGTTGGACTGCCGGAACCCTCAGCCTTGGAAATGTTGGGGTAGAATGATCAATTATTCCAATTACCCCCGTTGGATCGTTGTGATGGTCCTTGGACCACTGAAACAATGACAAATGAATGGTGGATGTTTTTGCATCCCACAGGAAGGATTATTCCGGAGAGTACACCGTCTTCCTGATCCCGTGCACCGTGCAGCCAACTCAGCCGTGGATCGACCCTGGGGAAAAAGCCCTGTCTTGCACAGCTCACGCGCCAGAAAAGTACGTCTCCGGAGAACCAAACGTAGACTCGTGCACTTCATACTCATTGGTCTTCGTGGTTGTTCCTTCTTCCGTCAGATTCCTGGTACCTATCGCCTTCCAACAGACCAACCGCCCGGTACCTGTGGTCTACTCGCTGAACACAGAGTTCCAGCTGTGTAATAACGAGAAAGTCTTCATGATGGACCCGGCCAGTACCGATGTGTCAATGGCGGAGATGGACTACAAGGGGGCCTTCTCCATGGGTACGGTCCACCTAGAAAAACACTGGAAGAGCTTAACTTGACGCTAGCCTGAACATTGAAGTCATTGACAGAAAATGCACATGCTTTGAAACGGGAGAGAACCGGTTCTTCTGGAAAAAGTTAGGTGTCACTTATCACATACCGTCCATTTGGCGTTTGAAGCCTACTGCTGTCTTTGCCGATTCCTTCAGGTCAGACACTGTACGGCCGTGTGCTCTGGAATCCGGAGCAGAACCTGAACGCCGCCTACAAACTGCAGCTGGAGAAGGTCTACCTTTGCACCGGCAGGGACGGCTACGTTCCCTTCTTTGACCCGACGGGCACCCTCTATAACGAGGGTCCACAGTACGGCTGCATCCAGCCCAACAAGCACCTCAAGCATCGCTTCCTGCTCCTGGTACTGACACTTACCCTGGACCTTGGACCTTCCTAGACGTCTCTAGCATCTGTGTTCCCTGCTATGATCTCGCTCTCTCAACAGGATCGCAAGCAGCCGGATGTGTGCGACAAATACTTCCACGATGTCCCCTTTGAGGCCAACTTTGCTTCGGACCTCCCGGAGTTGAACTCTTTGGCCGCCATGCCGGGCGTAGACGGATTTACCATGAAGGTGGATGCGCTCTACAAGGTCTGTAGCGCTGCTGGTCTCCCTTGTTAGTCCTTAGACAACAGTGTTCTCGCCTATTCGCTGTTCAGCTTTGGCAAGTTTACCGACGGGCACGTAGTTGCTGTATATGTGTTCAATCCAACTGAAATGAAAGTTTGCCTGGTGCCAAGGAACTATGTTGAAGTAAGGAGAGAAGCTTCATTTAGACAAAACAATTTCTGCCATCGTATGGCATCTGTAGGCAGTTCTAAATCTTTTCAAGGCGTGGGGCCATCAATTCCGCGCAGGGATGAGGCGCTATCAGCAAATCTGATCTGAAGTTGTGATGACCGAAGTGGGAGTACTACTCACACCCTCGTCGGTTCCCAGGTGGAGGCAGGTCACCAGTGGTACCTGCAGGTGATCTACGTCATCAGTCCCGAGTCGCGGTCCAGCCTGAGGATCGAGCGTTCGCTCTCCTCCCGGCTGAACCGGCCCAAGCGTGACCTGGTTGACCGCAGCGGGCGTCTGACGCTGGATGAGTCGCTCATCTACGACAACGAGGGTGACCAGGTGAAGAACGGCACTAACATGAAGTCCCTGCGTCTGGAGAGCGGGCCCGGCGGAACCTTCCACGCCCACGTGGGCCGCTCGGTGGGCGGCGGGGTGGCCGCCCTGGCCTTACTGGTCCTAGCCGGGTTGGCCACCTGCCTCCTGTTCCGGCGGTGCCACCGGCAGGCGAAAGTGAGTCCCCAGAGAACATCAGAAAGTTTGTCTGGTAAAAATTAGAACACTTTACATGTAAATAGATTCAGCGTTTCTTCATCTTTTTTTGGTTTTGTTTGTTTTTCGATTTTAACTTGGGTTTTTTTTTTGTCAGGGTGTAAAGAAAAGTTCTCTTTCCTTGGTACCTTGCTAACAACTTCGGCTGCCACTCCAGCCTTTTTCAGAGCTGTCACCGCATCCCGGTGTGATGTTTCTAAAAACTCCTAAACATTTGCTTAAAAATGTTAGTATGGGGGGGAGAGAAAATGCTACTTTTCTTGTAGCGGTGCTTTTTTTAGGGGGGGTCATAAATTAAAAAGATACTGCAAATATATTCTTGTAAAATTATAACGTATTTCTCAGAAAAAAAAATAAAAATAGATATTATTTTAATTGTACAACTTTTTGCTTATAAAATGTAATCTTTTCATAAAATTCAATTACAGATATACTTTAAATTCGTTTTTTTCTAACAACTACAATATTTTTCCTCAAACATTTTTTTCTTTACATTTCATCACTTTTTTTCATAAAATGTAATTAATGTTCTCATAAATAATACTTTTTTCTTTTTTGATCAGATATACAACTTTTACCTCATAGGAATCACAACGTTTTGCTCACCGAAATAATATATTTTTTTGTAAAATTGTAACTATTTTCTCATTAAATTCCCTGAATTTTTCATAAAATTTTAACTAAAATTTGTAGAATTTCTCACAGTTTTTCCTCATAAAATGACAACTTTGGTCGCCATTTATTTCTTATAAAACCGACTTTTTTTTCCTCTCTCTTAAAATGCTGACTTTTTTTCTGGTAAAAAAAGAAAAACTTTCAGGCACCGGGCAAGAAGGCGTACGAAGAGTACCCGCTGAACACCAAGGTGGAGGTGTGCATGGACAAGTGCGTGGAGAAGAACTTCAGCAGCAAGCACTGCACCGTCACCAACGTCAACGTGTTCAACCGCAACCACGAACCCGCCGCCAGCAAGGCCAAAGTCAAGCAAGTCAACCTGGAAGTCAAACTCCACAACAACCTCAACGACGGCACTGAGGTCTGAAACCAGATGTTTGTTTGTTTCTTTTGTTTTTTAAGCTATTTTCTTACGGGAATGACATATTTGCTAATGTATTTTTGTACCACTTTGAAAAGGGAAAGCGCGCGACGTGTCAACGTTATTATTATTATTATTATTTTTTTTCAATTCCTGCTCATTCAACTGGGTTACCTCACATGTACGCTAACGATGTTGTCTTTTATGGACCTGTTAGCTGTGTCCACACTAAGACGGATATTTTATTTATTTCGTTTTTTAAACATCCTATCTAGTTATCTTAACTTAGCTTTGATGGATGCTAAATGCAAAATTTGTGTTTATTAGAATCACATTGACAGAGGTAATTCCATTCCAAACACTTTTAGCAAACTAGTTGGCTTGCGTCATCATAAAAGTTTTACTTTTTCCACATAAAGTTACTCATTTTTTCCTCATGAAATTGAACTTTGTAGCTTAACATAGCTCAACTTAGTTTAATGCAAAATTTGTTTGTTTGAATCACATTGGCAGAGGTCATTTCATAATAAGCGTTTATTTCGGCATGCTGGTTGGCTTGTGTCGCAATATTACAATTTTACAATATTACAATACAATATTAAATTCGACATTTAAGTTGGCCCACGTCATGGTTCATGTTTTACGGGATTTTTTTTTTAAATTATCATGAAATTGACTTTGGATCTTAGCGTCGCTTAGCTTAGTTGGATGCTCACTGCAAAATGTAGTGGTTTTGGTTGATTTTGAGTCATGTTGACACAGAGGTCATTTCATGACAAACATTTATTTCGGCATGCTTTTTGGCTTATGTCGTGATCTTAAAATGTCTACTTTTTCATGTAATATTCAGGGATGTAACAATATCCAAATGTCACGATATGAACCTCACAGTATGATCATTATCACAATATTGTGGGGAAGTATAAAAAAGCTCACAACACTGTATTAAAACTCACAATATTGTAAAAAACAAAACAAAAAAAAAAAGGTCATGATATTGGAGGAAAAAAAACACTATATTGTGGTTTATACATAATAAGGAGGAGTTTATTGTCATGTGTTCCTATTGGCTGAGCGGCACAGAGTATCATGGTCTATTTTGTTCACAATATTTTGTGCCGCTGAAGCGAGCCAAAAGTCATGTTTTTGATGGAATTGTGCTGCATTTAATATCGTAACAGAACGACGATAATACAGTGGCAATATTAGTGTCGTGATATCGCCGTTATCGTTGCATCCCTAGTATATTTTTCCCCGTGAATTTGACATTTTGTTTCTTGAAAAGTAATTTAATCTATTATTATTTTCTCGTAAAAATGTAACGTGAAATTTCACCTTTAAACTCGCTGTCGCTAGCTAATGTTAAAGTTGCAGCAAAACTTTTCTCTCATTAAAAAATCCTCATAATTTACAATGCAGTTATAACCGCTCGTAAAATTTTAGGACACTATTGTAAAATGACAACTTGTCAAATTTAGAATTTTCACTCACTTTTCACTAACAAAAAGGTCACGATTGCTCGTGAAAGTTGAAATGAAGTTATTTTGCGAGAAAAAAGTTGGAATTAAAAAAAGAGTAGGCGATCTAACCCCGGAAAAGTCATAAATTTGCTAGAGAGAAGTTAATTATCATATTAATAATCATCATTATTAAGTTGATTATTCATAACTCTTTTTGTTTGTTTCTTTGTTGAAAAAATTGCAATGAAAATGCTCATAAAATTACAAATTCCTTTCACATAAAAACATTCTTGTGAAATAAAATGTAATTGTGAAAATAAATAATTTTCTGGTAAAATGATATCACTTGTTACTACAATTTCACCTTTTTCATGTGTAGTTTCATTTTTTCTAAAAAAAAAAAAAAAAAAAAATCAAAGTTTTCCCTCATAAAATAACAGCTTTTTTCATTTAATATAAAAAATACTTTATTGTGAAATTTGAACTTGTGAGACTTCTCCCTTGTGAAATGACAATTTTTCTTGGGTAAGAGCAGCACGTGTTGCTTTTGACGACAGCCTGTTGCGGCATTTGCGACAGTTTTTGTTGTTTTTTTTTTAAGTTTTTTGTTTTGTTTTTAAAAAATATCCTTCTTTGTGTGCACATAATAGCACAAAATTGGTGATTGGTAGCTCAGATTCTACTGTATCCAGTCATGTCACTGTAAAGCAAAATACTGTATATTATATCACAACTGTAATATTAGTCAAGTTCTTTCTATGCTGCTGAGTGAGTGTCGATGACATTCAAGTGCAATTATGACATCATCCTTTGTGCCATTACGATCAATTGCTTTGATTATTATTTCTGATTATTTCTGTATTTTAATGCGAAAAAAACGTTTGATATCAACATAATAGGAGCTCATGTCCACGTTTATTAGTATTGGATTGGCATTAGACGAAAAAGCTAAAATAATTCTTTCTGCTTTTTTACAGAGGTAAAAATGGGAGAAAATGTTTTTTTTTCCCTCTAGAAATTACAACTTTTCGTAGAAATTCTATTTCATTTTTGCTTTTTCTTACTTTTCTCAAAAGAAACTTTTTTTCATAAGCTAATTTTTTTTTTTTTAATACAGTACATCATATTTCACGACTTTAGTTGTCAAATTACACATTCTCTGAAATTAACACGTTTTTGCCTATAAAAAGACAATTTTAAAAAACCTGTAAAAAAAATCTTAATTCTTGCGAAATTACTTTTCTCATACATTTTTAAACTTTTTTTTCCCCCATAACATTGCTTCATAAAACTTATTTGTAAAAAATGGTCTTTATTGTCCTGAAAATGTCTCTCTTAAAATTGCAACTATTTTCTTGTGGAAATGTAACTTTTTCTCATAAAATGTCAGGTTATTTCTCCTCATGGTAAAATTCTTCCCTGTAAAATTCCAACCCTTCTTGTGAAAATGTCACTTTTTCTCAGAATTTATTATTTTATTTTATTTTTTTAAATATGTCAAATTTCATATTTTTATAATTGGATTTGAGCTACGATGATTTTTTTTTTCCTGATGTTATTTCGAGCCTTATTAAGACACATTTTTACAATGACATGATTAATTTTTTTCTCTTTAGTTTGTACACCGCTGCCGATATTCCAACAAGTGCCGTTTAGTAGAAAATCAACCATCCAAAGTTTTTTTTCCCCCCCACGCGATTGTAACCAATGAAAAGTGTCGCCTTACTAACAATCAATCAAGTGTGCGTGTGTGTGTGAATGTGTGTTTGGAATCTTTTCCTATTGCCCCTCCCCATGTTCCTATGCTATTTTTGTTTTGGTTTGTTTTGATAACGTTTGATGTGACACTACTACTGTCCAAGTCAAGTGTGAGACACCAACTGGCACTGGAAAAAGAAAAACTTGACTGCTCTCACTTCCTGTTTTCATTTGACTCTGTGCCTATGGGGAGGGGGGAAAAAAAACAAGAAAAGAATGCCTCCGGAATGAGCAGTCCTGGGGAATCACATGTTGTATTTTGGTGCTATGATGATTTTGCTGATACGACGGACGGACGCCTGCATTTGGTGCCTTTTTTTAGTCAATAAAAAAAATGTGAAAGTCAGCTCAAGTGATGTCGCATTGTGTGTTTACCTGAGTCGTTGAGCTTAATATTACTGCTTGTCCTAAAAAATGAAAAAATAAAAAACATGCCTCACACATGACAAATTTATCCTTGGAAAATTTGAACTTTTCTAATAAAGTGTATCTTTTCCCTTCTACTAGAAACTTTTTTTCCCCTAAGATTCAAATAATGTGTGGAAAAATTATTTTCATAAATGTAGACATTCTCTGAAAAAAGTCATCTTGTAACATTTCAAATTCCACATCCAATTTTAGATTTTTTTGTCAAACATTTTCCTTGTAGCATTTTTTCCCCTAGTAAAAGAATTCTCCCAAAATTGCACCTTTTAATATTAAAAGTAGTGTAATACAACTTTTGTTTTATAAAATGTTTAATTCTCAGGGGCGAAGCCAGAATGTGGCTAATGGGTGGGCCTGGAAAAATCAGGGTGGGCCTGAATATTTCTCTATTTCTCTTTCTATCCCTCCTATCAATTATGCCATTTTTAATATTCAATCAAACAAAAAAACACAAAAGAACTCAAATATAAAAAAAATAATTTAGTAAAAATTTAAAAGTAAATACTTTTTCATGAATCTCACTGGGTGGACAGTCTGTCAATCAGGGTGGACCTGTGCACACCCAGGCCCACCCATGGCTCCGCCCCTGCTTTACACGCTTAAAGAATGTTGTTGGTTAATTTTAACTTTCCAAAAATGACTACTTTTATCAAATAAATTCAACGTTTTTACTTTTTTGTAAAATATTGCAAAATTTACTTCTTGTAAAATGAATTTCTCATAAAATGTCAAATATTTTCTTTATAATAAAATTTTTCCTCCCACCCAGAACAATCCCGTTATACAGTTACAACGTAATGCTCTAAAGATTTGCAATTTTTCACATGAAATGTTTACTTTGATTTTTTTCTTTTTTTCTACAATTTCCTCCCATAATATTGCAAGTTTAACATTAAACTACAAGCAAATATTTTGTTTTGTTTTTAATTAGCTACAACATATAATGAATGATACTGTATATCGTATTTGCTAATGTGTACAGTACCTCAGACAGACATGCTGCATGCAACATGAAGTTGCACGTAATGACCTACAGGTGTCATCATTTCCCTCCCAATCAAGAAGTGTATCAAAAAGAATTCCCCTACCGATGCCAAAGCTGCCCCCCCCCCCCCCCCCCCCATCCGCACTTTTCTTTTTTATGCAGGGTGGAAATGGTTTCACATATGGAGGCTGACCTGAAGTCATGTGACCTTGCTAAGCCCCGCCCCCTCTTATGTAACGTCTCATATGTGCTCCCCTCGTCATCTCTGACCTCCTTTGTGTTCATCTGGAACTTTTTTCCCCCACGTTTGACAGTAAAGAATGCTGGAAAATGAGACTTGTGAGGCAAGGTTACTTCATGTGACGCCTTTCTTACTAAAGTTAAGGCCTAATAAAAAGATTTTAACAATATTTAATGTTAGTTTACACTTGCATGACAGGTTTGTCAAATGTGTACATTGCATCCTGCGTGAGAATTTCTTTTGCCTAAGAATGTTGTATTGTTTTTATGTTTCGATATTAACGGTGGTTGACTTATCTTTACACTTATTCACCAATTCAAACCCTTCTTGTGAAATACGTTTATGATTAAAAATTATACTTTTAATCACAATTGTTTTACTTTAATGCTACAAGATTTGAAGTTTTTTTTCCCCTCATAAAATTTCTTGTAGGAAAAAAATATAAATATTCCAACGTGATTTAAAGTCTCCATCTTTTGTAAAATTAAAAGAAAATCTTATATTATTGTAAAAACAACGATATTGTTTTCATCAACATAAAAACAATCATGCGATATTCCAATGTATGTATATTTTACATTGCAACTTTCAACTTCAGATTTGTACTCTTAGAAATGTCAAGCTTTTTTCCTAATAAAATTTCAACTGTTGTCGCATGAATTTATATATATAAGTGAAATGACAACTTTTTTCTTGTAATATTTAAACGTGTTCCCCCTTAAAACGTTTCAAAAATACATTAAATACTGATAGTACCAGTCAAGCATTAAACATTGAATATGTGAATGAAATGAATAACACGATGCTTATTTGAATTATTTATTTCTATCTTTAATTTTGTTTGTTTCGTTTTTGTGTTTTTCCGGCCGTTCATTCATTCCGCTCTTGCAAACGAGCCCTAACAACTGGGAAGAGGGGGGCGCGGCCACGTCAAATTGGGTTGTCTCTCATTGGCTAACCCAGCCAGCCGCCCACTCCGCACCACATTATCCTGGGTCCGGCCCTACTCGCACTCGCAGCACCGCCACACCATACCACTACTACTCTGGAGGGCTCCACGCATTCATGGCAACTTGAGCCGCCACGAAGCAGCGAAATGGCAGCGGGGAACAAGCGACGAGCTGCCGCCGTGGACGAGCCCGCCCCACGACGCCTCGCCTGAGGCTCCGCCGGCTGAGAGGAGCCCCGTTTGCGGCTTACTTTTGGCTCACCTGCGCTCGTGCGCTGGCGGGAGGATCTCCTTGCCCAAGCCTGTTAGCTTGCTTGCTTGCTGGCTAGCTCGAGGCTAGCGCCTAGTCGCGGCGTGGAAAGCCTCGCGACGCCGCCTCTCCGGAGGATAACGACCCGGCTGGATATATAACAGCCACTGGAGGCTTTAACCCCATGACGCGAATACATTTTTTCAAATTTTCTCCGTTGCCTCGCTGTTTTTTCCTTCCTTTTTTTTTTAGAATTTAAAAGCAGCGCCCCGCCGAGTTAGCCGCTAGTGTCACGTAAGCTAAGCAGCCTACCCAGCCTGTTGGTTTCTGCCGTCGACGTCCAGGTGGACGCTGTCACCTGCACGACTTCCCCGAGAGTGTCTGGGTAGGGCTGCGGTTCCCTACCCGATGCCGAGAGCCAGAAGCGGCTCCGCGGTGGAGGAGACAAGAACGGAGAGAAGTAGATAGGACTACACCTTTTTAGCTCGGTTTTTTTTTTCTTTTTCTTTTTTTTTTCCCATTTTTTGTTACAGTTCCAAGTCAGCACCAATTTTGGAAGAACTCATTAAAAAATATGAAGAAGTTTTCCAGGATGCCGAAGTCTGAGAGCGGCGGCGGGGGCCTCGGGGTAGCGTCCGGATCCGGCTCAGGGCTCAGCAGCTACTTCGGCAAAGTGTTCGCGGTTGGCCGGTATCAAGTCACCGTGGAGGAGCTGGTAGCCGAGGGTAAGTTAGCCAGACACACCCGTCTGTCGTAAATAAACACACATACACACACACACACCCCCATAAACCTTTAGCAACTTTTACGAACGTTTCCCCTCCCGAAGAAAAAATAACAGCTGTAGTCCACTGAGTCCCCCCCCCCCCAATGATAACAACGCCCAAGCCTCTTATGTCAACAAGTACTTTGTCAAGGTTCACTGCAACTGACAAGCAGCCTGCACTTTGACACACTTTTGAACCATAAAAACGATTTTTTTAATTTTGATGTGTGTACGTTATGAGTGTTTGTTATTTTTACTTTTAAAAACAGGTACTTTTAATGAATGCTTTTGCTACTATAAGACATTTTAATCATGAAGGTTGCAATATTCAATTAACAAATTTGTAGCCTCGGATCAAGTGAAAATCTGATTGTTGTACGTTTGTTATATGAGGGGGGAAAGTTGTCATTTTGCAAGAGTAATTGCAATTATGAGGAAAACCTTTTTTTTTTCACTTTTAGAAGAAAGTTGTCATTCATAAGACTCAAATTACAAACATTTGCAAAAGGATGGCAATTTTATCGAGTCTACTATTATGAGGATAGTCGTATGTTAACCAGGAAGACAAAGAGAAAAATGCATGCATTACGAAAAGAGACGTACTTTTCAATTCAATTACAAAATCGTGAAATTTTTTGAGTTTAAAGTAATAAGATGAGAAAAATATACATTTTGCAGGCATAAAGTTAGCAGCAAAAATGTGTCACCGTTTTAGTGTAGCCTCGGAAGAATGTTTGTGCCACTTGCCTGAATTGTGTGTCCCAACGTAACCTTGTAAACATGCGGTTGGGTCACACATGAAACCTGTTCCTGCTCACTTCCTGGACTAAAGTGTCATGGCATGTGGTCAATGGTCATGTGACCAAGTTTTTGTTGGTCTCTACACCTGTGTAGGCTCTGCCTGCATCGCGTGCGCTTGGCGGTAAATCTCCGTAGCAACAGTGCCACAGTTTGAAATGACAAGATTTCCATTGGGTTTAGCAGCCAAACAGGAAGTGATTAAGAATGTTGTGATGCAATGCCATAACTATTTAAAAAATGAAAAATAAGTCATGCGGGGTTTCCATCATGTGATGCGTCAACTGGCAGGTTGAAGTGGCAGCCTGTCACCCGCAGCTTCTCCCTTTCTTGACTATTGGGCTTTTTGGTCTTTTTTTTTTTTTTTTTTGTGGCTAATTCAGCCAAGAAAGTGCTAATCTCTGAAATAATAGTTCAATTTGTCACACTGTAGGAGTGTAAAGTTAAAGTATGGCATAAATGTAGCTGAAAGAAACATTGGTGATTGCCGTGGCAACCCAAGCATGGTCTAGTGTTCTTGTGTTAGCATTAGCGTCAGGGCTAAAGTTACTGTTGGCATTTGGAATTCACTTGAATGATCACACAGTTTTAGTCAAGATTTAGTGCTGTGTTAGTGTTATCTTAGCAGTCATTCTCCACTAGCTCATGTCAGTGAGGAATCTCAGTTAGATGGAAGGAAAGAATAATTACAGCATCATTTTCTCCTTTCTGTTATTTGTGATCGAAGTGAAAAAGTTGGATTTTCATGCATCCCCAACCACCCCCAGCCCCCTCCCCCATTGTAATTTTTGAGAAGAAAAAAATAATACAGGACAGAAGTTGAAAAAGTTGACTAACTTGTCCAAAAAGTGATCTTACAAGAGAAATGTAGAAACGTTTATCAGGACAAAACTCCTAATAAGGAATAAAAGTTGCAATTTTAAGAGAAAAACAGTTGAACTTTTACAAGAAAAGGTTTTAGTTTGTGAAATTTTTTGTATTTTGAGATTTAATTTTACAAAAAAAAAATATATATATATATATATTTTATATATATATATTATGCTGTTTTGATGATTAAATTCAACTATTACATAAAAAAAAGGTAGACTTTGTAATTAGGAAAAATTGTCAATTTATGTTATAATTTTCAGAGAAAACTCTAAAGTTTATGGGAAGGAAGTTGTAATTTGTGCAAGAAAAAATGTGTAATATGAGAGCGAAACAAGCATATTTCTCCAGCGTATCGTATGCGTTGACGAGCACAGCACAGCTTCCTGCCTGTGTGCTTGTTGCACACTCAAGATCCTAAAAGAGATCATGTGATGTTTTGAGCCATTTGGCTGTTGAATGAAAATCACAAGATTTCCCTTAAGCGCTGACCTTTGACTGATGGGCGTCGTTAATGTCCATGTCTGCTCCATTTACGTTCAATACCAAACATCGACTGGTCGCCACAAATAGCAGCCGGCCGGGGCAGTGTTTTTTGTTGCAAGTCCCACACGGGGATTGTCAATTAAATTAGTTTGCAAAAGACTCCATATTTTTGTTTTTATCGACAGTTTTTTTTTCTCCAAAAAAATGAGAATCAAGAAGCAGCAGCTCATATTTTTTTTTCAAGAAAAAGCACATAATTTTACATTAATGAATTTGGACTCTTAAAGTAGGGCTTGATCAAGTCTTAAGTTTCTATATTATAAGGTTGAAATGTGAGTTTTGGTATAGTGTAAATTTAAAATTTGATGAGAAAAAAGTTGGCATTTTTAAATTTATGTGGGACCTGGTGACATTTTTCTGTGGATGCAAAATTAGATATTTCCAATATGGAGATTTATGGGGGGTAATTTGAAATTTAAAAAGAAACACATTTTTAGTCACACAGCTGCAATTTTACGATAATACAATTCTAATATGAGAAAAGTTATCCTTTAAGATTTTTTTTATGACCAATAGAAGAATTTTTTTTATGAAGTTGCATCATGAGAAAAGGTTTGCAAAGTGGAGTTGAGCTTTATGAGAAAAAAGAAATGTTACGAGGACATAGAAATTTCAAGAGAGACAAGAATACATTTTACATGAAACATGTTCACATTTGATAAGTGTTTTGGTTTGACAAAAGCTGCTATGTTACAAAAGTGAAGTTCTACACAAAAATATGACAAAAGCTTTCAGTAAAAGCTGTCATTTTTTGAAGATGATTTGATGTTATGAGAGCTTATTTATATGAGGAAAAAAATATGAAGAAAAACATTTTACAGGAAATTTTAAGGAAAAAGTTTGACATTTTGTAACTGCGTACTTTACAGAGAGCTACAATTTTACAAGTGTATTATTGTAAAATCAAAGTGTAAATTTTACATTAAATTATAAGTGTAAAAAGAAGTTGGTAATCCTAAAAACAAAACGGCCTGCTTACTTGGCATGTTGCTAAAAAGAAAATCCAAACAAATAACTAAGCGAATCCAGGTGACAGTTAGCATTAGCGTTAGTCGCTGTAGTTGTCCATGTGTTTGTGTGTACGTGCTGATGTTGTTCTGACTAAATCGGTTTGGTCGTCTGTCCCTGTGCGCTGTAGAAACGTTGCGAATGGCCACGATTAGCATACTGTACGCCTGATGAATGGTCACATTGTGCCTCTTTTGTCGACTCATAGAATGCCAACGTGATAAAAAAAAAAAAAAAAAAGCAGCCTGTGTTCCCGTGACGGGCATCATCGCCGCCTTTTGTGCTCGCTCATTGAGTCCGAGCCAGTCCCGATTAGCCCATCTCAAGAGGGAGCGGAGCCAAATGCCTATGCTAAGGAGGTGTGCTGTGCTAAAGCTAACTGTACAGTGTTCCCCTCCTATTTTGCAGTTCATCGTCGGTGCCCCCTGCTGTTTCACAGATTTTTAATACAACTTTTGAACAGTCGTCGCGTGAATATTACAGACATACTGTATGTACACTTCTGTGATAGTTAAAACTTTCAATAAATATTATATATTTTAGCTAGTTTAAGCAACGTCAAGGTTTACGGTAAAATGTCCGCTTTGAAAGCGGCGTGACGATCCGTCCCCTCCAAAGTGCAGAATGTGTCGTCTGCCTGCGAAAAAGCAGTACCCCGCCACCACCGCCCTATCCCAAACGCACGCACGCACGCACGCACGCACACACACACACACACACCCCTAATGTGTATTTTTAGACAGCCGGAACTTTTTGCTGCTGATGCATCCGGACTGTCACTGTGGTGAGACTTGTCAAGGCTTGAAGGCAGCCTGAAGTGGGTCACGTTTTCAGTCAGTCAGTTGCTCCAAGAAGGTTCCCAATTTTTTGGATTGAAATACTCTCAAAGGGGTGACATCATTTTTTTTTTTTTTTTTTAAGTGATTCCAAAACTGTCCTTAATTTGGACATTTTTCTTGCATCAGAAGCCTCCGCAGCCCATGACAACAGTGGCCTGTTTGTGCCATTAGGTAGCTACAAGTCCAATAGAGTGGAATCATGTGGCTGGAGTATTATAAATGTCAAATAATTAATGAAGAAAAAAAAAACAGCTAATTAACAAAATTCGGAACTCTCATTTTTTAGTTTAAGGCATCTTTGTTCCTTTTATTTAATGGCATTTCAGTTCAACTACAGAGGGTTGTTTGTGCCAAAATTAAATTAAAACATTGCCAATTAAATAGCTAATTGAAATTGGCATTAATTCATTTTAATGTGACAGTATAAAAACAATTTCATTTTGTAAAGGAAAAGCCTCACATTTTACTTCCTGGTCGGCCGCTACGTCAGCACTTCCAAATATGGGCACGCTGTTGCGCGTTTGATAAAGTTCCATCTTGTCCGAGCGCGGCGATGGAACAGATTACATTCGGCAAGCGAGGTACCATCTACGTGCATCTGACGCATGCACGCAAATGAGATTGAGGCGAAAAAACGTTGAGTAGAGTTGCCTAGCAAGGAAAAAAATCTGAGGATGATAAAAATTTGAAGTTCGACACGGGACGTTTTAACACAGTTATTGTTGAATATTATGGCAACCCCACTAAAAAAATAACAAAAACAAAACAGCAACACTAGCACAAATACACAGCAAAGATAGCATACCTTTATGAGCTCATATGTTGGTCTTTTTTTTTACGTGTGCCCATGTATAATGTGGCTCTTTGCAGTAACACTTTAAAAATTGTGGCTCTTGTTTTAATAAATGAATGCCTTACCTTGAAACCTTGTTACAATTAAAATGGTTTGAGCTCACCTCTCGCTTTAACTTTTGTATCCGCAGTCCGTGCCGAGCCGCTTTTTGGTTGCAGATTATCCCGTCTCATCGCAAATCTCTCGAGGATTTGCTAAATCTCGTCAATCCAAAAGTCGCCGGCGGTAATTGGCGCCAAGCAGCTGCAAGGCAAACGGACCACCTAGGATGGAAATCCTGAGGTGAGGCGTGATGTAACTCAGGAAGCTGTTCCCAAAAACGGTGTACTATTCAACAAGGAGACATACTTTCTTCAAGTCAAAGTGTATATGAGCAGATGAAGTCGCTCGGAGTTTCTCTTCACAAACGTTCGAAGTTAAAGCCACATAGCCGGGTCGCGTTATTTTCCGTGTATTTTGTTAACGAGCTAGCGTTTGGTGCGCGAGGAACATCTGCCGAGCACGCATTTCACCATGATTCAAATCTACAGCTAAAAATTGTGTGGCAAACATTTATGGTTTCTATATGATTATATGGTAATATTTTTACAACCTAAATCTACAGTTGCAACGTTTCCTAGGATTCTAACGTATGATTTCTTGGATTAGTTAGACCTCCCAATTTTTATGATAGGCCCAACCGTAACCGCACTAAACTGGGCCATTTTTGCTCTTTGTCAGTGGCTTGTATGACAAACGGCTGACGTTCGCTAATCAAATAACCAAGATGAGGACTTATCAACAAGGCAGAATGAATCCGTTCTTTGTTTTTGTCCTTGGCATCATCCTGCGTCGGACAACGACAGCAACGGCCTCTGTGCTTCCTGGGTCAACGCTGACGTCACCGTCGCTGGTTCAAACAGTTTCGAACAGTCAGACCAGAGGTCCGCCGGGGCTCCGAGGGGTCCTGCTTTTGTCTAAAACGTTGGAATGCGTGAGCCCCCGCCCCCGTGTTTCCTTCCATTGGAGTTGGCTTCGCGAAGTGACAAAAGCCCCAGGGCGGCGATTTAGTGAGAACCCGATCCTGGAACAGGTGGCCTCGGACAAACCAGAACCGAGAAGTCACCCCCGACTGAAGACGGGTCTTTTGTTGGGACGGCAAACTCTGTGATCCCGTCAGAGTGATGATGCCATCCACTTTGGAATTCATTCTGAGACGCCACTCGATTTTCCTCACGTGAGCCTCCATAACAAAGATGTTCATAAGCGGACACATCTCAACCTTCTATTTATAAATACCCTCCGCTGGATTTATTGGAGTTAAATGGACTCTAATGGACATTTTATGTGGCCGTTTGAACTGAAAAGTGTGTGATTTGTTTACATTGCGAGTTCGGATAAAACCCAAGAGGATTAGCCAGTGGTTTCTGTTGAGCTGGGCTCAACTTTAGTTCCCATGACTGCTCGCTTACCTTTGTTCTTTTGAGTGCATGGGCACACACCCCGCACCAGAACGGGGCGGGCTGGCGCAAGACAGGAACATATACCATCGACATCTTTATGATTCAAATCAATTATTTCTACTCCAATGAAAATCCACACAGCTCCAATTTTCACAATTAAAATCTACAATTTCTGCAGTTAAAATCGACCATTTCTACAATTTAAATGACATTTCTAGTCTAAAATGTCAATCATTTAAAAGCTATATCTTGATGATTCAAATCTGTGATTTAGACAATTACAATCTACAAATTTGACGTTTAAAATCGACCACATTAGAGGATTGCAGCTGTCTGACCTGTGTCTCATTTGCATGAGACGGGATCGCCCCCTCGAGGGCTATTCACACACCTGCGAACTGTTTTAAACCCTTTGGATCATCATTTATATGAACCATAATCCAATATTTGCCCAAAAGCAATAAACATGTCTCAATATTAACAGAGGTAATGTACATACAAAATTCTAGTGGGAGTCAAGCTCCTGTTTTACGCTGGTGAGTAAACAAACACCCTTGGGCAACAAACAGTTAGCCTGAAGCAGATAGATTCGAGCCTTTCCTGATCTTGACGACATGTTTGGTGACTCATACTGTAGATTACTCTTGCTCATAAAAACATCACGCGATGCGTTCACTTCACGCTCTTTATCAGCAGTGCTGCGTTTGGTAATTCAGTTGGTCGACGCTGTGTAGCAGTAACTCCCTCTGTTGTGACAGCAACCGAGGCTAGCTAGCGTAGCGTGCGTTACGCGAACCCCCTTCCCCCATCTTCCCTCAGGCAACCCCGAGCTGACCTGAGCTCACTTGTTGCACAACAAACGCACCATTGTTGACTCCTTTGCAATCTCCATGAACTCGTCCTGATTCGAACTACGGGCAATATATAGGCAGTATGCCTAGCAAGGTTGGGAGTTACCCCATTTAGCCTCTAAGTGTGCGTTTCGTAGCATTAGCATTTGATACGCAGCACACTCTCGAAGCCACATGTCCAAAATCCGGCCCCTGTTCACATTTTCACCGGCCCGCAGCCTCAGGCATAAAATTAATCATGTGTGGCCCGTCAGTACTGTTGAAAAAATGTCATATTTTATATACCATCAGAATATATAATACGCTCTGAGCGCGCTTTGCCACTCCGAACACGCCGCTCTCAAAGTCGTGTTGGGTGTCAGAGTGAACCCGGCGCTGCATGACCTTTTGTATGGCCCTTTCCAGCCTATTTCTGAGAGACTGTAGCAAAGAAAAAGAAAGTTGACAGAGAGGACCGGCGCTTCCAGGACAAGTGGAAATTGGCAGATGTTTTTGGTGGAATACAAAACAACCCTGCCAAGTTTGCTAAGAGACCGTGGCTGTTTTCAAGGAATTCTGACCCTAACCAACGCCGTGAAAAATGAAAGCAACTGAAATCGGAATGGTCGGCCCCCCCCACGCGTTTCCACCTCGCCAAATCTGGCCCTCTTTGCAAAAAACTCGGGACACCCCTGCTCTAAGCGATTGCTCTGTGAAGTCGTCGACGTGCTGCAGGGGCAACAGGATGGGCAAAATAGACCGGTTGTGATTGCCAAGATGTTGTCAAAACGAGAAATCCAGTTGGCTTTAGTAAAGCACTCACCTAAGCCTGACAGTACTTAATAGGGCATAAAGTACTCTTGAAAGCGGTTCATAGTTGGACGGGAAGCAAAATGAATTCCCCGGCATGGCGGCATCTCGTACTCGCCGCCGACAGCTCTTCTCTAGCAAAGCCATGTATTGAGTTGACCTCCAACGCTCGCCGTGGCATATCTGTTTCAAACGCAACAGTTGTTGAGTGTGCATTTCGGGGAGTGTGCGAGCGCTCACTGCAAGTGTCTATGTCATAGTAGGCTCTTTTTTTGCATCTTGGGAGGATGGATCATTAAATTGACACGTTGAAAGAAATGCGTAGATCCGGGCTGGGGCGCTTCATTCAGCTCGCCTGGGGCAACAAACGAGCTCGCATGGTGCCTAAATGATCTCATTCATGAATCACACTTCCTTCATATCACATCATTACACAATTCATTGCTCCACGTCAGATTTTACCACGAGTGTTTGTCCTTTTTTGAAAACAAAGCACATGTGTGTGTATGTCGGCGAAATGTCCAAAACGTTTGTTTGTGTGTGTTTGCAGGAGGCTTCTCTGTGGTTTTCCTGGCCCGTACGCACGGCGGCATCCGCTGCGCCCTCAAGCGCATGTACGTCAACAACGTGCCCGACCTCAACGTCCACAAGCGGGAGATTACCATCATGGTGAGAGCCGCACGCGACAAGACACGGGATGATGTCATCTTCCTGTTCAAAGAACTTCACAGAGATTGCCGCCGAATTTCAAATGAGATTCGATCCGACTGGCTGATGTTGTGAAGAAATGTTGTTGCAGTTCATTTGTTACGGTGGAGCCTCCGCTACAGCACTTATTGTTAGTTTGATATGTGGGCTCCCTCTAGTGGTACATGAAAGAATCACTGAATTAATGGTTCAAACTCTGCGTGTTACATTGGCTTCAACATTTTTGGGATCCAGTATGTCCAGTTGTATGAAACTAATACAATTTAATTTGCATGTAATCTTTTTAGAAGTGTTTGCTTTTAAAACATTGATTTGGGTACAATTTCTATTGGGGAATACCCAATATTCCCCACTACTGTAATACCGTGCAATACTCAACATTCCCCACTACTGTTAGTCTAGTTTTATTTTTATCCAATGCTGTTCCTTACATTTCACTACAGCACTGCAGCACTGTCACTTAGAGTATTTTTTTCCTCTGTACTATGTACAGGCCGAAATGAGTGTTCCTCATATTTTTTATGTAGATGTAGGTTGGTGTGTATACACATGTGTATATACACATGTTACTGCGTATATCTACATAGGTTTGATTCTAAATGTTTGCCGTCAATGTTATACATTAATGGCCACATTATGCCGCCGCCCCTGTGTGACCTATATCTTTGCTACTGTAACAATGAAAATTTCCCCACTGTGGGATCAATAAAGGCATTCTTATTCTTATTCTTATTCTTATTTAGTTTATGGGCACATGTGAGGTTAGCAACAATCCTTGTGATGCTTACTTGGATGACTTCTCGCATGACAGGCAGTCATTTTGAACAAAAGAAGTGCTCCCGACAGCTTTTAAGTTGTCGTTATGCCCCATGCAGAAGGAGCTGTCGGGCCACAAGAACATCGTGGGTTACCTGGACTCTGCCGTCAACACCGTATCAGACAGTGTGTGGGAGGTCCTCATCCTCATGGAGTACTGCAAAGGTACTCGCTGTCCACAAAATGGCGCCTCGTGGCGTGAACTGTGCCCGGGTGAAGACTCAACTGTGTTGTTGTTGCGTTTTAGCGGGCCAGGTGGTGAAGCAGATGAATCAGCGTCTGAACGTGGGCTTCAGCGAGGCCGAGGTGCTGCACATCTTCTGCGACACGTGCGAGGCAGTGGCGCGGCTGCACCAGTGCAAGACGCCGGTCATCCACCGGGACCTCAAGGTAAGACGCCATTTTGTGATGCGCTTGTTGACGCGAGAGCCATGTTGGCGCTGTTCGTCGATCCCGAGTATAGCGGGGATGTGTCCCTGGCCCACATGCAGTAGGTGAAAATCTGACATGTCGAGACGATTGAGAAAACATTTCCCTCCCGCACACTTTAAAGACAGAAAAAAAAAATGTCTTGGAGGTCTTTCAAGATCGTACGCGGTGACCAATTGGGGCTCAGTGTCTATTTGAAGAATGGATGGTATACAAACTATAGAGAAAAATACTTTTCTAACTGTTTTCTGCCGCTCAAAATGAATACATACACTAGGTGCTGTTGCTTTGGTTAGCAACAGAGTGTGAACCAATTCCCCAGATAGAAACCGTAATGTCAATAAAAGCCGGAGGGTGAAACTTGTGTGTTGGCCCCAGACCGAGATGAATTGAATTTGCGTGGTCAGCGCAAGAAGTTTCCGGATTATTCCAGCGCCTCCGCTTCCTCTTGCACCCCTGCTCCCCGTTCCCGCTTCCTTTGCCAGGTCGAGTTCTTATTTCCTTCCTCCGCTGCAGAAAGCCCCAACCAGCCTCCCACGTGCTCCTCATTCTCCTCTCACAAAAGTTCCTCAATAACTAAGTGGCACAATTTTGAATCCTTCAGAAGGCCCCCATTTTCAGAGTAGCCAACTTGTCCTACAGATTCATCTGATTGCTTCCAAATTTTCAGCACATGTACTAGACAGATTGACTAAATTGCCCAGTTTTTTTTGTTGTTTTGTATTATTTATCTACGCCATGATAAATGGGCTTAGTGGTGAAGTGTAATGATTTGCAATGAAACACAAATCACTCATCCACAATCATTTTGGGGGGGAAATGCAGCCCCAGGAGCCTGCTTCACTCAGAAGCATACATTTGGTAGACGTGTCTCTCATGATGAGATGCACAAAAAAGTCCCAAGAAACCAAGCCTGAAAATACACACGAACTCTGACATTTTGGTTTCAAGAGGCCATTTTCGGGACAGTTTTGGCAAAATTTCCAAAGCTTCTACAAAGACTAGATGCTCCGAGTGTTTTGGAAAGGCTGTTTCACTTTTTGTAACATGAAATTCAAATGACATTCCTCTCAAGAGTAGATGCACCAAAAAACATATCAAGAAGACATAGAGATACAGTCTGCCATTTTGGTTTGGTTTGAAACAGTCATTTTAGGTTTAGCCTCATGGTTGATTGTTTCCAGGGATGCTACAATGACAAACTCCTCCAAGATTTTTTATTTTTATTTTACTCAGTCCGCAAAACCCGTGTCACTTGGCAACGTATGTCACGGATAGACCCACAAAAAAAGAAAACACTTCAAGGAGCCATGTCCAAAAAGATGCACCAAGTGTCCATTTTGGGGCTCTTTCGAGAGAAACTTTGCATATGAACGCCTCCTACTGATGATGACATCAAAATGAACCCCTTTGTCACTTTTTTTATTTTATTTTTTTACCACCCCTTAAACCCTTGAATATAACTGGGCACAACGTTTGGTACGCAAACGTTGTCTTCTCGCTCGCTATAAATACTTGTGACGTAACCAAGGTGGCGCTCCTTCGCAGGTGGAGAACATCCTGCTGAACGACCAGGGCAGCTACGTGCTGTGTGACTTTGGCAGCGCCACCCACAAAGTTCTCCAGCCGCACAAAGATGGCGTGACCGCTGTGGAGGACGAGATCAAGAAGTGAGTTCAATCAATCTTACAAAGCTGCTGCAGCCGCGGCGAGATATTTATCTGACGCGCTCTGTTTCGCTTCCAGTTGAAAAATGACTTCAAAGATGTCATTGAAGTCTGTAACAAACACTCCGCATTTAAGCTTTTCTTTTTTTTTTTTTTTTTTTTTTTTGTGGGGGACAAATTATGCAGAAAACTGGTAACTGTCTGACATGTGCTGGTAGCCGGTGTCTATCCAGCTCATCCTGGTTACTGTCTAGCTAGCATGTTCCGATAACTGTCGACCACATTCCGATAGCGATCTAGTCTGCTTTGGTAACTGTCTTTCCCAATAAGGTAACTGTCTGTGTAATTCTGTAGCTTTGTCCTGTCTAGAGTGCATCAAAGCCTGGATGTCACAAAATGTCTTAAATTTCAACGAAAAAAAACCCAGAAGTTGTATGTAGTGTTGGGTCTTTTACATCCCACCCTGTTGCCCTGGGCCCCCTCCCTGGCTTCATATGTGAAGCCAGCGCTCTCGTACTTGGGTTTTAAAATGGATGTTGATCTTAAATTGGAAATACAATTGCATTTTGTCATAATGTAATATTTAATAAGCTGCTTTGTCACTCAGTGCCTCCTCCTTTTAACCCCCACAGGTACACGACACTGTCGTACCGGGCGCCAGAGATGATTAACTTGTATGCGGGGAAAGCCATCACCACTAAGGCTGATATATGGGTAGGTTTATGTGTTTGTGTTGTTGCAGGGCTGGTTTGTGCCGCACGTGTGCTTCTTGCCGTTAGTCTGCCCCGACAGGTTTCTCCACTTCCTCCTTGCGGCCTCGCCCAACTCCTGTTTATCTTTGCTTCCCCCCTTGTTTAAAAAAAAAAAAAAAAAGAAAGAAATGAATTGCATAGCGTCTATAGCAACAACTATGTCAGGCCTCCATTTTGAGATAACAAGGCCCAGGTGAGGACTTTGTTTGATTTGAAGGTGAGAACAGAGTTTGGACCAAAGCCAGAGTCAGGAGTGAGGCATCAAGTTTGACTCTCACTACTAGAATACAGCGGTAGCTTGACTTATCAGTGTCACCAAGCTTGCAATTCGATTTATTCCCATGTCCAATCCGTTTTCCCAATTGGAGTGAATTCAAATGCCTTTCATTTGTTCTGCTGTCCCAAAAAACACCACCACTTTTTTTTTAATTACGTTTTTAATTTTGAAAAATAGCAGTGTATTTTATAAAGCAAAAAAAAAAAAAAAGACTGGTTTCATAAAGGGTAATAACTGTACGAAGGTATTTGTGTTGAGTGTGCATTTGAGGAGCGTGGCCTAGTTTATCCTGTCTCTCGCTCAAAGTGGGCTGGGCAAATGATTATTTTAACATGTAAACAAACCTCACAAAGAAAGACGAGACAGCGGTGTTGGGAAACAAAGCCCACTACCCCGCCACCCCCTCAGTACTTCCTGTCAGCCAGCACGCTGACTTCCTCTTCTGTTTGGAGCGTGTCTCAACACACGCGTGTTTATCAGCTTGTATAGTACATAACAAGATGAGTGCTCAAAGGCACCAGAAGCCCTAAAGGCAGCTGACTGATTCCAAAGTGGTTTATCTCTAAACTGCAATGTCGGCACATTTCATTGCATCATTCATAAGCAGCCTGCAGACTTGTTTGTTGGACGGCCATATTGCTCAGGGCGTAAAACTCACTGCCTGGTTCCTTAGCTCAGTAACAAACAGCTAAGTGGCTTCAGTTGTGCCTGGAATTTGTTTGAAAGTCAGCCCCTGAAGCCACTTGCCTTGAGCAAAATGAAATTTGGTAGGCGTGTCTGTCATGAGGAGACCCTCAAAACAAAAAAAAAAGTCTCTACAAGCCATGCCTGAAAAAATGTAGGAGTCCTGCCATGTTGGTTTAAAGTAACCATTTTGAGATATTTTTTGTCATTTCCTGGGGTCCATCAAAGACAGATTTGTTTGAGAACGTTTCTGGTTTCATATAGCAACATGAAATTTGACAAGTGTGTCTATGGTGAGTAGACCCACATAAAGCATCTCAAGAAGCTATGCCTGAAAAGCGAAAGGAGGTCTGCCCTTTTGGGTTGAAGCAGCCATTTTAGGATCCTTTCTTGGCATCTGTCAAAGGTGGTCCCAGAGAGTTTTTTTCTTGGCATCTGTCAAAGGTGGTCCCAGAGAGTTTTTGAACATTCAGCCCCTGGTGACGCCCTTTACATGTAGCAACTTAACATTTGGTAAGCATGTCATTCAAGAGTAGAAGCACAAGAAAAAAGTCTCTGGAAGCCATACCGGAAAAGACGGAATTTCTGGCATTTTTGTCAGAAAGCAGCCATTGAGGATCAATTTGACAATTTCGAAGCATCCCTCAAAGACAAACTGCTCCCAGAGAGTTTTTGACTGTTCAGCTCCTGACGTTAGTTTCATGTGGCAACATGCGATGCGGTACATGTCTATCATGAGTAGCCACACAAAAAAAACATCTCGAGACACCATGGCTGAAAAACAGGACATCTGAAATTTTTGTCGAAAGGCAACCTTTTTGGAATATTTTTTTAATCATTTTTAAGGCATTCAGCAACCAAAGCTTGTTATATGAAGCAACATGAAATTTGGTCAGCATGCCAGTTAAAGAGAAGCCACACCTGCAAACACGAGCCAATTTCGCACGGCAACGTGAGATTTTGTATACATGTCTATCATGAGTACACACACAAATCTCAAGGAGCCGTGCTTAAGAAGGCACAAAGTCTGCCATTTTGGTTTGAAGTGACCGTTTTGCCTCCTTGAGAGACCAACTTGCCCCGTTTTGTGCCGGAAAATGAAAATTGGAACACATCATGCAGAGTGCAGGCGCACAAAAAAAAAAAGTCTCAATAAGCCATGGCTGAAATCCATTGGAAGTCTGACATTTTGTTTTGAAGCAGGTATTTTAGGGACAATGTCCCAAATGTCTCTCGTCTCTTCATTTGTTGTGTCTGCTCAACGTCAAAAGCAGCGTTTTTTAACGTCCAATGTTTGTTTCCACAGGCGCTGGGATGCTTGTTGTACAAGCTGTGTTTCTTCACGCTTCCATTCGGGGAGAGCCAAGTTGCCATATGCGACGGAACCTTTATCATTCCCGACAACTCCAAGTTCTCCCTCAAGTTGCACTGCTTAATCCGTAAGTCCTTTTCCTATTCCCTCACAAACATTTGGCCATTGACTGAATGTGGGCTGACGCGGTTTTCATGAGCTAATCTGCACACTCAGCCTTCTTTTTTGTGTGCGAGTGCACAGAGCCATCTGTACACAAGTTGAGCCTGTTTAAACCAGTCAGGACTGACTGACTGTCTGTCTGTCTGCTTGCTTGTTTTCCACTTGTCTCACTTGCCCTGATTGTGGTGGAGCAATGGCTCCAGCAAGTGGCCCAAAGGAGAAGCGCATCCTACAGTTCTGAAACCATTACAAATGCTTTCTTACAGGATATATGCTCGAACCAGACCAGGAGAAGAGACCAGAAATCTACCAGGTGTCCTACTTTGCCTTTAAATTTGCCGGAAAAGAACTTCCTGTGCCAAATATCTTTGTAAGTACAGCACAGACGTTTTATTTTCTTTCCAATTAATGCATAGTGACAGAATGATTTTTCTTTACAGAATTCTCCCATCCCCACGTCGTTACCAGAGCCTCTCACGGCCAGTGAAGTGGCCGCCAAGAAGAGTATGACGAAAGCAAGGTACTGTACTGCCAAAAGTGCAAAATGGAAAATATACAAATGTTACAAATTATTAGGGACGGATTGACAAATATTAGACAAAATATAGTTTGAAAAATATTAGATGAAAATTGCACACATGTTGGGGGGGCACATCTCAAAACCAGAAATACGTAACTACTAAAATAAATAAATTTGGAAACAAAGAAAAATAGGGAAAAAAACTCACCAAGTATGAGAATACAACCATTAGAAAAAATACACAAATATTTGTAAGAAATATTATACAAAATACACACAGAAACATTTACAAAGATATTTGATTAAAAAAAAAAACACGTACCACTGTCATCAAAAAAAAAAAAGTTACAAATTTGGAAACTATAATGCACAAAATAAACACATTAGACAAAATATTAGAAAACAAGGAAAGCACACACAAAAATACTTATTTTCTTATTAATTTTAAAAGGACAATGTGTATAATTCAGTGCCATCTAGTGGTCAATTAATAGAATGCAATGACCAAAAATGGTAGCGTGCGCGTTTTGAAGCACAGGCACTACGGTGGCTCCGACAGAGCACGCGTCGCAAGCCTGCCAACAGTTTCTTCAGCAGAGGTGCAAGAAAAATGTCATAAAGCCTAGGAGCTACATTCGCCAAGTTTGCCTGCTTTCGAGTATCCGTAGCACAAAGATGACAGCGAAACATTGCAACTTCCTGTAGGGGAAGCGCGCCCTATGTAATATCATTAGAGATTACTTCACCTACGATTATATCAAAATAATTACATTGATGTGTAGGCCTATAGTGTATACGTTGTCCCTTTAAGGAAAATATTTAACAAAAAATACACAAGTATTAGAAGAAACAAATGGGCTTTTTTTTTTTAACGATGAAAATATTTGGGGAAAAAATATTAGACAAAATCTACACTTTATTGGAAAAAAGGGCCAAATATTTTATCCAAAAACAAATTTCAACAACATACTAATTAATATGGAGGAAATGAAAAATACACAAATAATAAAACTTATGTTCTATACTTATGTAATATATTAGAATTATTAGTGCAAAAATCTTTAAAAATATAGCCTGTGATTAAATCTGACCCAGGTGGTCTTAAAAAGTCTTAACTTGGGCTTCCTTAAACTTTTACATAACCTGACTAAGTCATTTAAAATCACATCTTACCTATGATGTTATTTTTATATTCAGAATACGAGACTCGGTGGGCCCGACGGAGACCTCCATCGCCCCCCGACAGAGGCCCAAGGCGGCCAACAGTAACGTCCTGCCGCTTGCCACCGTCACGCCTGTCAAGATGACCGTGGGGCCCTCCGTGCCTGTCAGTAACGGTCAGAAAGGTGCGCTACAAGCATCTCAAGCTCAAAAACAAGCAAAACGGTGCAAGAAAGGAAGGCAAACTAGTGGCACCTGCTGGTGTCAAGGCCACATTGCATTGTTTACAGTCTTCCATTATGATCAAAATATATTTAGAACATATTTTACAATTAAAAAATATTACACAAATATTGTGAATTATAGTAAAAATTGTAGTTTAATATTAGATGTAATATAAAACAATACTGAAGAAAACATTAAACTCAAATTAAAAAAAAAAACTAAAAGACTACAAGAAAAGTAGTCAAACTATGAGATGGAAAAGGAAAATGTCTAGAAAATATTTTGGATTTTTTAAAAAAAAATGAGACAAAAATACAATGTGAAATATTAGTTAAGAATAAATATATAAAATCAATTTTGGAAAAAAAGGATTTCACAAAGATATACATTATTCTTAAATACCAGGCCAAAAACTGACCCAAATATTACACAAACATACAAGAATATTAGGCAAAAAAAAAAACGACAACGGTTCAAACAAATGTAGTTTCAGTACCGTAACAGTGTAATTTGTGTGGCCAGCTCCCACTCCTGGTTCAGGACAGCCTTGCATGCAGACGCAGCCTGGCAGTCAGCAGCACCGAGTGCTGCAGCAGCTGCAGCCGGGCGACCTGCGCCTTCAGCAGCTCCACCACCACCAACAACAACAACAAGCTCTGCAACAGCAACACATCAACGCACAGCAACTCCAATACCTCCAGGTAACACTCCACATGGAGTCATGGACCCCCCCCCGTCTCTGTGACTTCAGTCATTTCACTGTTGCAGTTGTTCTTTTTCTTGTTTTGTTTTTTTTAACCCCCCCCAAGTACCAACAGGCTGTGCAGCAGTCCATACAGCTACAGCAGCAACAGCAGCAGGCTTTACTCCAGCAACAGCAACAAATGATGATGCAGCAGCCGCCGCCCATGTATCAGCAGAGAGTCGCTCACGCTGCTCAGGCCCAGTACGCCGCCATGGTGAGTTGGCCACTTTCTCCCAGATAAACGCATCACAGCACCTGTCACGCAGAGCTTACGAAAAATTGCCGCATCAGAGACGTGACCGTAGAAACATCAGCAAATCGGACAAATATGACAAAGGAATCACACAAATGATACATACGTAAATATTAGACAAAAGACAAACAATATGCAAAATAATACCCCAAATATTGTTAAAAAAAACAGGAAGTCAAAAACACAATGATATTGGTGTCTTGCAAAGGAAACAGACTATTAGATGGAAAATACGGAAATATTGTAAAAAACTAAGGAAATGAATACTTACACACATAAATGAAAAATATTCAATGACAAATGGAAAAAATGTCCCATATGTTATCAAATGAATCAAAACTATTAGACAAAAAATATTAGGATACCAGGAAAAAAAACGTTGGTGATTATTTACTGTGAAATAAAACAATTTGGGGGGAAATGGAAGCGTATTTGGAAAAATATAAGAAAACAAATACTATGATCAAAATAGTATTAAATATTAAGGAAGAAAGAAAAATCTTCAACAAGGGTGTACGACATGGCCAAGTTGCATAGCGACACGTGTCACGCGACGCCGTCTTGGTCCTCCCACGCCCGCGGCGCAAGCAGTCAAGTCCGCGTCGCCAGCAGACGCTCAAACTTAACTGTTGACTGGCGGCCATTTTTAGCTGCGCTTCCCGCCAGCGTCCGCCATCTGTTTGGGGCGGGCGGCAATCTGCTGCGACGAGGCGGCCGATGGATTGAACAGAGGGTGAAAAGCCAACGTGGCTTTGCCTCTCCCCCCCCCCCCCCGCGTGCCGCCAAGTTCGCACCAGACGCAGCCTTGTAGACCCAAAATGTGACTGTCTTTAGCGTCCGTGCGACTTGTAAATATTGGGGAGAATTGGACACTGGTTGAAAAAAAATCATAATCAGGGAAATAGGATAATATAATATGGGAAAATAGTACAAAAATACTCCAATAAAGATGTTAGAAAATAATTTAGATTACAAAGCATAAAAGACATATCTTGGGAAAGGGGGGGGGGAAGATAAATGAATACACAAATATTAAAAGATAAATACTAAAATATCTTGACACATATAAAAATATTTTAGATAAAACAGAAAATATGTTTTAAAAATATATTAGACATAAGTAGGCAAACATGCATACATTAGGAAAAAAACTAATAATAGAAAAATATATTTAAAAATGAAATGTTAGCGGAAAAACTACAAAAAGTATTAAAAAATAAAGGAACATGAGGGGGGGAAATGATGTGAAAAATACAAAAGATATTCAATAAAATTGAAAGTATAACTAAAAGACATAAATATTCGAAATTATGGACATTAAACAAAATAAAATACAACAACAATTTAAAAATATATTAGAAGAAAAATACATCACCATTAAAAAGAAATATTCTGAAACGAAATAACACGAAATATTAAAATGCAAAAATAGTAGGAAAAATATATGAAACATTAAAGTTTTACAAAAAAATACTAAGAAAGGTGGACAAAAATATTAGCCAAAAATACACAAATATTGGGGAAAATACAACAATCTTACAGAGAAGTATTACAATGCGAAAAAGTGGCCTAATATTAGATGACAAAGTAGACTGAAAAACGGATAGCAGAAAAAATGCCCAAATAATTGAACAAATCTAAAAAGACAAGCAAAAAATAGTGAAGCTGACTTTGTTTGATTTTGCCCCCCTCGCCACTTCCCTCCCCTGCACCTCCAGCTTCCCAAATCCAGAACTGCTCTCTAACAGCATTCCGCCATCTTGTCGCTCATCGCCATGCGCCACCAAATCATTGCCGCCGTCCCCTTTTCTCTCCCCACCCTCCTGTCTCTCTTGCACACCCCCAGCTGCAGCAGTACCAACAGGCTTTCGTTCAACAAGAACAACAACAACAACAACAACATCTCCCCGCCTACATGTCCTCCCCCCTGGAGTTCCATGTGCCTCTGGGCTCCTACAACACCACCACGCCCACTGCCGGGACGGCCCACATGGGGGCGCCCTCGCCTGCGGAGCCATCCTACTCCAATCCCAGGTAAGCCCTTCACAAAGTTCCCAATTAGTATTGCCAACGTCGAAATATAAAAAACGACAAAGCAAAGTGATGACAAAAATATTATCAAAACAATATCACACAAATTATTAGAAAATCTAAAGGTATTACAAGAAAAATAGACAAATATCAAACATATTAGCAAACTAAAATAGTATAAAATATATGAAAATAACACGTTACAGAAAAAGCAAATAGACAAACTAGGGAAAATATATTAGGAAAATAATACAGCAATATGAGAAGAAAATTACCCAAATATTGGGTAAAAGTACATATAAGATAAGTATTAAAAAAAAAACTAAAATACCCCAAAATATTGGAATCGGACAGAAAATATGAGAAAAATAAAGAAAAACTTAAGCGAGGTTACAGAAAATGTTAAACTTTTTTAAACTATTTGACAAAAATATACAAGTACTATGAAAAAGAAATTCTAAAATATTTTATGAGGAAGATACTACAGAAATATTAGAAGAAAAAAGATATTCCACTAAACATTTTGGACAAAATTCTAAGAAAAATATTAGGGGAAACATACAAACACAAAAATATATACAAATATTTTGGGAAGAAAAAATATTGACAAAAACAAATTATTAGGGGGTAGAAATAAGAAAAAAATGACTAATATTAAAAACCTTAGACAGAGCAATACCAAAATATGGCCAAAATGTTAATCAATGCAAAATATTGAAAAAAAAAAAAATTACAAAGTTGCGCAAGCAAGTGATTTTTGGTTTCCCCCCGTGTAGAACGCCCATGCTGGCTTTGGATGGCGCCAGCCACCCCCCTGACATGTCGCGCTGGAACCCGTTCGGCGAGGACAACTTCTCCAAGCTGACCGAGGAGGAGCTGATCGACCGCGAGTTTGACATGCTTCGAGCAAGCAAGTGACGCTTTCTTCACTTACCCTCGAAAATCGCACCCTGTAACATCGAGCGCTCTGTATTCCAACACGGGGCGGAGCTACGCGGTGGCTACCAAGTCATTGTTTATCATAGCATTCGCAGTCGTGATTTCATGAAATCAAAGGCACACTTGTACCACTCTTGCCCAACACACTTCTCATCCAAGCAGGAATAAAACGAGTGGAATTGAAAAGCAACATTCCGAAATTGTGAACAATGAAGTGACATTTGCGTCATCGTGCTTTTAGATATGATTTGAACGAACGAGCCATGAGAAAATGGACCACAGCTGTCATGAGAAAATGGACCACAGCTGTTCACAAAAAGTTCTCTGATAGTTCAGCTACTCATGTTACTTTTTGCTGTGATTCCTTGCAGACAAACCCGTGGAGAGAACGGCCAGCGTGGAGGCTGACCGACTCCCGCCCGCCTCCGCCAAGTCCCTCCCGACCGAGGACCTGTTTGGCTCGGTGCCGTTCGTGGCCAGCGCAGGCAAGTCTTAAGGAGTCTCAGCCTCACGGACCCCCTCCCCAAACGCTCTGGTCCGCTGGGAGCCAGACCGACCACCTCTCCTACCGTCCACGGGAGATTCTTTGGTTTTAGATGAACTGTGCTTGTCTTCCCGCTAAGTTGACTCACTTGCGCCTCCTTTGGGGACTGTAGAAAAAGCACTTCATGTACATTTTGCTTTCACAAATTCGATGGTGACTGCTTTGATTGTAATTAACCGTATAGGTCAACAGGAAGAGGCCATCTTTAAAAAAAAAATAATAATAAAAAAAAAAAGCGCCACCAAAGAATGTAGCCAGGACCATTTGAGCTAAGGACGCCTTGGGTTACCCTGGCCATCATCAATCATTCCCACATTTTGAAAACGCTGATCGACAACAGTCCAAGAGCGCTCGCAGGTTTTGTCAGACCTAAACTTTGGGAAATTGAAACGCTCCCGGTGAAGGTTTGTTGCCGCAAATGGTACCACGGTATCGTCAATGAAGTGAAATCTTACTTTCAACTGTGAATTGTTACGTTCAGGCACATGTTAGTTCGTTAGTTTGAGGCCAAGTTGCCAACGGTCACAGTCAAAATTCTGAGTTACGTGTTTTTTGTTGGGCGGAAACAAATGTAGTACTATTATATTCAAGTATTTTGTTAAATAACTTTATAAGATAAGATTTAGTCAACTTGTATTTCCGACTTAAGCTGCTCGATGTACCAGCAGGCTGAGAGGCCTAGCAAGCCGCTCGCTATAATTTGCTCATTTTTGATGGAACAAAATATACTAGCGCGCAAACGTCACTTAACCTAGCCGTCGCACCTCATCGCTAACAACCTCCAGAACTTGTACGTCACCTAGCGTAGCTTAATAGTCCACCTGAGCCAATCACCGCCCTCTCTAACGACAAACTCCTCCAGCTAGCTTCCGAACTTTGAGTAAAATACGTGACTTGAAAGGCCGACGCTAACGTCCTGCGCTCTTCTCTCCAAGCTGGCCACAATGTGGACGGCAGCAATAATAGCTCGTGTGCCTCTTCCTGCTTTCAATGTGAACGTCAACTTTTTTGTTTTTGTTTTGTTTTTTTTTTACGACAGGCGGCTTTTCTTCTTTTGTAAGCGATAATTCCGATCATTTTCCAGTCGATCCGCGATGCAATAGAACCCTGTCAGCACTTGAACATCAGTGTGGGAATGTTTTATCTTGCAATATAATGTGACTAAAAATGGGGATTATTCACAGGCTGGCGTGACGCTGGCTTTTTCTTTTTATCTGCAATTTTGTTGAGTTTTGTGCCATCATTCCGTCACTTTTTTTGATGTCATTATACCAAGGCTAATGTTTTCTTTAACTTCTTAGAGTACGTCGAAGCAAGAGCCTAAGTAAATTTTCTCCCGGGGAACTTTTGAGGACCACTGTACTGTACGTTTGGGAACTTTTTGTCTAAATTTAGTTCTGAGGTCATTTCGAAGACCGTGCTTAGGCGGTCCTGGAATCTGTTTGTGTATGTTTGATAGAAACAATTTGAGTTACATAAGCTACCAGAACTAAAGTTTTTGGAACTCTACGTAAAAATATGACTTGGGAGAGCCGGTGTGTGTTTAAAATAGCCAAAACGAATTAGTATATAATAGTTCCAATTTAGTTCTGGCTTTGGCAGGGCTAAAATAAGACTTTTGAGAGGTCCATGAACTTTTGGCGTAGATTATAAACGTGACTTTTAGTTCCAGGCACAAAAGTACCGAGACCTGGAATTATAGGTGGACATTGATCAATTGATTGTAAAGAATTGTGTTGATGATGTGGTAATCGTTGATTAATCATGTCTTCAAGCACAATGGAGCTAGTGCTAGTGCTTGGCTGTATTTACATAGAAGTTCAGAACCTTCAGTGAGCTTCCCTCCCTTCAAGTATATATATTTTTTAATTGGTGAATTTTTCCCAAAATCGTAATTTAGTCCGTCCATTGTTCAGTCGCTAAAAGACATGTACGTGCTTTATTATTTTATTTTTTTTATAACTTACTGACAATTTGATTGTGTATACTGTTTGAAGTACAGTCATTACTGTTTCCATTACTTCCAGACGAAATTACTCAACAGTTTCTCACAATTCGATGAATGGATTGTTTTGCCCATTCGTAGTTGCTAACCAACATTACGTTGGTCACGATTTCTTGCGCGGTATTGTAATAGCCGGACACTGCGGTACGTTGCGGCCTAGCTAGCTTATGTATGTGGCTTGGCTACACTGTTTTTTTTTGCTGACTGAGAATTTCTGAGAACGGTGATGACCAAAAATTCACAAGAAGTGGAGAAAAAAATTCCAATTCTATTGTTAGTTAATTATATAAAGTAGGAGGAGCAATTTCATCATATTTCTAAAAAAAATCTTTAATCTTTACATTTTTAACAGTTTATTAGTTTAAAAAAAAAGGGGGGGGGCGGGGGGGAAATGCTGTGTTGCTCCGCGGCCAAAGTTGCCACTATTTTTACTGCATTTATTTATTGTCTCTTGCGATGAAGTGCCTTTTATGCTACATTTTATTCAGTGGACCAACCGCGCCAATGACAAATTGCGTATGTGTAATGTAGTTTAGGAAAGCTTTTTTTTCAGTACTTTTTATTCCATAGTCCCAACTGGCTGGTGGCACATTGGTGAAAGATTTTCATTTTTTTTGTTGTCGCTGGCAAGTTTTGTCCATACAATCCAAAAGGGCTGTATGAGTGTTAGCGCTGTGCTGTTGTGCCTCTCTAGCGCAGTGCTTGCCACCATCGCTAATCACCATTTTTTTTTTCCCCGTACATTTTACCCCCAAAGGTAAGTCAGTCCCACCATTTCCTCATCCAACCACCTGCTTTTTCTGCGGTGAATTTTTTTTCTTTTACATTTATATTTTTTTATACTATCATTTGCTTCTCCTCGCATGCGTCCGACAGCCACGCTCAGAAACATCTTAGTCACGTGTACTGGTGGAAGATTCTAGAAGAACGAGCCATGAAAACAACCAGCTAGATTAACCCACTTGTTGCTGTTTACATTTGTGTGTCTTGTATTTTTATGTCTCAGGGTTTTTTTTTGCTTTTGCCCATTTTTTTTTTTTTTTTTTTTTTTTTTTTCCAAGCTCAAAAGGAAAAAGCTAAGTGTTTCTGAAAACATACTGCAGCTGGTACGAGACCTAGATGAATTAGAAGAAACCATGCCTTTTTTTTTTTGTAAAAAAATCTCTTGTATCTTACTGTGAGTGTGGCTGTATTTCTTACAGAATGTTACTGAGAAATAAAAATAACAAACAATCAAAAAGATTTCCTTTTTTGAATGTTCCACCACTACACACTTGAATTAAACAAACAGGATGTTCCTGACGCGCTAGCTTGGCTGTCGTTCCGTTGCCGCGAGTAAAAGTCACAATAAAAAAAAAAAAGGGGGCTTTCGCCAAGATTGAACTATCCCAAACACGTCTGATTGATGTTAGGTTGAGAAATCATCACCAAAGTGTTTTGTGGAAATCAAGAGTATAGCTTTTACGAATCCCACCGATGAACAAACGAAACAACGAGCAAAGCAATCGTGCTTGCGCTTTTTCGCCCGGCTGACTTTCAAAAACGGCATAACACCAAGCAACAGCGACGCTGACCAATGTTTAACACGGTTGTGAAAAATCTTGTGCATGTGCCACCTGTCCACGGTTTTGGTGAAAGCCATCATGTCGTTTTTGTGTTAAATGAACAAGCGTTATAAGTTCTAAAAAAAAAAAAAGAAACATGTAGACCATGCCAGGGCGGAAACAATATTTTGTGAAGAATCAGCCTTGTAGTCTTTGCACAATCTCGGTAACGACCAAGGCCGAATGATCCTAAACACGTGCGTGTTGGTGTGTTTGAAAATCGTGGATGTCCAAGGCCAGGCTGTCTCCATCTGCCGGTTGTGCCCAACAGTTGGCCCCGATGAAAGTGGGCTGGAACAGTGGAAATATGTTCTCATATGATATACTGTCATGGAAAAACAATAGTCACGTAGCCAACTGCTTCAGAGTTGAATGGAAAGTGCTCGTTTAGTTTTTGTAAAATCCAGCGAACAAACATTGAGCAAAACAAAAATGGCAACAAAGAAATGCAGACCTGCCTGAACAACTCTTGACCGTAAAGCCCCCCCCCCCAAAAAAATGCAAATATAAATTGACGTATCCACCCGCCTTCAATGTTTTGTGGAAATGGGCGGTGTCGTTTTTGCGTTATCCCACCAACAAACAAGCGGTGATCAAAATGACACCTTTTACACTTTTGGACCTGGTGGAGGTAAGATATTATTTCTGTAGCTTCTGCTGCGAGATGTGGAAAAGTATTTGTTTTGCCGTTATCATTGACATCAGTGAATGTTCTAAAAATCGGGAGATTTTAGTTTTAGATGATGGAACGTTTTTTTGGCAGTGGAGTGCAACATTTATAGATTCACATCAAGAGCTTTTCTTCTCAGTAAAGTGCAACATTAAGAGTTTCCCCTTCATTTTAGGAGCAATGCAGACGATTTTGTAGGGCCTTAGTTTCCGCACACTTTCTTAGTTTGACAAAAAAAAAAAAACATTACGAGCCGGAATTTGGGCTGCACTGTATTAATACTAATCATCATCTCTACCGTACTGAAAAACATGTCTACGGTTGTCTTGCAACGTTAAGTTGCCGGTCCTAAAATAGTTTCAACTGAGCGCTGGTTTTAGCGAGTAAGCTAAGTATATCAATTGACTCTTGGAGAAGATCTACTTGCCTTCACTTTTGGAGATGAAAAGGATTCATCTTCCCCGACTTTGTTTGTGTCGTCCTGGCAGGTTCAGACGCGGCAGCGAGCGATCCAACGACACCCGAAGTCATCGTTTTGGTTTCCGCTTCGCGTGACGATCGCTTGCCACTGACAACAGCCAAGGAGCGCAAGTCCTTCAGGAGGGGCAACGGTCAGCCAGGCGATGACTCGGACAGCGACTTTGTGTCCGACCCGCCTTCGCCTAAAAGCAGCGAGGAGGAAGAGGAGGAGGAGGAAGAACCCGAGGAGCCCGAGGAGGATGAAGGCCCGATCGGCGAACGCGGTGAGGACACCGAGCCGGAGAATCTGGGCCAGCGGCCGCTCTTGATGGAGTCGGAAGAAGATGGCGAGGACGATGACGGGCGTAGCATGGCCTCTGGCGACAGGGTGAAGAATCTCTCCAAGAAGGAAGGTACTACCAAGCGGGGGCATCAAGGCCAGTCCGATCCGGTTCTGATGGACCCTCAGGACTCTCTCGCCTCAGTGGACATATTTGGCGCCGTTCCCTTCCTCGGCGGCGACTCTGTCGCGGGAGACATCTTTGCCAAAGCACCTTTCCGGCAAGCGAGCCTCGAAGAGCCACCGGCTGACGATTTTGACGTCTTCACCAAAGCTCCGTTCGGCCGGAATCCCTCCCAGAACGCCGGCGGCCAGACGCCGCCCGTTTCCCCCGAGGCCGTGGACATCTTCGGCTTCAGCCCCTTCCGGCCGGGCATCCCGTTTCCGACCGCGTCCAGGAGCGCCGAGGACATTTTCCTAGCACCCGCGGAGGATTCGCCGCGGCAACAGAGGTTGAAACAGCGCAGCCTCCAGAAGCTGTCGTCGCGCCAGAGGAGAACGAAACAGGACGCCACCGGGACGGGTGGCGGAAAGCGCCACCACGGAACCCCCACGGGCGGAAGGAAAACCGGAAAACCCGCCAAACCCGCTTTCCGTACCCCGGAGCGGGCGCGTAGACACAAGAAAGTGGGCCGGCGGGACTCACAGAGTAGCAACGAGTTCCTAAGTGATTCTAAAGAGAACATCAGTGTGGATGTCACCATTGCGGAAGGAAAGGACAACGGTGCCCAACTCCAAAAGGACGAGCTTCTGGACCCCTTCGGGGCCAAGCCCTTCCACCCGCAGGACGGAGGGCGGAACGGAGGCGGCTACCCGGGGGGGCTCCCTGAAAGCAAGAGCGACTTGGGCCCCTCCTGGGCGGTGGCTCTTCACGGCGAGTGTGACGCCACGGACGATTTTGGGGCGGTGCCTTTCACGGAGGTGGTGGTCCCCGGTGGACCTCAGCAGCAGCCGGTAGAACTGGACCCGTTTGGTGCCGCGCCGTTTCCATCCAAGCAGTGACTCGCAGTGACGTCTTCCGTTGTGACCGGTTGCTGTTGCGTAGCCCGTGAGATTCTTGTTCAGTCGTGGAACAGGCACCATCTTGCCTTCTTAAGACCACTGAAACCCTGTGGAAGGACATTGGAATCCGCGTAGCTGTTTTTATGCTGAGACACGTCGGCAACCCAACAAACTGTGATTTCTACTTACAACTCGTGTTTGGTTTTTTTTATTTCAAAAGCGCCACCGTGACACTCCGATAGGAAGATGCTAGACCCTTATCGGATAAAGTCAAATCAGGACAGAACCTCTTTGGGCTAACGTCCTTTGTTGTGCTCAAGAAACATTGGCAACCTGACAAACTGTGATTTCGAATGAACCTTTTCCTTTTTTTAAGCAAGGAGCTCCCCAACCGGAGAACGCAAGACAATGTCCTAGGGTAGACGTTCTTAAGCTTGGCCCCAATGGGACAATGGCCTAACCCTTCATTAGGCTAGAAATACCGTAGCAAACCAACAGACTGACTTGGAAGGTGCGACCACTTATGTCCCATATTGTTGCTGTCCTGTGAAAAACAAGTAGGTCCAATTCTTTTTTTTTTTTTTTTTTTTTTACTTTTCACGTTAATGCCATGTCTCTAACATGGAAACACAATTCACATAAAAATAAAAAAAATGAAAAAAATGGACTGTTTTTCATAGGACAGCGACGTTATGGGTTTATTTAGCAAGCAGCACCCTTAAACTCCGACCGGAGCATGCTTGCAAGCCCCGGATGGCTCTCTATATCCACAGACTGACGTTTTTTGGGCCAGGATTCTGTTGGAATGCTCAACAAGCTTCCGATTGTGATTTCTCATGTGCAACTGTTCCATTGGTACTGCTCCGACCGACCAGTCTGTTTTTACAAGCACCGCGACACTCCGACTGGAGGACGCAAGACTGCCGAGATTATTTTGGTCTTCCTTTGGCTTAAGCTATCCAGGCCTCTCAGAACAAGATAGACCTGGAGACAACCAGGGAGAACTCCCAGGCGCCACCTGAGGGAAATCCTCATGTCCTGGGTGGCCCTTCACAGGAAGTGAAGCAGTAGCAAGACCACTTTTTATTAGTCGTCTCCCTGGAACAAGGACAAACTTATGAAGCGTCACCACTGGGAAGTCCTAGTCTGCTCTTAACAGAGGCACGGACAGATGTTGGGGTGCCTAATAGAACTGGCACAAGAGAAAATGCAGACCACTACAGTGCTTTTTTTTTTTTTTATCCCTCCCCCACTTCCAGCCAGTTCGCTTCACGTCCAGAAGTGTGGCAGATATCTTCCCAACCGGTTCGCACCAAGAAGTGTCCCACTCTTGCGTTAAGTCTTCCTGAGCCCCATTTTTCCCCGGGTGGGTTGGATTGGGCCGGGGGCAACCTGCCGATGCCCCTGAAATCCTGTTGAGGGACACTCTGGAGTTTGCATATCATTTTAGCTGTTTTTATGCTGCAGAAGCAACCTTCTCAAAACTGTGATTTCTAACACGTTGACTGTTCTGCACTTTTTTTTTTTTAAATCACAGTGGTACCTTGACTTATGAGTATACCAATGATTTTTAGTTAGAAGCCGTAGCTTGGTCATTTTTTTTTTGTTTACTTTGTGTTGTGAGCCAAAATTCGAGTAATGAAGGTACTGGAATGCCCTGGCATGTGGGCAAGCTGAGCGGTCGTTGATTGAGCAAATACAAGCACCTAAACTCGTAAGGCAAGGTACCACAGTATTTCGCACCGCAAAGCCTTACTAGCATTTCTATACGGGAGCGCCTTTACTCCACAGTACCTCGGGAAAACCTTGTTAACCACTTTTGTTCTGTTCTTGAGCTCCCCCCCCCCCCTTCTCTTTCTATGCATGTCACCAATGTGGACCAGAAGGGATTGTTTTTGTTCTTCCTCATGCTGCCTCTGTTAACTGTGGTGATTTTATTTTGTATTTTTTGTATTTAATTTGGACACGGTTTCTTCAGCCGCTCTTCTCACAAGTGTTCTGTTTTGATTGTAAGACACAATCCTATATTTTTAGGCCGATGCGTTTTTGTCAACTATGTATGGAAAATGCTTGAGTTCAAATATATTATTTGAGCAATGTGACAAATTTAGTTTGGTTTGTCTTTTTGCACATCACAACTCATTCTTTAACTCACTTTTTATTTATTACACAATTTAATACAAAAACGTTAATCTACCGGTATGTGAAATTTAATTAGTGTTTTTTTTTTTCCTCTTACAAAAACAATAGAACACATTCTAATGCAGAGAGTTTAATTTAAATACTTAAACCATGAACATTGCACATGGCCCTAGTGGAACTGTAGACAAAATAATAGCTATGAAAGACTAGTCCAGCATGTCGTCGCAGTCCTTGCAAAACACTTATGTCCATTTTCAATCTGTTTTATTTTTCTGTGAATGGGTTTGCTGCGTTAGACATCCCATTAACGTGAAAAAATTAATAAATGACAAAATTGGACATAGGTGTTTTTCACAGGACAGTGATGATAGTCTAGTATCGTGGGATAGTCAAGCCATTTATGGTTTAGTTTATTAGAGTCCTACATAGTCTAGCATACGCTAGCCTAGTCTTTCATAGTTTTACGAGAGAGCCCGGTGGAGTTTAGACACATATGGGATAGTCTTGTCGTATGTAGCCGACTATTCCACTCTAGCCTAGTCTAGGACAGGTTTGGACAATTGTATATGGTTGTCAGTTGTAGTCTTGGACTGAGTACAATTGTCTCATCAAGTCTAGGTGAGGATGGAATAGTCTAGGACAGGGTAGACTAGTCATGATGTGACCAGACTGGATAGTCTTAATACTGTATGAATCCATCCATTAGTCTATTCTGGTCAAATGTACCCAAGAATGGGATAGTCTTGCTGTTGAGTCAAATATTGTCAAGACTTAGGGTATGATCCATCGTCTTGTCTATGATGCCGTATTATATTATAGTCCATTTAGGACTCAAGTAATACCCTACGCTTTCATAAAATAGTTTGTCATAGTCTAGTCTAGGACTGAGGAGGACAGTCAGATTTACATTACAAGACATTGATGTCTTTTACAGTCTAGTCTAGATAGGCATGGTTTGTTTTTTGTTTTTGTTTTTTTGTCAACACTCAGAATCCCCGTTCCCCAGAATTAGCAGGCAGTCTTTTTTTCCCCCCATGTACAACAGCTCTTCAAAAACAGCATCTCTCAAACGTTCCAACGTGAACGTCCACCTAATAAAACCTCCATCTTGTTTCCAAAGCTACAAAAAGTCTACAACAAACAAAACGCTAACATTCATTGTCACTCCCTGCTTGTTCCCGTTTACTCCAGTGTTAGCCCCTGGCAAGTTTGCTAGGTTGCTCAATTCTTTTGTTAACAAACACATGTTTGGAATTAGCATCCACCACCAAAACTTTCTGGCAACTTATCAGTTGTGTACAATCAGCAGCGACCTTTTCTTTTGGTATTTTGGAGTTGGTGTCCTCAATGACCATACAAGGACATTGCGCAGCACTACGTGATGATCGGCTAGCATGTGATGTGCTAACATGATGTAGTGGCAATTGTCTCCCCGTCCTGAACCGGCTGGCTCTGCAGCAGCAGCAGTAGTAGTGCATGCTGGAGAGAGAGAGAGAAAAAAAAAACATTAGACCACAGTAAAAAAAAAAGACATACTGTCAGTGACCAGGCTACCATAGTCTAGTGCAGTATTAAGTCTAGTTGAGACAAGGTTGGGATAGTTTTGTTGTATTTAGTGTAGTCTACTTCAGTTGAGCATAGTCTAGTACTAGTCCACTTGTCCTCCAAAGTCCATTCATACATGTAAACAGGTTTTCCCTCATCTTTCAGAAATCGGAATTTTGACCTCAACACAAATATTAACTTGGTCTATTGTATTCTAGTCCGTCATTGTCATGGATTAGTATAGTCAACCGCATTTGCCACGGTCTAGTTCAGGGGAGGACAGTCTAGTCCGCCGTTTTGCTTGAGTCCATTTAGACAAGCTAGTCGGGTAGAGTGCAGTCATTGTCTAGAAGAGTGTCTATTCTTACTATCAATATAAAGGAGAGCGTACTGTGGTTGCTTTGCACGTAAGCTAGGAGTGCGCGTTGGCGTCAATGAAGTCGGCGGGGCAGGGTTGGCTGTGTCTGTAGGCCATGATGAAACAAGACGACTGGTGCCACCAGTAGAACATGAGCAGCAGCAGCACGTGCCACAGCTGGTGGCTCGAGCCCACGTAGTTCAGCTGGCCTGAAACGGCGCACGGCAAGAAATTTGTCCCCCGAAACTCACACGGGGAGTCGCATGCTTTTCGTTGCTTGATTTGTGGATGATTTGACGTCGGCGTCGGCGCGGCTGACCTGGGAAGTACCGTTCAGGCACTTTGGAGACGTAGAAGAGCAGCGCCAACGCTGCCATCAAATACATGACCAGCACGCGGGGGATGAACGCCTAAGGGAGACCAGCAATTATAATAACGGTCCTTTTTTTCCCCAAAAAGGAATTTTCCCAACAAACATGCGCGGGCGGGCGGTCTCACTTGGACGAGTTCCGAGGAGAAGCCGCCGGCGTCGCAGACCCAGTGCACGACGGGCAACAGGCCGCTGGACGCCAGGCCGCAGAAGGCCAGCCAGCGAGGGCGGCGCCACTGCTTGCTCAGGAAGTTGGGGTGGATGTGCGCCAGGAAAACGGCCAGGATCATGGCCAGCACCGTCACCAAGTACACCTGACGCCAGTACTAATGCACACAAATAGAAAAAAAAAATGCAAATTGTGTAGTCAGCTCAAATAAGTCAAAGTCATTTTATTGTAAAAACAAACAAGAAATAATGGGCACAATTTGAGAATTTTTCACATTTATCATAAACCTTACTTAATCTCTGTTTAAAACAATCAAAAATTGACACGTTTTAACATTTTTGCCCTTTCAAACACATCTAACAAACACTTTCCAAAATATTTTGGTGAGTTTTATTCTAAGAAAAAAAATGTAAATTGCAGAATTATCTTTGTTTTTACTATAAAAATGTCCAAAATGTTTTTATCGTTTTTGAGCTCAGGCTCAAATTAAGTTTTAGTAATAGTTTGGTAGTACTTCTGAGTAAAAAAAGGCTCATATAATATGAATGTGTATTAATTATGGCATAAGCCATTAGTTGACGTGCCTGGAGAGAGTTAACGAGCCTCCCCCAGTGGTGGCGTACTCACGTTATTGCAGTAGAAAGCGTAGAAGACGGCGGGCACGTAGCAGCCCAGGATGCCCACCGACACGCCGGCGTAGTCCAGAGCCATCCAGCGTCGGCTGGTCTTCTCCGAGCGGTGGCAGCAGAACACGTGGTAGCCCGCTGAGCACAGCAGACACAGCTGGACACACGCCGGTGACGGGTTAATTTTGGACGCCATCTTGTGGCAATTTGGGGAAAAAAAATATGTGATTTAGCGTTTAGGCGGGGGAAGCGTGTACCTGGAAGCAGAAGAGTCCCACGGAGTAGATGACGTAGTCCTCGCGTGAGACTCCCAGCTGGGGCAGGACTTGGGCCATGTGGTACACGGCCAGGAAGAAGAAGAACAGGAAGCCCAGCAGGTGAGTCCAGATGTTCACGGTCTCGTTGGAAAGGATGAACAGGCTGACGGACGGACGGACGGCACTCATGTCAACAAACCACCGAGCAGCTAGGTAGCTGACTAATCCGTTTTCTAACTAATTGACAGTCCAACTATCTGACAATCTAACTAACTTAGCAACTAACCGAGCAATGGCCACCCACCTTTTGATGCAGAGCCTGGAGGGCAGGTAGGCCCTGTATCCATCTGTGATGTAAGGGTTCTCGCGCAGGTACCCCGGGATCTGCTCGTAGGTGTACAGGCGGATCCCGCGGGGTACCAGCACCGGCCAGTACTGGTAGCCCCCCAGCTCGATGTAGTGGGTGGTCTGAGCGCTCTTCAGAGGCATGACGGCAGCGGGGGGCGCTTTCTTCGGACCTAAGGGGCGGCAGCAAAAGGACAAACAGGTCAGAAAACGAACAATTCTTGTCATTACTCTGCGATTGGCTGGCAACCGATTCAGGGTGTACTGCCCGAAGTCAGCTGGGATAGGCTCCAGCCCGCCCGCGACCCTTATGAGGAGAAGCTCTTTGGATTCCAAGTGAATTCTAATTATCATGTTCTGTCATAATTCTAACTTGGGTGAAGCTGGTGGAGCGCTTCTACTTTTACCAGGGTTAAATTTTGTACGATATACATATACATGTACTTAAGTACACAGCGTGAATACTTTTGGAAACTCTGATTAACAAAGAAGTCAGAATTTCCACTTAAATAAAACATCAATTTAACAACTGCTGACTACGCGGGTATAAGCCGCCAGCGACGACGACGACAACAGTTGTCATTGAACCGAGACTCCATAGCTCTTCATCAATTTACCTTAAAACGCACTTTAACAACAATATCTGTTGAAACACGCTTACGTAATCACAGAGTAAGTAAATGAGGACGAAACTCCAACCGGGTTGGGCGACGAATGGCTCGTTCGGGGATTTTACAACAAGCTACAATAAGAAGCTAGCTAATTGTCGACTAGTTCCGCCGACAAAAATGAAGATTAACTCACCTTTCAACTTGGCATATGTACACTTTGTTCCATTTGGGGTCTTATGAACCCCGCTATACATTTAAAACTAAACTAATTCAGCTTTAAATTAAATTCCAGAGCCGCGACACTCAACTAGCAGCTCCATCTTCCAAATCAGCACTGACGTCATCGCCAAAAGGACCTACCCCACCTCCAGAAAATAGAGGCGTCCTAAGAGTGCCTGAATAAAATACAAAAACGATCAGTACAGTAAATCTGTAGATTTTAGTCCCCATATTGAGTGATACATTTGTGTATTAATAATACCAACGAAATGAGGAGTAAAGAAAATATGTAAAACACAGAGAAGCTCTATATTGATTATTTTATTTTTATTTTATTTTATTTTTTTACGGTTGAACGACGCTCTTTTAAAGTTTAACACTTTAAAAGTGTTCTTTTCGTTTTGTGGAACAAAATGAAAATTATAGCTTTGAGAACATTCAGAGCTCGCTTGAGTAAAAATACATGCAAAAGAAAAAGATGTTCAAAGAGTGCCTGTGTAAAAAATACATGCGAATACCAGAGATTTTATGGGTTAATGAAGAGTTTTAAAAGAAGCAAAACACAAATTATTTTGAGTTCAAATTCATTTAAATTAAACTTCAATTAACAAAACTGACGGTGTACTTGAACTCTATTCTTAGGTAAAATAGTAAAACACAAAACTATCAATAGTTACTGTGACGGGGTAACTGGTGGGCACACACACCCTTTAAAAGATCATATTTTTAATCATAACAATAGATCTATGTGGTACAAACATTTAGAATTATTTTCCATTATTTTTTTTCGTCCTGCTAACTGATGAATGGAATGAAAGGTGACTTACTTACTTAAATAGCTGTCTAGGTTATTAATGAAGTAACTAGCAAGTTAGCGAATTGACTGACTATCTAGATAACTCATCTGACTATCTAGGTAACTTTATCCGTCTTGCTAGCTAACCAACCGAACGGGACTGGACTAAATCATGTAAATTTGGGGGTTGTCAGTAGTGATGTTTGTCTGAGCGTTGAGATGAGAAGGGAACATCGGTCGGAACTTCCCTCGGGAGAAGAGAGGAGTTCTCCCTCACTGCGTTTACACCTCCCCTCCATTAAGCGTCTCGCGGTGGAGTGTTGTTCATTATCACGTCTAATTCACCTCTCAGCACTCACAAGTTGACAAAGTGAAGACGCACTCACTGCATGAGCTCACAGAGACAGACGCTGCTTTTCATTAGGCTACGTTTACACCACAGTCTTCTTGGAAGAACTGCTTTTTTTGGGGGAGAGTCCATCGAAAGATGACCCTAGGTGCGTTCAAATTTGTAGTCTGCGTCCTCAAGGATCCTTCATAGGCTGGCTCCTTCAAAGACTCCTCCTCATGTAGCCTTCCTGGACCGCATGAACCCTGGCAAATTTGGACGGGCCTATCCTAGCGTAAAACAAGAGCGATGTAAAATAAGAGCAAAACAAATAATGTAGACTACAAAAATGTGCTCCGAAGCCGCCTTCACTTAGGGCCCATCTCCATGAAAACAAAGGCCAGATTTGAAGGCTAGCTTCAAAGTCTGCATGAATTTGGACATATTCGGCGTCCACCTTTGTCCCACTTCTTTGCACCTTTCATTCCAGTCATCCATTTTGCCACTGGAGGGTGTAATTGCGCGCTAAGGCGGCGTGTAATGGAACATGAAATGGAATCCGCTTCTCCTCCCAATGTTTCTCGTAAAAAGCTGGAAGTGATGACAAAATATGGTGCGTGCGATGATTGCGCTATGATGGCGCCAATGTCGGAAGCGTGGAAGCGCGCCGCGACGAAATGATCAGGAAAAGGCAGCATTACATTACGTCTCCGTGAGGCAGGACAACGTTTACTCTCTGTGCTAACATCAAGACGCTAGTTTGATTCAGATTTACTTCGGGCATTCGACCATGACGTCACACGTTCTTGCGGTTAGCAAATACCAAGCGACTTCAGATGTCACCATTTGTGGTAAACAAACCCTTTCAGGTCATTTGACCGAGGCATGAGATTATTGGATTGCCATCAAGAAAACGGGGGAAATAGCTTGAATAGTGATTTTAGCGGTCTTCCCTACAAATTTCTGATGTGTCAGTTGAAAAGCAGACGTTACTTTCAGTGAAAAACTATGGCAATTTCCACTTGCACTGGAAGCAAAGGCCCTCTCTGTTAACGTTCTTTTTCTTTGCTAGTCTCTAGATTAGAAATGCGCTAGAAAGGGCCACACATAGGTCATGACCCGAGAGGTGTGTTCGGAGAGGCAGAGCTGGTTCGCTGGTTCATTTCTGAAAGCACCTGAGAGTGCGGCAACAGGTCTGCTGCCATCTTCTGGTGAAATATAAAATAGCTTTTTTTCTACTGTGGTCAAAAGTCCTGACGGGCTACACATTATTCATTTTATGCCAGAGGCTGCAGGCTGGTGGAAATTTGAACACAGGCTGCATTTGGCCCCACTTTGGACATGTCTGTTTTAGGCTATGCTAGCTTCTATATATGAATTTTGTGTTGCGCTCACTAATGGCACATATGTGGTCTTTTGATAAAATGGATTAATAAGGATTACCACTGCCTAAACTAGCAGAGGCATTAGCAGGCTAGCCATTATAAGATAGAATAAGCTAACGTTGAAAAAAATGCCTTCCACAAACCCAAGGATGGAAGTTTCGTTCCCGCTAAAACACATTTATATTGGATTCATTTCGATTTTAAGGAAATGGAAAAAAAAACCCACAACTTCTGGAGTATATTTGGTGATACAACCATAAACAAGTTTTGTCATGGTTTCAGTTCTGGTCAGTGGTGATCAGTTAGTAAAAATACAAAATGAATGCACACAAATTGAGACTTCTTTTTAAAAAAAAATCTGGCTTCAAAATCTATCTGGCTAGATATCTAATCAGCAGGAAAAATAATACTTATTGTATTTATGTTATACTGATAGTATTGGTGAACTTCATTTGACACCTTGATGACAAATAATAATGCAGAGGGGACAAAAACATTTGCTGTGTCGTGCATTGTTCGAGAGGAGAATAGGTCACTGGTTTGTTGAACACGTAACAATCACTAAAAGCTTTTTCTTGGACTTATAAAAACTAAACATGCTCCCAATCTTCTTTGGAACAAGTGAAGAAAAGCAATCTGCGCGCCGTGTAACCCGGGCGGGGAAAGCGGATCACGACGCATATGCGCATCTAAAGCTACGCTATGTTCGCTAATAAACGTTCCGATAAAGTGTGCGCTTTTGTTGTCTTACACGTCCTCATCCCTGAAGGATTAGCGGCAAGTTTCTTTTTGTGTCCAGATGCAAAAAGTGCAAGCGCTATAACATTAATCTGCGCTAATCCCGGAGCTCTTGTCAAATTTGTTTTGGCCGCTTTTTTCTTGGGCCGGGATTTACAAGCAACCAGATGTATCTCCTAAAACGGAGTCCAAAAGATGCCGCGCAGATTATTGTTATTATTATTATTATTACTACTAATGCTTTTCAATATTGTTGAACGGATGAAACTTTTACTTCCATAAAGGATTCAAAAATAAAAAGGTACAAGGACACGCTAAGATGGAAGAAGCTCAGCCAGGCCAGATGCTACAAAAGGATTGCCAGTGTGAACAAAAGTATTGGGACACCACACAGAACGTGTCTGTGTGGGTGCGTGTTTCAATATAGCATCTACACTCATCAAAGACACATAGAAACAAATGTATTTGGACACTTACTGGAAGTGAAAGGTGACTGACAAGCCACAGCCACAGATACGTATATAGGCAAAAAAAGTATTGGGACATCTACATAAAGTGTCAAAGTGTAATTGAGTAGATGGATCTTCAAATGTTTGATCACTATCAAGCAGTAACAATCTTAATCAAAGACACATTTAGACAAAAGTATTGGAACACCTACTGTAAGTGACAAGCTATTCAAAATAATAATTAAAAAAAGACAGATTGATGATTAAATGCTTGATGCAGCGATCAACAGCAACAATCATCAAAGACCCGCATGGGTAAAAGCATTGTGACACCTCACATGAAACTCAAAGTCCTTGAAGCGCAGGACAAAAAAAAAAAAAGCTTAATAAAACAACAAAACAAACGCATGCAAAGGTATTGAGATACCTGCAGGAAATGAAAAGTCATGGACAATGATGATCAAAGACACATATGGACAAAAGTATCGGGACACCACGCTGGAAGCGAAAAGTGATTGAAAAAAGTCAAAACACATATGGACAAAAGTCTTTGGACACTTGGACACCTACATGTGAAGTGAAGTCATTAAGTGGGGATGTGCGACAGATCGCCAGTATTACTATAAAACATCGACGAACATCGTAGACACATACAGTACAGTTTATTTACAAATGTATTAGGACAACGCAGGAAGTGAAAAACAACGGGCAATTATAGACACACTGCATCCAAAGTTTTGGGCAACCTACAGGAAGTGGAAAGTGATTTACAGTCAGTCAAAGACATTGCACACTTGACGGACAAAATATTACAGAATTACACAGGTGGCGAAATCATTGACAATAATATTCAAAGACATAGACAATTGTATTGGGACACCAATGTTGACGAGCCAAAGCTCTCCTCCGTAAGTTCTTTGCGAAGGTGTTCTCCTCGTGGGCTTCTTTTTAGGAACACAAAATGTCTCCCGCCACTTCTTCTTCTCGCGCTGTCGCCGCCATTTTGTGTCAAAGACACTCGCAGTGCAGACAATGAGCGGAGGAAGTGCGCGCGGTGTGAGACAGAGGAGGGTGAGGGCGAAAGGTCTCGTCAGACGTCCCGTCCGTGCGGCGAGCAGACTGAAGACAACGAGCGAATGTGGCTCCGCGTAAACAACACGAGACGAGACAAAGCGTGAAGCCTCCGTGTGTCTTGCGGTCGTTTGAGGACATGTGGAGGACAGAGGCAGATGTCTGCTGGCCATACGTAAAGACGCTGACATGTCGTGTTAGCATCGCAAAAACAAGCTCCCCGGCGCTAACGCCACAGGCTAGCTTGGCACTGCTACGAGAGTGCCCAAGTATCTCACAAAAGTGAGTCCATGCAGCCCTCACCATTTTGCCCACATCATTTTCTAGGCAAATCGTGCTCAAACTTTTTAGACCATCTAGCACCTAAAAAAAAAACGCTCTCCAAATAACACCATAATGAGCGTTTGAAATGTACTTCATAAAAACAAAATTAAAATCTATTGTTAAAATGTAAATAGCCTACATTGAAAACAATGACTGAAAACAAGCAACAAAATGCAACTTAATTGTGGTCAACAAATGTACGGTAGTGAACTGCATTTAAACTACTGTAACATTATGCACAGTTTTGCCATGAGTCAAATAAACGTCAAGCGTGAGAGCTTCAATACCAAATTTAAAACACCTGCTCCCCATTCAAACCAGAGATACCTTCTAAAAAGATGTTTTTTTTTATGTTTCAAGTGTTAAAAAAATATCTGCCGTTAATAACACTTAAAAACAAAAAGAGGGCCTTTTATTTGTTATACATACTATGAATGGATATATTATTCACTTATGGAATGGCTTCAATCTGCTTCAGAAAGCAATTCAAAAAGTGATAATTAGTAAAAAAAAAAAAAAAAAAAAAAAAAAGATTAAAAACAGTCACATAAAAGTAACACAAAAGTCTCATGTTTTGGTGGGATTAAAAACATTTGCAGTTCACCGGTCACCCAGCAGATGCCACTGTTTACCCGCTTTGCACAGAACTCTGGCACGCGCTTATTTTCATAGTGTCCTTTTTCAGGTTATTTAACTCACTATACGTTACAATGAACAACATTATTAATGTTAGAGTACATTTCCGGACTTTTCAAGAACTACCTGAGTCAAAATTTAAATCATTATGGTTATAATGCTTGATAGACTGACAAAATGTGTTTTACTTAGGTGTACATTCGATTGCATGTAGTTATATAGATGCATGTGCATAAGTATGTATGTATGTATTTGTTATATTCATATTTTTAAACACTGACAGAGGTGTGCGGCATCCATTTGAAGTGACCAAATGTGTAAAAAATACCTAATTATTTTCTATTGACAAAATATATTTATATACACTGTTAGGGTGATTAATTTGTAACTTTTTCCCGCTTTTTACAAGGCAGAATAGGACCAAATATATCCACATCTAATGGACCCAAATCAGTGGCGTGTGTTATTGTTAATGCTAAATGCTAACGGCGTCGGTGTCCACCATGTGACATTTGCACCGGTGAGAAATAAATCACATCCTCCTCCATTTACTGGACTCACTCATGTGAATTATTGCTAATGTGCTCCTGGCATCCTTTTTGACACGTCCCCCCTGCCAGCCCGCTTGAACGCTAGCCGGCCTTAGCGCGTGCTAGTTACGCAGTTAACAAACCACAGAAGAAGAAGAAGCGCGATGACAGAAGACTGCAGTGTTTTGCGAATAAAAACGATGCAAATTGAGCGCTCTTTTAAGTAGTGATCATTTATTATTAAGAGTTACTGCAATTGGGGATGCTCACAATTGATGTTGCCTTTTAGCATTGAGGATTTGGTGGTGATCAAAAATGGATGGCAGGATGAATATTTTGCAATGTTTGCGGTGTCCAAACCTTTTTTGCATTCAGAAAAAAATAGATGGGGGCCTTTGATGTTCTTCACCTTTCTTTTCCTCCTTATTATTAAAACAATCCAACTTGGGATTTAGTTAAATTGAATTAAATTATCATCACTCCAGATCATCTGTTGCGGGGCTTTAATTATTATTATCCTATGATTCCGGTATAGTTTAATCACCTTTTTGACTGCTTCAAAAATGATACTTCTATGAAGCACCAACAATCATCAATTATTATTTCACCAACAAAAGTGGATTTTGCAGGACTATACTTATTATTATACGGCTGACTAAATGCCATGAGGGGAGAGTAAACTCCTTATTATCCTCTTATTATTATGGCAACTACAACTTTTGTGGGGGTGGGGGGGTTATTATTATCATTATTATTTATTCCAGCAACTCAATTGCCTTTTGGTTTAGGGCCTTAATTCTTATTATTTCACCAAGGCTTCTATTACTATTACTCCACTAACCACTTTTTACAACGTTATTATTAATAAATATTATTACGCAAACAAAATGGATTTCTGAAGGTTTTAATTATTAGTATGTGGCAAACTAAATGTTTTTGGGGGTATTTAATAATGATTATTTTTTTCAGCAATTAAATTGCCTTCGGATTTAATTAGGAGCCGCTAACTTAGCTGGCTAGCGCCAGACAAAGTAACTCGGCACTAGCGGGTTAGTGCTCGAATTTTGAGCTAACAACAGGAACAGCTACTGTGATCAAATGTACGCATCCATATCTTTAGCCAGCACACATTTGCGTCCCACATTGTTTGGTTAGAATTTGAAGCTAACAACAGAATAGCATTTGACGGTGTTGATGCGGGATCCACATTGCATACATACAGTAGCTTTTTCCAGAGAGTAGCTCACACATGCTGGCAACCAAGCTAAAATGTTAGAAGCATGGCCATGGCATTTTGAGCTGACAACAGCGTAACATTGTTTTACGTACTGTATAATAAAATGTTGATTGTTTTTACAGGTTTAATGTGACTGTAGAGTTTCATTCAGAGAGTAGATGGCAGCACGAAGACTTGTTGGTAGCGTCACGTCATCGTTTTGGGCAATTAAGAGCATTGCGTCGTTTTAAGTACAATGTGTGACTGTGGATTTTTAATGGACTACACACTGCAGAATGCAGATTAGTAACTAATATATAATGTATAGTATACAGCGTAGTGTTAGCATTTTGATTTGTTAGCACACGGTTTAGCCATTAAAAAGTGCCAAACCATATGGAAAATTCAACAGCCTTCAAATACCCCCCAAAAATGTGTGTGATTCATCCTAAAGTGTTTTTTTTCCGGGGGGGGGGGGGCAGTCTGAAGGTCAAAGTCAGAGTGGTGAATTGGGGCGAGCAAAGTAATGAGTTTTCCCGCCGTTCTCCGTGCCCCCGAACACCTCGTCGTCCTGTCAAGACCACCAGCACCTCACCTCCAATCTTCCTCCCGGTGGGGGTGGGGGCTATTCGCGTAGCGTCTTAATGCATGGTGACTTTTGCCTAATAGCACATTTGCATGGCGAGCACAGGCAACGCGTCAGCGATAACACCGCCGTAGCCCACCCTAGCCACCCTACCCCACCCGAAGCACCCTAGCCACCCTCGGAAATATGCTGAGCTTTCGCTAAGCTCTCATCAAACACGCTGATCTTTATGGACTGTATCATATTGTGCCGTAATGTGCTTTATTGTCCACAGAATAAGCTTTTCTTAAAGGTAATTGGAAAGTGGGAAATGGAGCCCCTCCTTAGCGCTATCGGACCCCGGGACCCCCTGCTCTCTCGGCAAATGTGGCTTGTGTAATGACCCCGTCGGTGTAAAAACCCGAGATTTATCTTGGCAGCGGGAAATTGATCCATTTCACCTTTGTCTAATGGAAATTTTTATCAAGGATTATCTGGTTATGCAAATGAGCGTGGCACCCCGGAACGGCAGGGATAAAAAGGAAGTGTGTGTGTGTGTGTGTGTGCGCGTGTGTGTATGTGTATGTGTGAGGGAGAAGAGGGGCTTGGGAGGGGGTGCGGCTGTTAATCTAGGGGCCTCTTGACATGTCAAAATGCAGAGCGGGGACCACTCGGTGGGGGTGGTGTACACAAGACGCTTTGTCCTAAAAAAAAAAAAAAAATCACACAGTTAGACAATCTACCGTCACAATGCAAAACTGGACGGTCTGAGCAAAATGCTAATGCTATGCTGTCACTTTAGAATCTAAAAATGACAGGAGTCATGCATGACATTCACACTAATGAAATTTTATAAATACCTTGAGATTTTTATGAGACTTAAAATGTTTTGAGATATGTATGAGACTTAGATAAGATTTGTGTCAGACTTTCAAAATGATCAAGACTTGCATGGGAGTTTTGCAATGACTTTTGAGACGTAGACTTAAAAATGACTTGAAACTCACCCGAGACTTCTGAAATGACTAAACTCAAATGAGACTTTTTAAAATGACTTGAGACTTTACAAGAAAAACTTGGCAATTGCTTGAGACTCCAAAAATGACTTAGGTCACTGCAGAATTTACAAAGGACATTAGAATTGCAAGAGACATTAAAAAATTACTTCAGACGGCCAAAAGATTTTCAAAATGACTTGAGACTTTCAAAATAATGACTTGAGACTTCCACAGCAATCTTAAAACTTGCTTGAGACTTATATGAGACTTCTCAAAATGACTTGAGACTGGCTTGAGGCTTAAAAATGACCGCGACTGACCTTAGAATCCCGAAATGACTTTCATGAGAGAAAAAAAAAAGGACTAGAGACTTCCAAAAGATGTTTCAAAATGACTTGAGACTTGTGGAAGACTTCCGCGAGGCTCACTCTGTATGCTACGTTAGCATCCATCTTGGTTTATTTTCGCATCCGTGGCCCTCGGGAGCGGTCGTGGCATCCGTGTTTGATTTGCGTTCATAAACCCGCCTACGTCCGAATTTGGCGACCAATCCTTCACCCCGCGCACCCCGGTCGTGGGTGCGTTTATGGACCAGACAGGAAGTGCGATGGCTCTCCACCAATAAGCAGCAGCTGCTGGTGTTGTCCTGGAGGCGAGCGTCAACATATGAGCCCCTCCGTGCTTATTACATTACCATGAGCGCGGCGGGGCGGGCCCCCCCCCCCCCGGAGCTCCTCGGCGCGCCCCCGCACCCCCACCCCACTACTCCCACACACACACGCAGTGTTACACAGCCTTCTCCTGTCAGTAATTTGTTGCTAATCAGCTGTCAGCTCTCTGGCTACGACGAGGTGATCATGGTGGGCGGAGGAAGGTAATGGCCTTAAAAGTCACAGAGTCAATGTCAATGGGATCTGCGGGATTCAATCAGGGGTGGAGGAGGGGTTGGGGGGGGGGGGGGGGATTGGCTTCTGAGGGTGGGGGGTGTTTTGGGGCTGTGAAGGATGGCGGCCCGTGCTGACATGACCACTCATTTTGAGCGCCAGCATCTGGGCCCCAGTAAATAACCATCAGTGGGCGGGGCCCGGCGACAGGTCATTAGCCCTGAGAAAAATAAATATCTCCCCTCGTTCTTTGGCTCACGCGCCCCGGCCCGAAGGCTGCGAGTCATTTAGCACAGAACGGCGGATCTCAGGACAGATTAAGTGTGATGAGCCAATATCAGTCAGGGAGGTGGAGAGAAGTGGAAAGGGAAGAGGTACGGGGGGGGGGGGGGAGCGCGGAGGGCCATGAGTGGTGTAGTTTGAAGGCGAGGAAGTGCGACGGCAAAGCAGTACTTCAAAGTGGACGTTGACGGATGGAAGCCTTTTACTGGCAGTGAAACTCATGGCGTATTTTCATTCAGGACACAAACCTGGTGATCTATTTCTTTTGTTCATTTCCCTTCATTGTCAAATTATGGATCTGTCGCCATTTCGAGAATCGTAATAGCTAGCTCGCTAACAACCAGAATGACTTGATGGTGCATGGACGAAGAAATGTCTTGAGACTTGGGAAATGCAAAGGACGTGCACACAAATGACTTGGAAACAAAAACAACAATGATGAGACCCGCAAGGGATGACTTGAGAGTACCGAACCAACAAATCCACTATTTGTCAAATTAAACACGATGACATTTTATGACCTGGGCGAGTTTAAAATGAGACAAATAAAGCCTTACGTCCACAATGACCTGCTCTGCCACAATACTCAGAAGCTGTTCGAAATGAGAGAAAGCTGCTCTGATTTAACGAGAACATGTCTCGAAAACAACATACAAAAAAATCCCAAACAAGAACAAACATTTAGCATTTTTTTGAACCTCCTATTTGATTGTTTTATTGTTATCTGTTTGTATGTTCAATAAACAAACAAACTTTGAACTTTCATGAGGCTTGCTTAAATGACTTGAGAGCAGCTTGAGACTTCTGAAAAATGACTTGAGACTACATGATTGATTACAAATATTCATACATACATCGGGTACATTGATTAGACTTGTGTGCGGTATAGATAATGGATGGATGGATGAAACTTTGAAATGATTCCGACCGGCATGGATGGGACTTTTAAAAATGACTAGTAAAGCAAACGAAACAACTTGGGACGCGGGAGCTGCAAGCCACGTCGACAAATAACTTGGAACTTAATGCGGCTTTTTCACATGACAGGAGACTTCAAAGCGTCCTTGGATGATAAACAAGACCTGTAAAAATACCTTGAAACTTTCAGAAGTCTGATAAAAATCGCTTGAAACCTTTTCTGGTACTTTTAAGACTTGTGTGAGACTTCCTGAGATTTTTTTTTTTTTTTTTCATAAATGACGTGAGATTCGAATGAGACTTTGAAAGATGACGTGAGACTTTTAAAAAACTTTGGTTTCTGGTGGTTTCTGTGAAATGCATTTGGATTTACATACGACTTGACTTGGGAGTTTACACTAATGACTTTCGACTTGAATGAGGCTTCAACTAACGACTTGAGACTTTTGAGACGTCTCGGGCCTTCCACTAATGACTCGAGACCTCGTAAGACCTGTAAAAATGACTTTGGGATTGACACGGGACTCGTACAAATGACATGAGACTAACAAAAGTCATGTTCAAACTAATTTGGGACTCTAAAGTGGCCGAGTCTCGATGGGCATTAACGGCCTGGCTGCCTTAGATCATCCATCTCATGAATGAATAAGTGATGGCTGACAATCCATTACAGGACGTCAAATATTACCCAAACGTTATTATATTAACACACACACACGCACATTTAGTCCAATTCTATCAACATAATTAATTGAGTCTGCGCGCAAAGTGCCACCCTTGATGCATAATTAACACTTGAAGAATGAAATATTCATACTTCCTCAAAGATCCGCATTGTGTTCATTGACTGAAGCATTTTTTTTTTTTTTCCTTTTCACGCTCGTCGTTTTGTACGAATAAGACGTGACCCAAATCCTTCAACAACACGATCGTGTTCGGAGGCGTTTTCAGCTCGGTAACGTGTTGCGCAGTTTGTCCAAGTTGGAGGTGCTGTCGAATTTCCACCGACTTGGGCCTTACGTGGACTTGACGCGATGACTTGGGACTGGCTTGAGACCAATAAAAATGACATTTCCACTGAATTCAGACTTGCAGGAGACTTTTAAAAAAATGACTTGATTGAGACTCTCATGGGAATTTTTAAACTCACTTTCAACTTGCATGAGGTTTAAAAAATGTGTAAAAAACACTTCAGACTCGTACTAATGATTTGGGACTTGCATAAGACTTTTAGAAATGATGTGGGTCCTACGCAAGACTAGTACAACTCGCAGGAGACTTGTGTTAGACTTTTAAAAATGACGATATACTCCGATATATGTGACGTTCAAAAATGACTCGACCCTTGAAAAATGTCTCAAGACTCGCACGGGACTTAAAAACGACTTTAGACTCGCATGACGCTTGTTAAAAACAATTTAGGACTTTAGACTAAGTTGAGACTTTTAAAAATGACCTGAGACTTTTCCAAGATTTTTAAGATGCTTGGAACTTGCATGAGATTTGTTTAAAAAGACAGAAAAAAAAGATTTGAAACTCCCCCACCGATGCCTACATTTTTGTAAAAAAATGACTGCGACTTCAAATATCGGAGTACTTGTAGCTGCAAAAATCATCAAGAACGGCGTATTTGTTCAACCGTCAACATTGCATCGTCAAAGAGCGCAAGCCATTTTCAACTTTGTACTTTGGTCAATAATTGGACTGACCAATAGTATAGATTTGTGGATAAAAACATGCAATGGCCCAAATTGTGACAGAGGAGGTATACTAATAGTTACGATGCGAAGTATTTATCCATACTCGCAGTTGTGTACTTGTATTCATCAGTACACCATGTGAGGCGCTAACAAACCCGCTAACATGAAATGCTAAACTCAAGGGAACAAATTGGCTGTGCTGATGAACTTGGAAGACGATCATTAGCGAGTCAAATACCAGCACAAATGGCCGCCTGCGATAATGGCCGACATTCATCTCAGTCTGAGCCGCGTCCAAGTCGAGGTGGGAACAAAAACTTTGTGTGTTTGTGCGCGTGTGTCATGTCATCACTTGTAACCTCATCAAAAGTCAACACGGAACGCAATCAGCAGCAAACCCGCGTGAAAGGAACCATTGTTGTGTAACATTTTAACACTTCCTCCACGGTGTGATCTGACGCGCGCGCACCCCGTATACACCCCGCCCCCTCCCGTAACTCCCCCCGCCCCCCATTCCATCTGTTATGGCGGGTGCTGTCCATATAACAGGCGTCTGTCAATTATTTCGCCAGCGTTTTTATCAACTCATCCTCTGCACCGCCAAAAATGCGGCTTTGATCCCAATTATCTTTTTTTTTTCTTTTTGACAAATACATTTTCATGAATATATTAGCGTCCTCCGAGCTAGCTGCTGTACGCCGCCCCCCTCCCTCCCCCGGGCGCTGCGCACATTCGCCCGACTGTTGCGTTCTCGCCCGGCCAGAGAAAAAAAAACACACAAAAAAACGAGAGGCCATATTTGCCGTCCATCTGCTGGGAAGGCGTACGAATGGGCCCTGGGCGCCACTCGGGGGGGCGACCGTGCAGAAAAAGGAGAAGTGCAGCGACGGCGTGCAGATGTTGGCGGTGTTGAAAATGTCTGGCTCTGAGGTAGCCGATGTCCAGGCAGATGTCGGGACTGGAAGATGGCATGCTCGGACGGTGGGAAAGAAACGTTGAGATCCATTTTTTCAAACAATTCAAAGGAGCCCTGGAAATGGCTCGTTTGTCCCTTACCTGGGTGCTTTATATCAAGAGACTTTTCAGGCATGAGTTCATGCCGCTTTTTTGCGGGTCTACTTGCGACAGAAATGCCGACCAGCTGCTTCGTATAAAACTGGCTTTGGGGGCTGAATTTTCAAACAATCGGAAATCCAATCGACTCTTGGAAAGTGTCTCTTTGGCCCTCAACTAGGTGCTTTCAACCAAAATGGCAGACATGGGCTCATGAGACTTTGTTGTGGGTCAACTCATGATAGACATGCCTACCAAATGTTATGTTTGATTAGAGAAAAGGGCTTCGGGGGTTGAATTTCCAAACAATTGGAAGAATCTATGGAAAAGGTCAAAATGGTTGCTTCAAATCAAAATGACCAACTCCCTGTCTTTTTTTGTAAAGGGTTCTTTTTTGGGGTTTTCTTTTTTGGGGGGGGTTGGCACCCATCCTCCGATTTTATTTCAATTTTGTGTGCGTGTGTATTTTTATATATTTTCAAATGATTATTATTATTTTCTGTGGGGAGGCAAAAGATTTTTTGGGGTGGAAACGCTTATCGGCAGTGAATTCACCAGTTTGTGCCTTTGCAACCTTTTTATCCTGTTCCGTCCCAATCCCGTGATTAAAGATAAATTGGACTCCAATCCCACAGGGAATCCCGGAAAAATATCAACTTCTAGTTTGAGTGTACATTTATGACTTGACTATCGTTAGCATTTAGCATCACATTCAGATTTTGCCCGCGGATTCGCCGGCGGATTTTGGGTCCTGGAAGATCACATTTACAAGTATTTCATCCAAGTTTTAGGTTTCCAATGTACATTAAATACATGACTGCGATTGGCTGGCAACCAGCTCAGGGTGTCCCCCGCCTACTGCCCCAAGACAGCTGGGATAGGCTGCAGCACCCCCGCCACCCTCGTGAGGAGAAAGTGGTATAGATAATTGCGTGGATTAAATACAATAACGTTCAGTTAGCACGTAGCATTATTCCATGTGGATTTGAAACCAGTTTCTGACGACATGTAAACACATATTCATTTTACTCATCCAGGTTAGTATAGAATCTCTCAGTGCACAGTCACACTTTTCTGAATTAAGATGCTCAGTGTATGAAAACGGCAAGCCTCAAAAACACCAACATGGCCTCATCAATTATGTGCCAAGCAGCCATACTGAAGATCTCACTCTGAACAGCGTGTGGCGCTGTCAGCGGCCTGATGGATGACCTGGTGTCTGGCGCAGGCCCCGCATGGCGCTCTTGACGCTCGCCAGATGTTCAAAGTGCCGTGCCACAATATTTAGGCACACCTGCCCCTATCTAATGAGAGCCAATACCAAAATAAGAGACTTGGAAATGACCCAAAGCCAGCCTAAAATGCTGGATTCACACCAAAATAGCAGAAGGACCCCATTTTGTTTCAACCCAAAATGGGAGAATTCAGTGTGACTTCACACACATAGTCTTGAGACTTTTTTGTCTACCAATTTTTATGTTGCCATATAAAACTGGCTTTGGGGGCTGAATTTTTCAAGGACGCTTAGAAATGGCCCAAATCACCCTAAAATGGCCGCTTCAGACCAAAATGGCAGACGTCTTCCAACAGTGCTTCTTGAAATTTTTTTTGGGGTGGGTCTACTTGATGATAAACACGTCTACCAAATCTCACATTGCTATAATTTTTTTCCCCTTGTGATTCCAAACGGTGTCCACCCGCACGGGCGTTGCTAATTAGCCGATTGCCGCGTTAACGTCCAACGTAACCAGCGCAGATTCAATTGGCTCCACGGCGGATTAATAGAGCGTTAATCAACATGATAATTAGCTAATAAGCTGTTAATTAAATCAGGCAGTTGTGAGGCGTGCTAAGATCATTGTAGCATGCGCAGCCCGAGGAGACGCGACGATGATGACGTCCATTTTAAATGTCCCAGCGCTCGCTCCCTGGGGAAAGCGCCGGCCGACCAGACCAGACCGCCGCCCCTGTGCCGCCTGACCCCGCCCACCTCGGCCCTTAACGAGGCTAATTTCTCGCAAGCGGTGACACGACGCGGCGGGATCAATGCTGCCGTTTAGCCCAGTGGCAGAACGCCAATAAGCATCAGTGAATTATTTGCAGGCGGTAATGGGAAATCAATAAGCTAACTTGACCCAAGCTGAGTACCGATTCTTCTTCTTGGAAGTTATGTTTACCGTATGCTTGTCATTTTAAAAATATTTGTAAGTATTATTAATAACACTAATTGCTGTTCTACTTCTGGGGTCATGGGCTTCTTGCAGGCGCATTAAAAATAATGATTAATACATTTAAAAAATAAAGAAATCAAACAAACAACTGTATTTTTTCTACATGTATTTATTATCTCATATGGACTCAAACGTTTACGATCTCGTTATGTTATGCTATCACGAGCACATTTTTTCTCCCCTACATCATGTCTTCACTGTTGTCATTTTGTGTCGAATTTTTAAGGTACAACACCACAAAATGTGGGAAAAGCAAAAAAAAAAAAGATTTTTTGGGGGGCACTACAACGCATGATAAATGATGATACTAACACTCTTTCTTTTTGATCATTTTGGGGAATAATGTGCAGAATTTTAAGAGAAAACGTCAATTGAAATGATTTAGGAATACGCCTGTAACGTCACAAAATTTTAGCCAAAGGAAGAAGGCGGCATTTTTTTTTCGCAAGGGTTATTTGATTATTTTTAATAAAGTAGCAAAAACATCCCCCGATTTGTTCTCTCTTGGTGACTAGCAGACATTTCCTTTTGAAAAACAATGAATTCATTGGCTATCACATAAGAAAATGTGCTAAACCGTCACTTAAATCAGAAAACATGCTTAACGCTGCTCAAAGCAGATAAAAACAAAACAAAAAAAACATCTGAGGTACCTGGACCTATGAGTTACCCGAAGGAGCACTTTCTTGGCCAATTTTTTTGTCTTGGGCAAGGATCTCACAACACGTTTTTTAGCTGTATGTATGAGAAGTCCTTTCACAGTCCTGTTTTTGTTTTTTAGTTTGATATGTCCCCTAAGCAAAAAAAATAAAAATAGTGTCACTGTTCAGCTTGATACACTTCTTTTCGCCAAATGCTCCTTTTTTTGGTCAGAAATCATTTTTGGGATGAAACCAACCCATATTCAACATTTTTCTTCCTGCTGAAAGAAGAGAGGCTATTTTTTTGCTTTTGTGAGGTTATATTGTCACGGACGAGAACATTATCGTGTGAGTCTGGAAAGTTCTGTCAAAATGCTCTTAAACGGCCGCCGGTCTCAAGTTAGGAGCGTGGACACAGAATGAAGTAAACTCTCAAGTCAAGGCAGGACTATACGATGAAGCGTTGCTTTCCAGCGCCCCACCACCGAGGCGGCCCGGGCCACAGATCAATACATTTGATGGCGGGGCGGCCCTCCGAAGCGATAAAGGTTTACTCTGGAACAGCTGGGCTGGCGCGCGAGCCGAGCTTGTCTGACTAATGAATCGTGAAACAATCAGGCCGTCGCCATTTGTGTTTAGATCTGTAAATATGGCGGCGTACAAGTGCCAGACCATTGCCGGCGCTCCAGCTGGGGCCGCAGATGGTCTGGATGGCGAGGCGAAGCTCCCGCTTTGCCCTCCCGCACGCCAAGCTCCAGCGCCGCCGCCGAGTGACAAGTTCACTTTACGCGCTAACTTAGCCCGCCTGGCGCACTTTGCCAGCCAACACGCACTTCACGTAATTAATAAAAGAAGGGGAAGAGGAAGGGAAAAAAAGGGGCAAGAAAATCTTTCCAAGACAGACAAATTAACCCCCGAGGTTTCAAAAGGCAAGTGGTTAGCTTCTTTTTACACTCGGAATGATCAAGGTACAAAAAAAGAAAAATGTGTGTGTGTGTGTGTGGGGGGTTCTCATTAAATTTGAGATTAATTTATTAAAATGAAACTAATAAAACAAATTATATACAGTATTTTATCTATCTATATCTATCCATATTTGCTATCATATTCTTTATGTTTGTGATTATTTCAAATGTATTTGCTTATTTCAGATAATTTTTTAGGGGATTAAATTAATTACTTTTTAATTTAATTTAAAGCAGTTTGTACATTTTACTGTATAAGTATATTAGATTACATGAAGATTACATGTATTGTGATTTTATTTTAATTACGATTTTTCCACCTTTCCAACTTTTACACTTTGTCGTAGGGCCATTACAAAAAATAACAAATACATTTTTGTTGGGGCTGGAACGGCTGAATGGCATTTGCACTCATTTCAATGTGGAAAGCTGATTTGAGACACAAATATTGTGAGTGCGTTCGCTGATTGAGTTCAAGTCGTGTCTCAAGGCGCCACCGCCCCGTGTTTTACGCAAACGCAGTAAACTGACGCAGATTTTTTTTTTTATGTGGGACATTTTAAGGTGGCTGCTCCTTCCTTGAAGTGTTGGAACGCAGCTGTTACGACAACGCCGGCGACCTTAAACGCAGCGCGGCTACATAGAGATCCCCCCCCCCCCCACCCCACCTGCCGTCCTTGCCCCAGCACCCCCGCACCCCCTCGGCGATGGAACGTTAACTGTCCCGACCAGCGCTGGCGGCAAACGGCGGCAAATGGCTTAACTAAACTGTCAGCTCTCATAAAGCCAATAAAGGGATCAGATAAATGTTTATTACGGAGCGGGAAAAGATCATTTTCTGGACAGAAATTGAGGATGACCTTTGCGGATGATTCCAGCCCCCGCTACGATGCCCCCTCGACCCCCCCCCCCCCACGCTCCAACCCCCAATCCCTCCTTCTGCTGTATAAATCAGCGGTAGCTCCATTTGGTTTCACGGCTGACGAAGCCTTGCTGACGTGGGACTGCTACAGCTGACGTTTGTCTCCACGCTAACAAGGCTGGGAACACCAGGCCCGTAGCAGGTGCAAAGGTAGGAGACAAGTAGGTAGGATTGGTCAGCAGGTAGTCAGGTACTTAGACAGAAGGACAGGTCGCCAAGAAAGTCAATAAGCTCGTCGGTGGGTAGGTAGGCGGGCTGCTAAGTAGGTTTAACAGGCAAGAAGGCAACTGTAGGTAGATAGTGTTGGTTAATAGGTAGGAAGCGGGTTGGCTGGTAGGTTGTTTTATTCCTTTTATGGGAGAAAACAGGTAGGCGGGCTACTCAGTAAGTAGGTACTAGGTAGATAGGCAGGTAAAAAAGGTACTGAAGTTAGGTAGGTGCTATAAGTAGGTTTTTAGGGGAGTTGGGTAGGTACGGGACTAAGCATCTGTCAGGTAGATGGGATTGGTTAGTAAGTAGTCAGGTAGGCAGGTAGTCGAGAAGGCTGGGTGGGATGGGTCGGTAGGAAGGAAGGAAGGAAGGAAGGAGGGAAGGAGGGAAGGAAGAATTGGCTAGTAAGTAACGAGGTAGGTAGGTAGTCAGGTAAGTAGTTCAGTAGGTAGAATTGGTTAGTAGGTAGTTGATAGGTAGGTAGCCAAGAAGCCTAGTATGTAGGAATAGGTCGGATGGGTCAGCATGTAGTCTGCTAGGTAGGTCTCAGGTAGGGTGGTAGGTAGGATTGGTGAGTAGGTAGCTAGGTGGGGAGGATTGGTTAGTAAGTATTCAGGTAGGCAGGTTGTCAAGGAGGCTGGAAGGTAAGAATGGGTAGGATGGGTCAGTCGCTAGCTAAGTAGGTAGGTAGGAAGAAAGGAATGAGTGGCTGGTAAGTATCCAGGTGGGTTGGTAGGAGTAGGTAGGATTGGTTGGTAGGTCGTCAGATAGGTAGGTAGTAGCCAAGAAGGCTGGTAGCTATGAATAGGTTAGATTGGTTAGTCGGTAGTCTGATAGGTAAGACAGGAAGATAGGTCAGTAAGTAAGTAGGAAGATCAGCAGGTAGATGGGCAGGTCAAAGTTAGCTAGCTAGTTATTTAGAGGAGTGAGTTGTTTGTTTGATTAGTACACAGACAGGCTGGTTGGTTGATTGGTAGGAAGGCAGCCGAGCAGGCTACATAGCGTAGGTAGGCCGGGTAGCGAAGCCGGTTTGTTTGATTTGTTCCTGAGCGAGTGAGGACCAGGAAAGAGGAAGTAAAGAGTTAAGGAGGGATGAGTTCCAGCCCGGCGGGTGGCGGCCAGGACCCGCTTTGCCACTGGGCCGTAGATCAGCCTAATGGCGGCATTAGCCGGCCAAACGGAGCTAAAACAAGCGGCCGCGCCCCAGCGTGCGGAGTTGAAGGAGGGTTCAAGTGCTCCCCACACCAGACCAGGGGGGTAATTGTCGTCACGCTGATGGCCGCCGTTTAATCCGCGCTATGTCTTGATTTTCCAAGACGGCTCACCGGGACGAGACGCGCCTCGGGCGGCTACGACAAAAAGAAACAACTCGTGCTCCACGCCGTCCAACGTCACGCAAATATGCCCGCTCCTTCCATTTGCCAGTCCTGTCACATTTGCTACAGCCCTTTCCCCCCTAAAACTCACAACTTCAAATCACATACATACGTACATACCTATGCATATATATATATATATATATATATATACATACATATGTATATACATATACATACATATATACATATATATAAATATATATATAAAAAGAAGACGGCAGTTGGCATCGAAACTAGTCGAGGTAAATAAAAAAAACCAACTAATTATCTTACGAAAAGAAAAAAACTTAGTACGTCTGTTCATTCTTTTATTAGTTGGCCTGTCGGTTGGTTGTTCAGTTACTAAAAGTATGTTAGCTCATTACATAGTCTGTTGGTCGCTTCACACATCTGCAACACACACACACACACACACACACACACACACGCTCACAAAAATGTGGTCAATCGTCACGTTGAGCCATGACCAGCGGCATGTTTAATTAAAAAAATGAATTATGAAAAATACCATTTGAAGAATAATTGAACTGTCTATTTACGTATTATTTATTTCACTTTATTACTTCAGAATTTTAAAGGGATAAAATCTATTAAATTGAGAGAAATACAAAAAAAGAAAGAGGAGTGTATCCATCTTTAGGAAACCGTTCAAAATCACCCTCCTAATAATAATTCATTCATAATAATTAATAAGTAAGGGTTGCTAAACCATAAGGAGTGAAAAATAATCCAATAGGGGTTGAAAATAGTTCTTTTTTAAAAGGTGTATAGAAATGCAGAGGGATAGAAAAATCAAACAGATAAATTGATGGAAAAACAGATGGATAGATCGATATTGAAATAAAAACTTTTTTAAAAAAATGGTCCAATTCCATTCATCCCAGAATGTAATTATACAATGGATTTGTTTACAAATTAATACTATGAAATACAAAATGTGAATACAAATGTGCTTATTTGCTTTGTATATACCGTAGACTATGTAAGTAGCCTGTAAGAAATTCCGCCCCCCCATAGAAAAGGACATTTGGTTTTTAAACGGGCACGAGGAGCATCACAAGGACGACAGCGGCGGCTTAAGGGAAGTCAAGATGGCCGCCAAGAAGGCGGCGAGACAATCACGGAGAACAATAAAGAAGAAGATGAACAAGACAAACACGCCACAAGACCTCGAGACAACAAAGACGAGATGAAGCAAACACTCGAGGAGCAGCCTGTGTTTGGTCACTTGGAAGCGCCCCATCCTCTTGGATGCCGCTCCCTTCAACCTGCTCCGTGTGTGCGCGTGCGAGTGTCTGCGCGCGCGCGCGCGTGGCGGCCAGCGTCAAAAATGAAGCGGTCAGCCGACAGCTTGGCTTGTCAAAGGAAGCGGTAGGCGGCCGCACCGCATGCGGCGGAGAGGACGGGCCAAGGAGGGGCGGGGCAAGGGTGGCGGGGGGGAGCCAAAAAAAAAAAAAGGGAGCAGGGTAGGACAAGTGGTGGCGCAGGTGAGAGGGAGGTGGAAAAGATGGTGGTGGGCGGGGGGGGGGGGGGGGGGGGGGGGGGGGGGTCTGCTCAGGAAGGGAGGCCGGATGTGTTGGTAGGAAAGGGAAGTCTTTAAAGATGTGATGGGCGGGAGGTGGCGGTGGAAAGGGGTGGGGCCAGGTAGAGGTGGGCGGCGGATGTCTGGTGGAAGAGAGACGAGTCAAGCAAGCGGGCGGGCGAGGCAAAGTACGGTTGGGAATTACTCTGGGGGGGGGGGGGGCGGGGGAAATGCCCCGCAACTTTGTCAGGGGAAAAAGTAGAAAACCAGATTTCAGGTTGGAAAAGAGAGCAAGTGCTGAGGCTCTGCAAGACATTGGAGTTGGAAGGCATGTAACGATTCACTCAAGCCCCGATTTGATTTGATTTTTGATTTTCAGTTCCCGATTTTTCATTCGATTCGACTTTTGAAAAATTGCTACCATGCTTGTCTCCGTGCACTGGTACAATACAATACAATACAATTTTATTTATAGCGCGCATTTCATCACAGCTAGAGCTGTAACAAAGCACTTTACAAACAGAAGACAATCAATAAAGACAATAAAAGGCCGTAATACACAAGTATTAATAAATATAGATAGAAATAATATAGAAGATATATAAATAAAAAAAAATACATAAACAAATAAAGCCAATAAATGATCATAAAACACAATTGACACCTGGAGAAGAGCTGAACATTTCAGGTCTGATCAAAAGCCAGAGAATAGAAAAGCGGGTTTTTAAAAATGGACAGAGAGGGGGCTTGCCTAACATCCAGTGGGAGCTCATTCCAAAAAGGAAGGACAGGCAGTCGAAAAGGATCCGCTTGGTCCTCGGTACCTCGAGCGGCGCCTGGTCGGCGGCAGACCTGAGGCTGCGGGAAGGTGCGCGCGTAGGAGTCGAGTTCTGCAGCCTCCCACAAACGCAACACGCAACAAAAGCATCGTTTGATCTACAAATGTGCTTTGCATCTGGAATGAAAAAATGTTTCTAGATGAAGTTAAGCAACGCGATTTTTCAATTAATCGAATCGATTCATCGGGGCGAATCGATTTTGAATCGATTTTCGATTCATCGTTACAGCCCTAGGAGTTGGGTAATGCGTGCAGTGTCCATGCTACACCTCGATAGCTCGCAGGCTACATTAGGTAGCTTGAGGGGGGGGCGTGTCCACGTGGAAGAGAAAGAGTGGGAAAGGAAAATGTGGGGCAGGTGGAAAAGAGGGCAAGACGGGCAAAGCAAGGGGAAATGGACGGGCGGAAATGAGACGCAAGTTGTGGACTCATGCGGAGCAGGTGGGGCGGGGTCACAGGGGTGGTAGCTGTCTGGTGGGGGGGGGGGGTCAAGAAGCAGTCAGGTAAGTTCCAGGTGGGATTGATGGGAGGGGTGGCGGCTGCCCGGGTGGGATTTCAAAAAGTGGGATCGGGCAAGTGGCGGGGTGCCGAGGAGCACCCTTCACCTGCCCCCGTCATGCCACATCTGCTCAGCTGTGAGGACACCTGGGGCTCGCAGGGGGGGCGCCGGATTTTCTTGAGTTCTACTTTGGGTTGCGTCATAGCACCACGACAAGGACAAAATGCGGCCGGTCGGCCGGCCGGCCAGTCAGCCAGCGGCCGCCGCCGCCGCCGAGATGCAAAAGCAGATGGTCGCCCTCAGCGAGACATTAGCGGCAGGGATGGGGAAACATCTTGACGACGACGGTCGCCACGGCGACGGCGGCGAGACGACAACAGATGCTACCAGTCGTGTGATGCTTTGCCATCAAAGGTTTCATCTAGAACGATGCTTGATGATTTTACCCCAAAATCCAAATTGAGCATTTAGGCTAGCTCCTTCTAGGCTGGTCTTCATGCTCCAAAAAAATCTTCCTTTTTTTTTTTTTTTTTGTTTTTTTTTTTTGTGTAAGCCTAAGCATTCTTTTCTACTAAGCACGACACAATGTCTACTACTTCCATCCATCCATTATCAATACCGCTTATCCTCACAAGGGTCGCGGGGCATTTTGCCACTAAAATCGGAGACGGTGCGAGTCAAATGTTATCTACTCGCACGTGACCGGTCCACGTGACCGCCAATTTTCCATTTGTTATTATAAAATATTTTTTGCTGCTCATGAATTTCTGCTCCACATTTCCGCCCAGTTGTTGGCAATAATGCACAAATGTGCTAAAGTCAATAAATACACCGCAAATTCTGCTGTCGATACCCAAAACTAGCTCAAAACGTTGACATTAGCATAGCGTTTGACTTTGAATGTCGCTAATGCATAGCGTATAGTGTCCAAACTTGCGCAGTAAAATGTAAATTCAAAAGAGTGTCGATGTTGCATTTATTGTTCAAATATTTATCATTAACAATCAAAATGAGAGGAAACGTGACTATTTAGTTTGTAAGTCGATTTACAGTGTGCGGCCCTAATCTTCCGGTTGCGCCCCCAAAATTGGACTTTGTTTGCGTGGACTTAGTGGTTCCGTTGCTTTTGATTGCGCAATTGTGTGCTTATTAGAATTAGAGCGTTTTGAGCGTTAGATGAAAGCGACTGGCTGGTCGTCTCTGGAGGACAAAGACGTCAAGGTGACACGTCGACCGTTGTCCACGGGGCGGCGTCCAAGCCCCCCTTCCAAGACCACGCGCGTCGTGTCACCCATGATGTCACACACACACACACACCCACACACACACACACACACACACACACACACACACACACATGCACGGCTCCGAAAGAAGCAAAGTCACCTCCGGAGTACGATGACGATGAAGACAAAACGTTTCATTGGTGTGTAATTAGCAAGCCAAGATGCGAAGACCACGAGTCAATTCGCCTCTCGTATTTACTCGTTTGGAATATGGGAGGATTTCTTGGGGCAAAACGTTGTCGATACACACACACACACACACACACACTTATGATTCTATATACACACATATGGTCAACTGTCTAAGGAAACACAAACACCAACGCTAAATACTACTTTGGGTCTACACCACGCCAGGGGCGGAGCCAGAATGTGGCTAATGGGTGGGCCTGGGAAAATCAGGGCGGGTCTGAAAATTTCTCTCACTTTACACAATCCGACACATCGTATATTCAAATAAAACGACAAACCAGATCTTCCTTCGACAACCACAATTCTGCCTTTCTTAATACTGTATTCAATAACATAAAAAACACAAATGATTTCACAATTTACTAAAAATGTAAAAGTATATATTTTTTTCATGAATCTCATTGGGCGGGCAGTCTGTCAATCTGGGTGGGGCCAGCGACGCTAACACAAAGAAAACCAAACCTATTTTTTTCTACTAACAGCAATTTAGTTTGATTTAGACCGTTGAGTCTTTAACATACCTAACATACACTTTGCGCACATCAAAGACATCCTCAATTAAGTTGCCGTATATTTTTGAATGAATAAATGCGGAAGACAATTTGTACACGTCAAAGCCAATGCAGTGTTCAATGGGGCGTCTCTGTCCACATTAAAGATTATTTCATGTCTTTGACATCGGCGAATGGATGCTTCTCTCAACATCAAAGACGCAAGCGCACACGCGCACGTGGCAGGCCGCAGCTGTGGCCCGTGCTAATGCGCTAATTGACGGAGTGCGCGCCCAAGTCGCGCTTTCACAATTACGCCTCAAATTGTTATCATTAGCACGTGCGCTAATTGCGGCGACGCGTTCGTGTCTGCGGTTTTGTTTTCAGGCACGCAAAAAAAAAAAAAAAAAAAGGATGCTACCGACAAGACGCCGCGTACTGCATTCTGTGCATCTAATCTGTGAAAGTTCGCCTCGCAGCCTTCAAATCAATTAGGAGACACAAGACGGACGCAGGCCGGAGGGGAATTCTTTGTTTTTTTTTCCTTTCCAAGCGTGACTTCCAAGGACACCCGGGAAATCTCGTGAGTGAGGGAGAGTGTTTGTGTGTGTGTGTGTGTGTGCGTGACAGGTGATAAAGTTTGGCCATAGGTGTGAAGACGATGTTCAGGAATAGCTCCCTTTGTTGACAAAATAGCCTTCAGGGAACTTTGCACAAGTGTTTTGTCAACCTCAAGGAAATTGTAGTCTCCGACGACGCGAACAAACCTTACTTCGAAGACATTGTCGCGTCTTCGACATACCGAACTGCGCTTGTTGGGAAACATCTCGAATGAAGCTCACTTACGTGCTTCCGTGAACTTTATTGCGTCGGCTCCGTTGAAACTCAGCCGGCCGACGGCGAGACGCGTGGCCGGCCGCGGTGCTAAGATGACAATGATAGTTATGTCCAATACTAATGCCTATTAAACCAACTATTAATAATTCAAGAATTATTGTTATGACCACTATTAATGATTGTCATGCCCTCTACTGATGTTTGTTATGCCAACTATTAATGGTTGTTAAGCCACCAATTAATGATTGTTATGCCACCTCGTAATGTTTTTTATGCCCTCTATGAACGATTGTTATGCCAACTAATAAATATTGTTCAGACACACAATGATTGTCAAGCTGACTATTAATAATTGTTAGGGCCACTATTAATGATTGTTGTGCCCTCTACTGATGTTTGTTATGCCAACTATTAATGATTGTTAAGCCACCAATTAATGATTGTTATGCCCACTCGTAATGATTGTTATGCCCTCTATGAACGATTGTTATGCCAACTAATAAATATTGTTCAGACACACAATGATTGTCAAGCTGACTATTAATAATTGTTAGGGCCACTATTAATGATTGTTAAGCCGACTGTTAATGATTGCTCCGTACGCATATGCTGGCGCCGAGAAAACGGGAAGGTTAATGGACGGGTAGCATTCATCAGCCGCTATTTATCTCTCCTCGGGAGGTGGCAGCTTTACAGTAAATACCTTCTGTCCCCCTAATTTCCTAATGATGGCCCATAATGACGGAGAACGGCGCTGCTCATTAGGCGGGACGAGGCGGCGTGCATCACTTCTGTCAGCCCCGCGTGGCTCACGCTAGCCATGTGACGAGAGATGGGGCCCCAGCTGTTAGCCACGTCCTCTTACCCCCAAAACCAAGCTCTCTGAGAGGGAGCCAGCGCGGGGAGGGAGGCACGGCGGGGCTGGGTGTCGCACCGGGAGAGGGAGTAACAAAAAGGACACTGACATGATCACAGGGAAAAAATGTGTGACAAACAAGAGGCCACAGAATGTCACAGGAACACTTTGTATTCCATTTGACATAACAACTATGTTCTTCAAGAATGATACCCGGCTACTCTCGAATGATACGATTCAATTCAAGAGTGCGCCGACTCCTCTAGAATGATAAGATTCGATTCGGGAATGATGTCTGGCTCATGTAGGAATTTGTTGCGAGAATATTTGGCTCATGCAGAATGATATGATTCCATTCAAGAATTGACATTTGGCTCATCTGAACGGTGCAATTTGTTTGAATAATTTTTGCGCTTTTAGAACGATGCTTTCTAATGTCACGACTGCCCATACAGGTTTGATTCAGAGAACAATATTTGACTTGACCTAGTGTGAAAAGCTCCGTTTCAAGAATGATATCTGGCCGATCTAGAACAATGTGAAGGGATTCAGGAAAATGAGTTTTGGCTCGTTTAGAATAGTACAAATTGACTGAAAGACAACTGATGAATAGGATTAACGATTTGATTGATGTTCTATATTTCCAAATTGTTTCCAGAATCATACTAGGGCAATCTTGAATGATACAATTTGATTCCAAAACAATATCTATTCCTAAATCGAACCACAGGAGACGTATATCCTTTTTGAATCAAATAATTAGCATAAGATTTTAGGTGATCATGATCCAAAGATACTTCTTGACTTGAGTCAGATATCATTGTTGACTGGAACCACAACTTTTTAAATGATCCTTTGTGTTAAGATCCTTTCACAAAGACAAGGACAGAAATGATCCACCTGCAAATTCCCTCTCTTTTTTTATCCATTTCTTTCCTTTTTTTTGCGAGAGGCCATCTTTTGGGCGAATGTTAACACGTGGCCGAGTCTCATTCTGCAAATTAATGTTTTGGAAAAGATGAATATTTGCGTGTGAGTGCTAATTGCGACATGTTCCACCAGGCAGCTGCGCAGTGCCGCTAATTCAAAGGCCAGAGCGATAAAAAAAAAAAATGGAAAAAGCTTCAAATAAAATCACAGCGTGGATGAAGTGAGGGATTGTGAGGCGGAAAAAAAACGAAATATAAAAGAATGTGCGGTTTTATTGTGTGTCGTTAACTCGGAGAATTTTATTGTTCATTTTCAAATACTTTGACCTGGTTAGACTCGCAATTTGAGATGAATGCTGAATGCGTTCAATACTTTTGTCAGCCTTTGAGGAAGAGAGCAAATACTAAGACAGAAGTAAGTATACTCATGGATCCTCTTGATGGGTGACCTTGGAAACTAAAAATGAATCGCACAAGAATAAACAAGTACATGGCAAATATCATTCTTGAACTAAATCGTTGAATCGAATAGTGTCTTTCTAGATCAATTAAATATCATTCTTGAATTATAGAGTAACATTACTGAAAAAAAAAGAAAGATAGTTGCCGACCAGTTATCGCTGAATTCAATTGCATCATTAAATATGGATCTTAATGCAAGATATTGTTCCTGAACGGATTCATATAGTATCCCGATGAGTCAAGTATCGTTGTTGAAACCAATTGGAACCAAAGTAAATCTAATGGCATCATAAATATGGATTACCCTACATACATGCTTTACATCAGTTCATGGCCGAAAAACAACAATTGTCAAGTTCAAGAACTTTTTCTTTTTTTTAATCCTTGAACCAAATTGTATGAAATGAGTCAATACTGTGTTTGAATCATATCGGAATTGTGGCAAGAAAAATAAAGTGACTTATAAATAAATAAAGTTAAGATCAGTCGTTGGTTGTAGATGAGCCAAGTATCGTTCCAAATGAGCTGAATATCCTTCTTCAAGTGCTTGATTTTCTATTCTAGATAGGACAAATGTTGTTCTTGAATTGAATTGTGTTGTTTGGGGTCAGCCAAGTGTCTTCAATCAAACTGTATCGTAAAGGATGAGCCAAAATTAATTTGGGGCAAAAACAGGCCTCAGTCTAAGACAAAGCTTGTTCTCAAATGGAATCATCAAAACGCACTGTATAAAACTTCTGCTTGAATAATTAGCGCCACGCTCCAAACAGAGTGTGAGTGTGATTTAAAAGTGTTTAAAAAAAACAAAAAAAATTCAAAGTCACCTCTGATGCGGGTTGATTAATTCACAATGCCACCTTGACAGGACTAATGGCGGCACATGCATAATAGAAAGGCCTCCCCCCCTTCATGGCGGGTGGGTTGGCTTCAAAGGAAGGAGGGAAGGAGAGGCGTCAAATTACAGCTGTTGTCTTGCTTTGCTCACACTAAAAGTGGAGCAAACGGTCTTTAAATGTGACAACGTCCCCAAAGATGAAGGAAAGCCAAAAAAATAAAAAAAATTAAAAAAAAGAGGCTTGCTATGATGGAAGCATACCAGCAGAGGGCGCCAGGGTTGGCACCCAACTAGTTGGCTGCCTAAATGGGCCACAGAAGAAGTGGAAAGAGGAAGTCCATTTAGGGTCCACTCTACTTGGGTTTAGACCATTTTTGGGTCTTCAACAAACGTTTCTGTATGTTTTCTGGCAACATCAAACTTAAGTTGACTGTCAGACGTCTCAAAAAGAAATGTTAGCTTAACTGAAAAACGACACTGTCTTTGATGTTTACAAAAAACACGAGGAAAGTTCACTCGTTTGTCTTGGAAAAAGAAAAAAAAAAGTAAGCTTTTCTTTCAGAGCGGTCTCGCTCAATTTCAAGACTGTCAAATTGTCGTTGATGTTCGCGTACATCTGATTCGTGGCCGGCTTTGGGAGCAGTCGCAGTAACGACGTGGATGACTTGCACTTCAGCAGTCAAGTGACCTTTTGGGCGTAGCGTCCGCTCGCTCACTCGCCAGCGCGTGACAGACTTGTTGGCCACGCGATGCGACAAACATGACAAGTGAATCAAGCTTCCGCCGAGACCTCGGGCGGCGGCAACTTGTGTCACAAGAAAATCAGCCATGAAGTTTGGTTTTGGGCAATCTGACCGCTGACACCGCCGAGCTGCCACCCCGATGCCCTTCCCCTCCGTCAAACAGCGGCGGCGCCGCCGCCCCCGCTCGGCACCTGACCGGCACCCACCCGGGCTTTAGCGTGCCGGTCCGCCGGCGTGATTGACACCTCCTCCGATCTCCTGTAAACACCTTGAGAGCGCTCTCCGCCTCCGGCGGGCGGAGGTGGCGGGGGCTATTGATAACCCGCCGTCCGCCCCCCCCCCCCGCTCCCCTCGGGGGCCGGAGTCCCTCCCGACTTGTCGGCGGGCGTAACGAGGATGCCGAGTGACTTAGCACCTCTGGAAATGTCAACCCCCGAGCCGGCGCCGGCGCGGCGACCGGCTCAGCTGCCGCTCGTGAAGCCTGGCGGGCCGACGCGCGCTCGAGCGGACGCGCAGCAGAAGACCAACGCGAGCGGGAACGTCCGCCGGCTTCTCCGGGCTTTAACGTGCATCTGTTGCGGTCCAGCTGCCGCCGCCCGGCACCGCCTGACGTGATGATGATGCGGACGAAAGCGGACGCCGGGGCGCGCCTAAGTGCTCCGCCGTTGCTCCGGCGAATCAGTTTGAAGGAGACGAGGCGGCGAGGAGACACCACCAAGAGCGAGCGAGACGCGACGCGGCGCGGCCTGTCAACGGCAGCTGATTACGCACGCTGACAAACACCGGGTTTTGCTTTTTCCAGCGCAGCCCCAACGCGCCACTCCAACGCAAAACATGCGTTAACATTCGTAGGAAAAGTCCAAATTGTCTTTGATGTTTCAGAAAAAAAACAAAACAAGTTAGGTTCGCTGACGACTAGAAATGATATTGGACGTTGACCAAAACATTTAAGTGAGGCTATTCGAAGACTGAATTGTCTTTGAGGTTTACAGAATACAAACGGGCACATCAAAGACACAAAATGGTCTTTGATGTCTCTGAAAAAAAAGACTCACAAGACTTTAACTTGTTACATTACCTGTTAACGTAATGTACATGTCTCCAAAGACTTAATTGTGCTAGATGTTTACCAAAAGATGTGCATTGGCTTCTTCCAAGACTTAATGGTCTTTGATGTTGACAAAAAGACACAGGTTATTCAAAGACACTCTGATTTGACAAAAACGTCAGGTTTGCGAAGACTAAATGCTCTTCCGCGGTTACAGTCACGCATGTTAGGTTTTTCAAAGTCTGAAATAGTCTTTGATGTCCACCCCCCGAAAATGTTCAGTTTAAAAATGTGATGTTTATGACAAAAAATGTGTACGTTTGTAGGCGACTCAAGTGCTGACGAAAACAAGTGCATTGGCTTCATTGATTGTTTAAAAAATATGCTAATCAAAGACTGGATTGACTCTGGTGTTCACAGAAAAAAATGAATGCCGGGTGCATCCAAGACACAAAGTTGTCTTTGAGTCTATAAAAAAACAGACTCGTCTGTTAACTTAATTTGCATGTCTTCAAAGAGTTCATTGACGTTTTCCAAAACATGCATGTTAGGTTCTTTTAGGACTTATAATGGTCTTGGATGTTTACAAAAATATACAGGTTACTTAAAGACACCAAATTGTCTAATATCCAAAATACAGAAATGTACGTTCGTTTCATCAAAAACTCTAAAGACACATTTATTGCAGACTAGTCTTCACTATGCATTAGTCTAACTGAAAATTAAACTGCCTGATGTTTATAGAATATTTACATTGGGCTTTTGAAGACCCTCATTTGTCTTTGATGTTTATGAAAAAAAACCAACACCCGTTTGGTTTGCTCGAGACTCGTTTTAACAGTTACAAAATGTGTGCTAACTTAATTTAAGACTCGTAATTGTCTTTGATGTTTATAGAAAACCAAAACAAGCGTTAGAATTGTTGCTAATTTGTCTTTGATGTTTACAGGCAAACCATGTAAGGTTTCTTGGAGACTATAAATAGTCTTTACAGTTTAATAAAACGTGTGCATTAGCTTCATTGACTTTGATGGTTTCAGAAAATGTACGTTAGGTTCGTTGAAGACGGGGGGGGCGCCAAAGGGGGCCTGCGTTTGTGCCAGTGAATCATTTTAGAGGAGACACCCGACAACAACAACCACACCGTCACCACACGCACGCATATGCACGCACGCACGCACACACACACACACCCACACGCACACACACCGTCTTACACGTACACACCCTGTCACACTGCACTTATTAAGCATGCTGACAAACACATTTTCTTACAGCGCACCCCCAGCCTTCGCCCGAGGAAAGGCGCGGATGTATAACGCGACATATTTAGCGTCACATCTGAGCAGAAGTCAAGCAGAAAGTCGGCGTGCTGGAGCGTTGGAGCAGAGAGCATGCTGGGAAATTTCTAATGGGCTGTTTACCGGCCGCCTGCTGGGATTGCCGTCCGCCACATTGATTCCTGATTTTGGGGGATTCACGGCGGCGCACATGCGTCTCACTTTAATCAAGCTTGTTCCCATCACACCACGCACGCACACACACGCACACTCCGCCCCCCCCCCGCATTAATGGTGACAAAGTGTAATCGGTTCGGTGACAGACGATGTTTTTAGCACATGATGGGCGAGGAGCACATTTTCAAAATGGCCCGTCGACGTTTGAGAGTCGCTGGGACGGAAATCAACGACACGAGTGCGCGTGTGGATGAATGGCTGCAATCTGAGGCCTTTCCTAACAAGACAACACAAGTGATGCTTTGTGAGTTTAGGGCCGTTTGTTAGCCGCTTAGCAGTATGACACAAAACATTACTCAAGCAGTTTATTTTGAGACTTTGTGGAAGCGTGTCCGAGGGGCAAAGGAGGAAATGAGCATTTTTGGGGAGCAGATCTGGTGATGCATGCAGGTGCTTCAGGTCAAGGTCAAGGACAATTTGAAGTCTTTAGTGACGTGAAACGCACGTTTCTCCCAAACACATTCAACAAAATTGCGTCTTTGATGAAACTCACTGATGAAACTGTTTGGAAAAAAACAGACAATTTGGAGTTGAAAGTCAACTTCACGCGCATTTTCTGGGAAAATCAAAGACGATTTCATCTTCAACAATCCGAACTTATGTTTTTGTAAACATCAAAAACAGTTGAGTCATCACTTAAGCTAACATACGCACAGTATATGTTACGCAGAAGCTCACAAAATCATGTATGTTTTTGAAAACGTCATCATCAACACCGAGATACGCTCCTTTTCTCGAAACATTGAGAACTTTAAATCTTTTATGAAGCTAAGTTACATTTTACAGACATTGAGTACAATAAAATATGTAGACTCGCCCACAAGTCAATTTTTTTTTTTGGTTAGCATCAACAACCTTTTAGCATCCTTGATGAGCCCAATGCACGTTTTCGAAAATAGACTAAAATAGATTTAGTCATCAATGACGTAATCATCCATTTTTTAATGCTAGCATCAAAGACAAGCGAGCGTTCAATGAAGGTACAAATGTTTTGCCCCCATAAAGACAATTTAGCAAACAGTTAATTTACTACTAAATACTACTACTACTACTACTTCCGCTATATTTGGTCAGTCTTGAGATTGAGTCAGAACGGGGTCACACTAAAACAACGACGCTAACTACAGTGCTCTTTCTCCCTTACCAAGGTTGTTAGCTTAGCGCTTGCAAGCAGCAGGTAGGACGCAAGCGGATGTATTCAAAATTGTTTCAAAAGAACAAAGTTATTTTAAAGTAAAAAGGAAAATCTTTGCGTTGGTTGACGCGTCAGTGTGCACTCCGATGTTTTTAAAACTTGAATATGAGCCTTGGAAAAGCCATTTTGACAACGTGTGGTGTAAAAATAGCGCTATATAAGTGTACGCCATTATGATCAAAATGGATTTGTTTTCATTTTGGACTATGACGTGTTTTTCAGAACAATTAGTAACCCACTCGAGTTGATTTGGGAAAACGGTCAACGAAGAGTGAAGGCAGGTTTGGAGTGCGAGACCGACAACGGGTGCAACGAAGTAAAGTCGGTGATTTCAAGCAAAAAGCAAGTGAGCCAGCGAGTGATTGATTTTGATGTGTTGCTCTAGTGGATGATTTGAGGCTGACTTACTGGCCTCGGGCTGTGTGTCATATGCTGCTTGCGGCTCCGGGGAAGCCGACGATGGGGGATAAGACGCGGGGGATGATGGCGGTCCCAGTTGTTCTCTAATGGAATCCATCCTCCTCGGTGACACACTTGTCACTATTGGACGTCGCCTGGAATTGGAAAAGCCGCGTCGCCGGGGTACGAACTGAGTGCCCTTTGACGGACTGGCTGCCTCGTCGCGGAGACAGTCGTCGTCAAGCGGGGCATCCCCGGGGGTCCCCGCAAAAGAGACCACTTGTTTAAGTTGGAAAAAAAAAAAAAAGGTACACGTCCTTTGTTGTTTATGAAAAAAGGTATGTTAGCATAGCCTGAATAGTCTAATATTAGATTAAAAAAAAAAAAAAAAAAAGACTGAAAGTCTTTGCTGTTCACAAAATAACGTACGTAAGCTTTATAAATTGTCAAAAGTCTGCCGTATGCTAGCTTAAAAAAAAAACAGACAATTGTCTTGAAGCTTACAAAAAAGTGCACGTTTGGCATGTCGCGGATGTTAAATTGCGTACGCCAGAAGACCAAAATGTCTTTGTTAATAGAAAATGTACACTAGGTTTGTTGAATGTGCCAAGTTGTCTTTGATGTTGAAGAAAAAAAAAAAACGTAGCTTTGTTAGAGAATAAATTGTCTTAAATTTGTATGTACACATACATTTTTAACTTTGCAGAAGGCTTTAAAATAGGCTTTGACGTTTAAAAAAAAAAAACACGTCGGCTATGTCGTTTAAAAACTGAAGTCAAATTGATGTTTTTGAAAACATGTATTTTAGGTTTGCTGAAGACTGAATGGACTTTGTCTTAGGAAAACAAGATTTAGTTTTGTTGTAAACATTGAAAGTTTCCCGACCATGTCAGTCAACCCTGCTAAGTGTACGTTATTGACTTGCCAATGGTTAATTCTGTCTAACGAAAGCGCTCATTAGTCGCGGCAAAACGCCGCCGCTTTGTTTGTGACCTTTCTCGTCGCGCCGGCCGCGGAGTCTCCTGCTAGGTCGCACTTTTTCCCCCTCGTCTTTGATGCCCCCGTTAATTGGGAATGATTTGAGCTTTTCCTACGGCTTTTGTCGCCCGTTAAAATTCAGCGAGGAGCTAATGGCAAATGTCACCGGGAATTGGTCGGAAAGAGAAAGAGCGCATCATTCCGCTAATATCCCGGCGTCGCTGGAGCGGACCTTGGGAAGGCCTCATTAACGGCGGGCGGGCGTGCGGGGGCGTCCGGGGGGTGACGAGGTGGGTCGGGCGGGGGGGGGGGGGGGGGGGCTCCCTTGGAAGCAAGATGGAGGACAGTGGCGGGAAGCCGGATTAGCGCATCCCTCCTCTAATGAACAACAACAACAATCGGTAAAGATCAGAAAGCAAATCAGATCCAATTAAGCGTGTACACCTTGAAAGTGTGACATTTGACGGGAAAAGGTCAAGAGAATTCCCCAGACTTAATCTGCCAACAAGCTGCTACTTCCTGTCATTCTGATTGGATGGAAGAAAACTTTGACTTTACTTTTCTTTTTACTTGACTTTTTCCCGTGACTGCTTTTTTGGGGGGGCCCCATTGGATTGGCAGCTCGTCATGTATTGAAGACTTTACCGAAAAATATGCGCACCTAAGAAAGACGTCAAATTGTCATTGACGTTCGCAGAAGAGCGAACTCTGCGGTCCTTGATTTGAAATCGTCTTTGATGTTTTCCGCAACACGTACGTCAAGTTCGCCAAAGAGGCGAAATTGTGTTTGCTGTTTGCGGGAAAACAAATTCAATTGTCTTTGATGCGTGATCAAACAGACGTTAAGTTCACAAGATGCTAATGTTTGTGTTGCATGCACACTAGCTTCATTTTAGACTAGCAGCAAACATTTACTTGACTTTTTTTCGATGACTGTTTGAAGGCACGTTTGATTGTCTGTTTGGGGCTCGTCATTCATCAAAAACTCAAAATGGTCTTTGATGTACGATTTGCATTTGTGTTGTTCTATTTATTGTGTTTTATTGGTTCCAGCCGCAGTTGTTTTTTAAAGTGCTCTGTCAATAAAGTTGAGTTGAGCGTATCAAAAATTGCGGCTGGAACAGATGAATGGCCGTTCAAATCATTTCAGAGAGGAACAGGACCAATACGGCGGACCCCTGCATACTTGTAGTTTTTTGCAATATTTTTGTAACTATTTCATAATGTATATTTGTCATAGGAGTCAACCCCTATTTTTCATGGAAAAATACTAGTTGGCAGGTTATCCCCATTTTTTTTTTTGGAAGAACTAGAAAACGGAAGATTTTTTTTTTTTTTTGGTCTTCAATGAATTTATAATAGGTGTCACTTATACGTGAGTTTTTGCTAGAGTGCATAAGGAAGATGCATAAGGTTGTAAAAACAACTTACTCCATCACAATTTCTCATGTTTCGGGATGAGGAAGTGTGCGTGGCGGGCGGGGGGTTGGGGGTCACATGGGGTGACGCTGGGTGAGGGGTGGGCACACAGAAGTTGGCATATGGTCACATGAGAGGCAACCACGAGCTGCCCGAGAGCCAAAAAGCTCGCGTGTGATGATACGCGTGGCGGCCACAAACACGGATGGCGTGTTTCTGAAGGTTGTATGCACGGCTGGTTACTGGCTTGGGTGAGGGGGGGGAACGTGGGCTACGATGGGGCTTTGGGGGGGGGGGGGGGGGGCGGGGCCTGTGCGCATGCAGGGCGGAGGCCTGAATCTAAAAGAGCCACCTTTTGATTTTGGACCGAGGCTGGGCTGACTGGCAGCGCGGGGCCGGGCCATAAGGCGGGGCGGGGCCCCGGGATAATGGCGGCAGACGGGGGAAGAGGAGGCCGACAGCTGGCGCATTCCGCCCCAATATGTTTCCATCAAAGAGGCGAGGACGTTTCACAAGATGGCCCCGCGCCGCCACCACCACGAGAAAAAGAGATTAAAAATAAAATTAGCCGACATCTTGCCCATTTCACCCCGCGATGCACATTTCGGCACAAGATGGACGGGGGAGGAGGGAAAGGGGAGATGGGTGGTGGTGCGGTGTGTGTGTGTGTGTGGTTGGGGCGGGGGGGGGGGGGGTAGGTGGGGAGCCCTCATTGTGATGCGCAAAAATGAATTAGTCATGAGTCGCCTCCCCGAGCTCGTCACAGATGTGGCCTCAAGTGTTTGAAGATACTTTCTTTTTAGAAATGCAACGCATATTGTAACATGCAAATGAGCGGCAGACCCCCCCCCCCCCCACACCACTTCTACCGCCAATCAGCTTGCCTCTAATGAGGTGTAAAATATGCACAGTGATGGAATCGTGACCAATCAGTAGGCTTTACGTGATCAGGAATTTGGAGCCCATCACCGATCCAAAAAACCAAAAACGATAAACGATCCGATCAGAAGATGGCCCAATCCAGCTCATCTATTAAAAAAAAAAAATTTATTGTACAGTCGGTCTCGACTATTTGCAAAGGATTGGGATCGGCCCTGGCCTACGAATAGCCAATATTGGCAAATAACCGAAAGCCACTCAGATGCATTGGGAAAAAAATGATAATTAAATCCCCCAAATTCTCCCCAAAATGCAGATAAATATTCAGAAAATGGGGGAAACGCCGGAAAAATGTGAAAAAAATATGTCTGTGTATGCTGAGAAGCTCCGGATTATTAACAGCGGCATCAGAAAGCATCTCAAGAGTGAACAAGATTGTGTTTGCTGTGATGTCTTATTTTGCGGATCCGATCAACGGTGCCATTGATTGATCAGCAAATTATGACATTAGCACCGATCGGCAATTTTGCATCAAAATATCTGCCGGCTTAACTGAATTTATCGGGCTATTCAAAAACAACCGTAGCTGCATAAAAAGTGCTGTACATAGCGTCATATTCAGACAAATAAAAACAGCAATAGTTGAATGTTCAATGATGCTGTACACCAAATTTAAGAATAGACTCTCTCCTTTCACCGGGAATAAAACGTTTCTTTCTGCCCTTTTCTGTTCTTTTATAATCAGCAGTAAAAAAAAAGGTCGGTTGCATAAAATGCAGCCCTTTCTGTCGGCGGACTCACAAGCTGCGCCGATCTCATTTCTGAAACGGGGCCTCGCTGCCATCTACTGGTGGATGTGCGTCAGTCAAGTTGTTGCCAAGATTGAAATTGACCGTGGAGCAGCATCGGGCGTTGCCCCGCCCGTCCCCCGTTGAAAAGTGGAAAGTTGAAAAGTGAAGTTGAAAAGTGGAAAAGAAAATGATTGACGCGTCGACTAGCGAATGTCTGAGCGAGCCACCAAAATGAATTTGTCACCTCCCCGAGCTCGTCACAGATGTGGCCTCAAGTGTTTGGAGATTCTGTTTCTAAACACCGCGCATATTGTAACATAAATGCAACAATAAATGCCCAACCCCCGAGTGCCCCCCCCCGCCCGTCCCCCCCCTCCTCTTCTTATCGCCAATCAGTGTGCCGCTAATGAGGTGTAAAATATGTGCATTAGCCGCACAAAAGTTATTTAGATCAGAGGGTGGGGAGACTTAATTGTTTCTAATCAGAGCCCGCGTCCATCTGCTTCGCGCCGATCGGCTACTTCTGCCCGATGCCTCGTGATTGTACGTGCAGCCACCAAATCATTTGTCGCTTTTGTTTTGATTACAATCCAATTGACAAATCAGTTGCTTAAAAAAATGTCACTTTCTATCCTGCGGCTGTTATTAGCCACCTTCCAAGACAAATCAGGATGATGGTTGACATGTGCAAACACCTCGATTTATGACCACCACAGGGTTACGGACAACAACACGAAACCAATTAAGGTCATAAGTGGAGCTTCCACAGTATATAAAGCAAATAAAAAAAAGTTGTTTCATTGGACGAGATCCATGGCCCGGCATGGCAAAATGAGTCTTCTTTTTTTCACGGTCTTTTATGTTATTTTTGGATGTATTCAATCCTGTAATTTTGTATTTGTGAAATAAAGTTTTGTAGAAATTGCAAAATGAGTCGCACAGGTAGATACCACGACGAGGCACTAATGGTTCAATAGGTCAAACTTGGACCTTTTTCATCGATTAAAAGTTTCATTTTCATGAAATAAACATCATGAAGTGTTCAAAAATCACATCTTGTAAAAGGTCCTCAACAACAAAAAAATCAGTAATTACTCCGCAAAACAATTTCTCAGTATCTTTTTCCGTGCTGGAGAATCCACCACAATATCAAGCTGACCGTACCGTTTTGCTACTTTCATACTCGTTTTTTAATTCGACGTCCTTATGCGTTAATATTGGGACGGGAATCCGCATGATTTTCCATAAACAATCCCCGTGAACTCTAGCATAGCAACTGTTGTTATGCTGGAGTTCATTGCCCTTCGTTGGAGTAGAGTAATCGGCACGCAGCTCAAAAAACTGTCGCATTTAGCTAGTCGTATCTGTGGTGATCGATTTTCTTCAACTCGCCGATCGGTGATCCGAAGTTCCGATCGCATAAAGCAGTAGAGTGACTAACATTTGATTACAAGTACAGCCTCGTACGTCTAAAAAAACCCCAAAAAACCAGCGTGAATGAAGCCCGAGGGGAGTACTGACGTAGCGTTGTTGCCGGTTCGAAGGGTCCGGCCCCCCATCGCCATCCGTCTCCCCGCCCCCTAAAGATGGCGGCGCCATCTGTCCACACCGCGCCCGCGTCCAAAGGAGCATGTTTTCTGGATCTGCTTTGCGGGCCGCCAGTGCCAAGGACTCAAATGTGTGAAGTGTGAGCCTGTTCGTCATCTCGAGTGGTCATCAGATGCTTGGAAACAAAACGCCGGCCGGCCGGCCGGCCGTTGGCGCCTGTGTGCCAAACGCCAAACGTCGGCGGGGAGGCTGCCAGCAGCACAACTTACTCAGCCCTAATGTCAATGCTTACTTTATTAACATTATAGCTTGATTGATTTTTGAAAATAGGGTTTGGCCATAAAATTACAACAAGAAAATAATCTTTTGTTTCACGCGTCACATGAACACTGGGTGACGTCGATAATGATTCAGAGACTTGATTGTTTAAATTTTGCAAAATTTTTAATCAAAGAAAAAATGACAAACCAGAGGTCTATTTTTTTTATGGTTTATCCAACGCTATTTCACATTAAATTACTATTTTATTTAAAACAATACATGTATAAATGACCAATCAGTTCTACCATAATGGCTGAAGTCTATTTTTTTATGTTTAAATGTTGAATAAATGAAATCTGTCACTAAGAAAAAATGTTTTAATTAAATTTCAAATGGATTAAAAATCTTAAATGAATATTGACAGATTATTCCAAATTAAAGTGCAGTTTAATTTGAGATGTAATGATCTTTGTTTACTTATAGTTTTTCAAAATTGAAATGAAAAAAAATTCAAGGACATTACATTTGGTTTGCTGGAATGGTTCTGCTGAAGTTGTTTTGTTATCATGAATGACATTTTATTTTCAAATAGATTTCTTTAAAAAGTCAAGTGATTTTAATAAAAGTAAATTAAAAAGTTGCATTTTCTTATTTTTGAATCCTTATTTATTGTCTAATTAAATTGCAATTAAAAAAAATGTAATGACCAATCTGGCTTTGCCAAAATGACTTTTGATTTTTAGTAATGCACTTTATTTAAAAATTAATTTGAATGAAAATGTATGCCATTTTTTTTAATGGTAACTACACATAAATGAATGTATATATAAATGTAATTTATTTAAAAAATATATAAATATATATATATATATATATATATATATATATATATATATATATATATATATATATATATATATATATATATATATATATATATATATATATATATATATGATAATAGCCGGTCAGTGGTTCTGCTAGTTTAAAAATGTTACGTTTGAAGTTTGTTTTTCCTTTTTTTTCAAATGTATTTGCACTTGAATTACATTTAAATAAATAAAAGAACGAAACGCCCAATGATTGACAACCATTTGGTCCGTATGACGTATCAGCAATGACTTGTATGCCGACCAAGCAAAATCGCAGCGCTGCGACTCAAGTCTGCAGCTGCTTTTTTCGCCTTCCGGCATCATCAATCGCTAGCATTAGGCTAGGTGGGCTGTTTTGGGTGTGGGGGGCGGGGGAGCGTCCTAATGTGCCCCCATGATTCATGGTGTCACTAGCAGAGGAGTCCATCTTCATGAAGGCAGCGAGCCCCTAATGGCTCCCATTTGTCAACTGGAATCCAAAGTCGGCCGCAAGGAGGCTAGCGAAGCGAAGCGCCGCGCCACCCCAGACCTCAGCATCGTCATCCGGCAGCTTTTTGTAAACAAACCGCATGAATCCGAGTCTTAGAAAACCCGCCGTGGTCCAGTTGCTTGATGTTCGACAACAAAAACTGCTGGACTGAAGGTTAAGTATTGAACTGCTTTTTGTAAACAAAGGATGTTGATTTCGATCTTGTAGGACTGGCGACGTGAATTTCAATGCATCTATTTGTGATATTTGTGTAGAAGGGGCATTTTATTGAAGATGTAGACTGCTACATTCAATTTTTGCTCCACACTTGAGTCGCTTTTTGTGAGCTAAGGACATTTCAAATGGTTCTTGTGCCACCAACATGGTCCATTAGAGTGCATCGATTTCAGAGTGTGACAAGAAGAAGCGCTTGAGTGAAGATGTCATCGGCTACGTTAGCTTTTTGCGCAGGTAGTAACTACTTTGTATGTCAGTATTGAGCAGCTTTTTGTGAACAAATACTGCTCATTTAGAACTTCTGCGACCGGTGTGGTACATTCGAGACCATCCGCTGGACGTTTTGAGTGACCATCTAGACTGCAACTTTCCGTTTACGCAACAACTGAAGTTGACTTTGATCTTGTAACGCTGGCTTGCTGACTTTGAATCCATCTATTTGTAATCCTTTTTAAAAAGCAGCATTTGCGGGGGGATGTAGACTACTCCATTAGCTTTTTGCGGCAGTATTAAGCAACTTTTTGCAGACAATACAATACAATACAATACAATACAATACAATAGAGCGAGCTACATTAGCTTTTTGCGCCAGTATTGAGCACGTTTTTATGATCAGAGGATGTCGATTTTATTCTCGTATGACTGATGTGGTGAACTTTGATGCATCTATTTGTGATATTCATCAAGAAAGAGCATTTGTAGATTTGAAGATGTAGACTGCTACGTTAGCTTTTTACTCACCTGTATTAATCCGCTTCTTGTATACAATGCTACATGAGCATTTTGAACCGGTATGGAGCAGATTTTTGCGGACAAAGGACTACTGATTCTGATTTTGTGCAACCGGCAGTTTGTCCACCTGCTTGTCATCTCTTATCAGACTAAAGATAAAGACTCCTGCCATCGCGTTTTACTTTTTACAGTTTAGCGCTGCTTGTTTGTCTAATGCTAACTGGTAGCTACTCTAGAATGGTGATTAATGGCAGACAACATGCGACGAAAACCAGGAACTCTCCATTTATGCTGTGACTCGGAGGAAAACAATTAGGACGACCTTAGCATATTTCGCTAAACTAGCCAGCGGCGTCCATATTGTCACTTGGCTAATTTGCACACCAAGTCAAAATGGCTGCCCCCGTGCCGACATTTTGTGAGTGTTCAGTTTGATTGACAGTTCTAACTGGGCTTATTCCATGGATTGATCATTGTTTAACTCCCTAACTAATCCCCCTGATGCGCCAATTTGATGGGTAAACTGACAGCTCATCATGGAAACGGTACGAGAGCGCTACTGATAGTTATCGGGTGCAAAACTCATGCTAATTGGCAGTGGCTGGAAAAGCCACACTAAATGTCTGCTTTAAACCAAAATAGCAGACTTCCTGCGTCTTTTAGGGCACGGTTTCTTTGACATTTTTTTGCGGGTCTTATTATGTTAAACTTGCATGAGCTAAGTTAAACTGGCTTCAAGGATTGCATTTTTAAGCAATTCCAAGGACCCATGAAAAATAGGATAAACCCAAGTTGTGCGGTGTAAACCAAAATGGCAGACTTCAAGCGTATTCTAGAGCATGACTTGCGGAGACTATTTTGTGGGTCTGCTCATGTTAGAGTTGCTTACCAAGTTGCATGACTGGGGGCTGCATTTTTAAACAACGGAACTGGCCAAAATCCCCGTAAATTGTCCAGTTTGAAACTAATTTGCAGAGTTGAACTGTTTTTTGTTTTTTTTAGGGCACAGCTTCTTGAGACTTTTTTGGTGGGCCACTCATGATAGAAATCCTTACCAAAGGTCCGTCCTATCAAAGGACTATGAGGAACTGAATGTTCAAATAAGAACGTGTGAAAAATGAACACACCGACCTGAAATTATCTGGTTTAAACCAAAATGGTAGACTTCTTGTTTCCTTTAGATCATGGCTTCCTGAGACTTTTTTGAGGGTCTTCTACATGTCTACCAAATTACATGATATTTAAAACCCACTTTTTAAACGACTCAAAGGACCTTGAGAAATGGCCAAAATGACCCTGAAATGGTATCTTTGAATCAGAATGGCATACTGTCCGAGTTTTCTCAGGCTTTTTGAAACTGTACTCCTGACCTTGGCACAAATTGGCTATTAGCTAGCTTCAGGCTAAAGTTAGCTTAGTTGTGCCAACATCAATCCAGACAACGACAAACCTCTAGACTACAACATAGCAGTTTACAATCAATATTCATCCAATAACATGACAAAATTTGAGATAAAAAAACATCATAATCACCAGATATGCTAAAGCAGTCCTCACTTCTTTACTCTTGCTTTTAAGAGTAAGCTAGCCATAGCGCTCATACATGCTGCTCTGACAGCGCCACAAAACAAAAAGAAAGAAAAAAGCCAGCAATGATGTTTATTTGACCTATAGTCACAAAGTCCAGTTTTGGTTGAAAAGTGCATAAATCAGTCATTGCTGTGCATAAATAGCTTAACCAAGAGGGGGAAACAGCAAACTATTTAGCCGAACCAATCAATGCCAACGTCACTAGTGGTGAATCTATAATCTGATTGGTTGAAAAAAAGAACCAGCCATTTCAACTGTGTGCGTGTTTGATTCCAGCACTCTGGATTCTGAAGGCATTGGACAAGATGAACATGACACACACACACACACACACACACACAAGCTGAAATCTGATTGGACAAAAACAACAACAAAGCATCACACGACTGGAAGCTGTGCAGCCAAGATACATACAATACAATACAATTTTATTTATATAGCGCATTTCATAACAGCTAGAGCTGTAACAAAGCACTTGACAAACAGCAGACAATAAATAAAGCCAATAAATGACGAAAACTAAGACTAAAACTAAAATGCGCAGCGTGTCATGCTGCTAGGCAAAACCGACTTGGGGCGCCTGAATTTGTAAAAGAATTCTTGTGTTTTATGGCAAATTGCTTCGCCACCATCCTCTGCCCACATGCAATGATGAAAATGTTCTCAATTTAGTGCCGTCCATCTGTCTAGTGCGCATGGTTCAAATTCGGTCACAGCAATCGGGCAAAACATGAAAGCGGATTGAGGTTTTGAAGGACCCCCCCGGAAATGGTCAAAATGATCCTCAAATGTCTGCTTGAAACCAAAACGGCAGACTTCCCGCGTCCGATCTTCTCAAAACAAGCGCAGACGCTTGCTCTCGTTATTTTTGCTCGCGTCAACGCGGCAGGCGCGATGCAGCTGGAGCCGAGGCGTCCACTCACACAGCATTAATGCGCCCCTGCCAGAGTGCCGCATGACGGCAAGCGGGCAAAGCACCGAGGCTGGAAAAAACCACAGTGGACTTTTACATCTGTCTGCCCTCATTGCTGTGCAGCGAGCCTCCGCGCCCTCCCCGACTCCCCCCAGCAGCACTCCACCGCGGGGGCGTGCGGAGCACATTGGCTACGCCGCCCGGCTGACAGATTCCCGCCCGGGCCGCTCGGAAAAAGAGGCCTGCCAGCAGCAGCTGTCCGCTAGCATCGGGAATGCTAATCTGCGCCTTGACAAAGACGGAAGGGGAGTGAGCGTCAACAACACTTTGCACCCGCAGCGCTCGCCGACTTTTATTTATTTATCTATTTTTTGGGTGGTGGGGGGGTTGGACGATGCAAGAAAATGCTACGCTAATTTGGAGCCTCTCGGGCTGCAGGCGGCGGTAGCAGAAAGCGGCGAGAGCGCAGCTGCTTTGAGCTGCCAAGAAAGTTATGTTGGAATCGTGTTGGCCAAAAGGACTCGATAACAAATCAACACTTCCTGAGTTCAACGAGAAAATCAAATTAGGACCATTTTAAATGCTTCAATTGTTTAATTTGAACATTTAACTTTTTTTTTTTTGTAGCTGGTATGTCTTTTTTTCTTCATTCTTGTAATTGTTGTAAAGTTGTAATTTTTCCAATGTAAATTTTGTAATTTATTGACTACATTGTTAATTTTTAAATTAGATTTAATTCCTGTATTTAGTGTTTTCTTCCATTTTTAAAATTGTAATTTATTTTCTTTTAGAGTTAACTTTGAATCCTTTTACATTCGTTTCATTTGTTGTACTGCTTTTTAACTTTAAATATCTACAATTCTTAATTGTTTGTAATGTAACGAATGGTGTTTATATGTATTATTTTGTATTCTAATATTGACTTTATTGATTATATAACTAAATAAATACATTCATTAATTTTAATTATTCGTATTACTTAATTTAATGATATAATTTACTCAACATTTTATTATATATTTCATATTTAAAAATGCAATTGTAATTAAATGTTGCTAGAAACATTTTTTAATTTTTAAGTTTTAATTGCATTTTTCTTTTTAATATTTTGATTCTTATTGCTAATTTCAAATGTATTTCAATCATTTTAATTGATAGTTTTTGTGAGAATTTTGTTTGAATTTAATCTTTTTCTTTTATTCATTCATCATTGAATTCTAAAGAAATAATGCAAATGGAATTAATCAGTTCCTGGTCAATTTGAATAATTCATTCTTTCAGTTCTTTTCAATAATACAACCCATCACAATGAATTATGTCATTATATTTACAGATTTTTCAATTTTTTCAAATCAATTTGGGGGGGGGGGTATTTTGCCTATATTTCTATATTTATGTATAAGTGTACCAACAACGAGCAGCGGTTGAACGGCTGCGAAATGCGTGGTCAACGTAGTAAATCACACGGTAGCAAAAGGAGTGCACCGATTTCACTTTCTCACCGCGACATTTTGTCATGCATATTCCCAATGGGCAGCGTGCTGTGCCATTTTAATTGGTGGACGATCATCTGTCATCTTTCCTGACACGCGCACTCTGGCTTTCGTTGGAGCGTACACCGGCTTGTCGTTTTGGAAGGAAAGCGTGAGGATGCAACCCAACTTATCCGATTACCCACGATGCATCATGCCTGCTGCGAGGGGCTGGGGGCGGGGGGGGGGGGGGGTGCGCGTAAACAAGCCTTGACTGACATGGCGACAGACGCTTGGTGAGGCTCAGCTGAAGATGGCTGCCACCCGGTGGGGAGACTTCACGACAACATCCTGACCGCTCACGTTTGTCTCACTGCTAGCATTTCAGATAACACACAGCTGGCGCGCCCCCTCTCACCCGCACACACCTGACAAATAAAGTCAAAACAAAGCCAAGTGTCGGAAATGGAATTGGCCCCCAAATGTCCTAAAATAGCTACTTGCCTCATCTGTCATGTCATGAGAATTTTTTGGTAGGTCTACTCAACATAAGGCTTGGCTACGTACTAAATTTCACATGGCTAAGTGGAATTGGCTTCAGGGACTGAATTTTCAAAGAATTCCCAACGTGAACAAAAAATGACTTTTCCGAACCAAGGCGAAACACTTGACGTGTCCTTCTGAGCATGGCTTCCCACGACTTGTTGTTGGTCTACTCGTGATAAACATGCCGACCAAATTTTAGATTGCCAAGTGAAATTGTTTTTGTGGGCTGAATTTTCAAACAATCCCAAAGACCACTGGAAATGGTCAAAGTGCTTATAGAATGGCTGCTTCAAACCAAAACAGAAGACTTCCCTTGTCTTTTCCATCATAGCTTCCTGAGACGTTTTTGTGGGTCTTCTCAACGGAGACAGGCCTACCAAACCTTTAGTTGTCAAGTGGAATTGGCTTTGGATCCTGAATTTTCAAACAATTTGAATGGACAAAAGGAGCCTAAATCGAACCAGGATGGCAGACATCCTGTGTGTTTCCAGGCATAGCTTCCTGAGACTTTTTTGTGGCCCCACTCAACGTAGACATCCCCACCAAATTCCATATTGCTAAGTGAAATTGTCTTTGAGGGCTGAATTTTCACAACAAGAGTTGACATACCCCCACTTCCCTGCAAATACCCTACAAGAAAATTAAAAAATAAGCCCCTCCGAAATCCCGTTGGTATTGGCACACCCCCTTCATCATCACGACAGTTGGCAAAAAAACCTTTTTCCAAATTTTTATAGGTCTGATAAACCTTTTCCAACACACACAATCATGTTGGGTGGCACTTTGCGACAGGCACAAAACATAGAGCATTTTGGATCTGGACACGCACCCCGAAAAAAAAATGTCGCTGTGGGGGGACTCGAGCTAGCCGTTAGCATCCGTTAGCAGCCATCATCTCAATTTGCTTTGCATATGTTTGGGAAAGGCGCCCCGCAGGAAAGTGAGCCGACAAGGGAAGGGCAGCATTAATATGCATCCATTTGGCTAAAAGCGCCAACGCGACCTGCATGACCGCGTCGGGCTGTGCGACATCGCTCTAGCCACGTTAGCATCGTTAGCGCTAGACAGGACCAGGGACAGTGGACCACGATGACCAATCCCAGTAGATGTTGTGAAGGGGGTGTTCACCCCCACATGGACTGAAACCTTCATTTGAAAGCCAAATCCAGGCTTGAAACCCTCATTTGAAACCTTAACCCTCGCTTCAAACTGAACCTTGTAAGCTTTACCCATAAACTGACAATTTAAAACCTAAATCCATTCTTGAAACCCTAACTTTAAACCCTAATACGTATTTGAAACCCTTAACCCTTGAAACCCCAATTTGAAACCCTACTTTGTCATCCAAACACCGTCTTGAAAGCCACCTTGAAACCGTAGCCTAATTTGCCTAGTCCAACACGAACTTCAAACTTTAATCCAGGATTGAAACCCAAACACTTACTTGAAGCCTTAACTTGAAACCTTAACCCAGTCTTAAAACCCTAACCCTTATTTGAAACTATTCAAAAACCTTAACCCAGGCCCAGGCTTAAAGCTCTAACTTGAAATCCTAACCATTATTTGAAACCCAAATTTGAAACCTTAACCCTGTCTTCAAATCCTAATTTGAAACCCTGACCATGGAAGCCATTATTCGCAACTTTATTTAAAACCCCAATCCAGGTTTAAACCCTAATAGGAAAACGTAATCAATTCTTGAAACCCAAACCTTAATTTGAAGCCTTGAATCATTCTTGAAACCCTAATCATAATTTGAAGCCGCTATCCCTCGATTGAAACTGACCAATTTGAAAATCCAGTCCGTGCTTGAAACCCTAACCATTTTTTGAAACCCTAACCATATTTTGAAAGCCAGACCCAGACTTTAACCCTACCTTGAAACCCAAATCTATGCTTGCAACCTTAACCCTGTCTTCCAACCCTAACCTTGCGAGAGTGTTTTTACCCCAAAAAGAAGCGTGGGAGTCACTGATTGGCCGATGGCCCGTGACATCATGACGGCCTCCTCCAGCTGGCTGCCTGCGGTCAGGTTTGTGAGGTACGGCGCAAACATGACGGCGTGCCAGCGGCAGAAATGAGGCGCCGCTCATCCAAAGTCATTTGCGGCCGAGTTCATTAGCATCATCAGCGGCGCTGATGAATTCCCTGTCGCCGTTATGGCGCGCTGATGACATTCTGCTCTCCTTGGCACCGCGTCACACACACAACACTCAAAACAGCACACAACACACTTGGCGCGCCCTTGCTTGAAACCCTAATTTGAAACCCTTCCTTGTTTTGAAATCCTACGCTTAAACCCGAATCATGCCTTTAAACATTTACTTGAAACCTTTTAACTGGGCTTACGACCCTCATTTGGAGCCTTAAACTTGACTTGAAATTCTAATTTGAAAACTTAACTCAGGCTCGAAACCCTACTTTGTAACCCTAATCCTATCTTGACACCCTACACTAAAACCATAACATGAAATCCTAACCTTGTCTTGAAATTCTAATTTGAAACCCTAAAAGTGCCTTGAAAACCAAATGTGAAGCTATAACATAAAACCATGGCTTGAAACGCTGCTTTGTGTTTGAAACGCAGGTTTAAAACCCAAATTTGAAAGCTTAACCCAGGCTTGAAATCCTCATTTGGAACCCTAACCATGTCTTGAAAAACGCATGTGGAAGCCTAACCTTGGTTTGAAACACCAGCTCGAAAGCCCAACCCCGAAACCATAATCTTGTCTTCGAACCCTAATTGGAAACCCCAAAGCCTTGTTTGAAACCTTAAAACAAACTTAAAACCCTAACCCTAGTTAGTAAAGCTAATTTGGAACCGCTACTGAACCCTTGTTTGTAACTCTAAGCCCGTTTTCAAACCTTAATTTCAAATTCGAACCTTATTTTGAAACCCTAATTAAAGCCCAACCCTTTGTTAGTTCAAACCCTACCCCATGTTTGCGTGAATCGAATCCTTGAAAGTCAGTTTGACCCCAAGTAGTCGCGTGGTGCCGACGCCTTTGCTCTTCACAGATCATCGGCCGTCTTCCAGCTCCGCCCCCTTTCCTTCTGGCCTGATGATGTAATTATTTGCCAGCAGCACCTGGGAGGGGGTTCGGGGGAGGGCGGTGGAGGGGTTGGGGGGCTGGATGGCGCATCGCTGGCCGCCAAGCGTGCAGATGTTTCTAATTGCTTTCCATTAGCAAGAATAACAGCTGTTTATATCCATCAGCACATCACTCAGCAGACTTACTGGCTAACATCTCCCACCTGGTCAGCATCAGACGGCCTCGTGGTGGACCCCCCCCACCCACACACACACAATTGCCCCCCCCGCCCCCCCTCCCCTCCATCCCCATGTTCTCACGCCAACCAGCTGCCTGACAGAGTCTCCTTCGGGTTGAAGGGTCAAACGCGGAGGTTTAGCTCAAGAGTGGCCAGAGCTACGTGTGTCGCAAGCATCCTGATTGCTTCGGGCCCGATGTGCGCCTTTGCCAATCGGCTGGCGGTTCTTGGTGATCGTTCACTTGTGCGCTCGCTTGGTTGGCCAGCCGGTCGCACGTTTTTGGTAGATGGTTGGTTAGTCAGCGGTTTGGCCGGTTGTGGATGATTTGTTCGTTGGGTCAGCTGTTTTGGGGTGATTGTTCGGTGGTTTGTTGTTTGTTTGGTAGATGGTCTGCCAATCGGTCAATCAGTGGTGGTTGGTTGTTTAGTTTGTTGTTAGGTGAATCATTCATTAGGTTGTTTGTTAGTTGGTCAGGCAAGCAGTTGTTATTGATTGTTGGATCATTTTTGGCCGGTTGGTTAGCTAGTAGTCGGAAAAGTTAAACGGTAATTTGGTTGATTATGCATCTATTTTCCAAAATCGCTTATCCTACTAGTTGTGGTTAATTATTTTTTAATTAGTCAATCATTCAACTGTGCTGGTGTTTTGTTTTAGTTGGTTGGTTAGTTGTTTGGAAGGGTGTAGCGAGCAGTTGCTGCTGATTATTCCTTTGGTTGATTAGTCAATAAGTTGTGATTGCAAAGGTAATCACTGAGGTTGTTGGTTGTTTGATAGCTCCTGAGTTAATTCGTTAGTTAGGATGACATGTGGTTGGTTGGTTAATAGATTTTCTGTGTAGCTAGTTACTCGGTTTGTCAATAAGTTGAGTTACTTTGTCAGTCTGTCTCTGTTATTTAGTCGGCCGGTTAGTCGTTAGCGAGTTTGTAGGCTGGTTGATGAGAGTTAATTAGTTGTCTCGTTGGTCTGCCAGTCGGTCAGTCGCCCAGCCAGGTCCTGAGTTAATTTGATGGTCAGTCGTTGCACCGGTCGCTGAGTGAATAGCTGGTCTGTTAGCTGGTTGGTTAGGTGACCAGTGGGTTAGTTGAATAGCTAGTTGGTTGGATCATATTGTGTTCTTTAGCTCAAATGAACTTGGAGCCTTTCAGGTTATAGCGCCACCTGTTGCCTTGGCACGAGCTTTAAGTTTATGTGACGAAAAGGAGTTTTCGTAGCGAAGTGATGGGAGTGCGACGCGGCTGGCACGATACACCTGCCAGGTGCGAGCCGACAAAGCCGTCAGACTCGGCAGCGGCTGGCATCTGCGGCCGCAACTTGTCCGTTTGTTTCCGTCGCATTCGGCCATCGCGCGGGAAGAATGAGGATATTAAATCCCTGCCAAAAGTCCAAAGTGTAAAGAAACGCTGCGAATTGCGAAAGTGTTCCGTCTCCAAATGTCTGAGCGTCACAAGCACATCCTCCCACGGAGCAGGACAGCAGACATTTGTTGTGGTGATAATTAATTCTGTCTTACGAAGCACGCACACACACGCAGGAGATCTGTCGCTATCTTCCGGAATGTTCCCAAGAACACAAAGATGCTTGGACGGACGTGGAAAAGAAATGCTGGACCTGTTAAAACTGTCGAGGCTCATCGGCGGTGTAGTGCTTCCAATTTCTGACTTGAGTTTAACCCAGCTCATGAGCCTCACCCGCGAACACCAACCCAGAACGTTCAAGCTAGTGGAATCCCAAACCCGGATCTAACCCCAAGCCTCCATGCACAACCCGAAGCCAAAGAAGCCTTTGTTTGTTGTGACTCTCCTGTAGCTTTCTAAGGCATACTTAACCATCAAACTAAAGCAAACATCAGTCGTAAAGCTCACCTTCATCCACAACTGACCATGACTACCCCCAAAACGTTTACACCCTACCGTAATCCTGACTCAAACGAACTAATTACAATCCCAACCACTTGTTTGACTAACCACAAGCGCATCTGTTTATGTGCTATGTCCGGGGATTGGCTTGATTTTGTAAAGGACTGAGAAGTTTGACTGTTTTCTTTTGATTTTTGTGAAGGGGAGAGGAACCGAGCCAATTTTTATGATTTTAATACACGCCTTTCACCCCTTTTTTAAGACGGATATTTTTTTTAATATGGGCATCTTAAATAGGATTTTTTTTACTTAAACTAACCCAAACTCTAACATTATAATCCCGAACCCAACCCGAAGACCTAACCACAAACCGGTTGTTTCCACTCTCAAAAGCAGTGGGCACGTGTAAAACTACGACCTACTGGAAAACGGATGCTACGTTGTACAGCATCTTTCGTATGCCACGACCAAAATATCCCACTGGCTCGTCGCTTGGCTTTCCACGCTGCCAAAAGAGACACTAGCCATCAAAAAGCTCACAAATTCAAAGGCTTCTGAAAGGCATCCGATGAAGATGCATTTTCGGGGTGTAGGCATAGCTACCTAGCTAGCCAACATGCTGTAGTGGTAGCGATGGGCCAAGTAATAATAATTAAGTGACTCACGCCGGATATCCACCGATGCGAACAAAGGCAGCTAACTATAGTGAGGGAGGAGGAACCCATCCTGGACGCCCAAGTGAGTCACTTGCCGTAGTTTTGGCCACGCCCCAAAAATCTGTCAAACATTTGAGTGCTAAAGCTCCACAATTTAGTAGTTGAGAGTTCTCCATCTTTGCACGTTTGCAGCAATTGTCTTCAAATACGTACAGTTCCGTACATTTCGGAACAAATCTGTGAATTCGCCCGATGGGGTCTTTAAGGTCAACGGAAGACTTCTGTCGTGGTGGTGCAAAGGTAGCGTCAGTCACCCGGCTAACTCCATTACCAATGGACCCACTGAGCCTTTGTCTGCGCACCTCCCCAAAAAAAGAGCGTGGAGACCCCCGACCGCTCGGTGGCCGCGAGTACGCGACCGTGACTGTGCGCATACTTGGAGGCGCGGCCACCCGCTGCGTTGCGCTCATCAGCTGTAAATATCAGCCGCCAACGCAAGTGCATTGTGGGAAATTGCGGGCGGAAGCTCGCGGAGCTTCAACAAGCTCCCCAAATGCGAAGGTCACACCGAGATCAGCGCAAATGCGTCCCGACTTGAACGACCACAGGCACGGTCAACGATACACAAGGCATCGTTTCACCCTTGGATTGTTTACGCTGCACCAGCTCAACAGCTCAAGATTCGGCTTGTCACATGAAAGCGTAGCTAACTGCTTCAAATGGGTTGAGACCAGAAGTCGGAGCTTTTCAAACCGAGTAATAATCCAAACAACATATTGGTTGGTCAGTTGCTGATGGTTGGTTGGTTAGTTGGTTTGAAAATTAGGTCAGACAGTTGGTAAGTTAGCTTACAACAAGGTTCTGGATTTGGCATTGAACAGAAGCTGAGACAAGGTGAACGGGGTTTGTGAGCGAGTGAGTGAGTTTTCCCAGTACTTTGAACAAAAAGGCCACAGTTTAACCGGTTCTTTTTGAACTAAAACTTAGTTATAAAGTAGTTGGTCAGTTAGTTGTTAGTTCGTTACAAGAAGGTTCTCTATTTGGCACCGGACAAAAGCCGATGTTGGTTTGTTGGTCACAGTGAGGTTCTCCCTTGAAAACTTGAAAGAGACATTTAAGGCGTTCATGTTTATTTAGTCATAACATGGTTCTTGATTTGACAATGAACGAAAGGCAAGTTTGAGAGGGTGAGTAGTTACAATGAGGTTTTCACTGATACAAAAAAATAAAATCTGAGATGTTTAAACTGCAAACAGTGTGTTAGTTAGTTGGAATAAGCTGACGATTGAAATAAGGGACAAAACAAGTACACTGCATCCAGTAACTTATTATCATGACCCGCAATGATTTTTTTTTTTTTAAATGTATAATACCGCCACCTACAGGAGCGGAGTGAGACGTTTCAGATGTTTGGATGGTTAGAAGCAGATTTGAATATTTTACCCAGAATCAGTTGATTTAATATTTATATCAAGTCTCAGAATCAACACAATATTGGTGAGTGTAAAAAAGAGATCCCCCATTCCCCCCCCCCCCCCCCCCCCCCCCCGGTGATTCCTGAGCAGACAGCCGCTCCCCAGCGAATCATTCTGTTTGTGGCTGGGCGTCGGCGGCCCCTGGGGCGGGCGGGCGAGCGGCAGAGAATATCCGTCACAACGCATGAACCTGAGGGCCGGCGGGCGGGCGGCGGCGTGGCGGGATACGCTGATGCCGCCTGGCGTACCTGTCACCCAAAGCTGCGAGCCTAGCTTCAAAAAAGAGGTGGCTGGTGTCACATTAGTCTGCCCAGGGCTGCGCGGGCATGGAGTGGGCGTACGCTGGGGGTGTGGAGGCGAGGCCAAACGAACACGACAACAGCGATGCGTCACTCTTGTCAGCACTTTCTAGTCCTCGCATGCCTTTGCTGCTTTGTGTCCGCAATCGTGTCAGGCTATGCTAAGCTATGCCGTGCCATGATAGTCTAGGCTAGTTGGCTGGTTGAGTAATGCTATGCTATGCTACGTCGTGTTATGCTCATACCGGGCTCGGCCACTTATGTATATTGCATGCTTTCTCCCGTAGAATGTATTTAACACTTGTTTATGATATATCATCACGTACTACAGTATGATGAGATCCGCTGTGATGAATTAGATGTCGGTTTACGTTATGCTACGCTAACCAATTCTATGACGTGCTCGGCTAGGTTTGGGCTATATTATGCTAGTTTTGCCTGTGCACGCTAATACCCCCTGCACCGCGGACGGGGGTTACGTTCCAGACCACCCCCTCAATAAGTGAAATCCGCAATATAGAAATACCCTTTTTAAATACTCCCTGGGTGTATACGTCAATTATCATGCGCGTTACAAAATGAACCCACAGACTTTCTGTAGGCATGAAAAGCAGGATTGAAAAGGATTTGACATTCAATAAACTCAAGCAAAAACTAGTCTGATCTGAAAGTACTTCCTGTTTTCATTTTTTAAAATGTACACGTCAAACCAAAAGGCCGCTGCTTTCTAGTGGTTGACAGTGGAATTACACCTAAAATAAACAGGTGGCAGAACAAATAGTCACAAAAAAACGAGCGAAATAGCGGGACCGTGAACCCAGCATGAGTGACAAAGGGTGGTCTATTGTAAATGCTGCATTTGGGCTCATGCCCTGCATTCAGGACATCAATCACGCTACGTGCCCTCAGATGGCCCCACAAGATGAAAAACAATATTCATAATTGCAGTCAAACAACAAACAACAACAAAAAATCAACATGAATCCACCAAGTAGTGGTTGCAGATGGTCCACTGGGCCTTTTTTTAATAACCAAATCTGCTTTTGTGTTATTTAAAAAATTACAATAACCTTTCCGCTAATCCTGCCCGATTTAGGACCTCATACACCTGGATTTAGAGTCGGCATGTAGCCCCCCCCTAAAGCACCCCCCCTTCCCTCCGCAAACTCTCCATATTAGGATTATATGCTTCTTTATTAAATATTTGAGATCAGCATATCTGTTTAATTTCATGCTCGGGATTAGAGCGCGCCTTCATGCTAACATCTGGGCAGCAATTCATCAAAGGAGGAGAGTTAGGACGGAGCGGTCGCCGCGCAAATAACAGCTCGCCTAATTGGTTTAGCATGTGTTCGATATGGCGTAGCGCTACCTTGCTATGCTACGATCAGCTCCATAAATACTGGGACATGGACACAACTGTCTCCTCTTTTTGGCTGTAAACACCATCATAAATCACAAAAGTTGCAATATTATTAGAAAGTTGTATTTTCTTTGGAACAAGAGTTCTTTTTTTTTTTTTTTTTTCCCCACTATACATTCCTTGTCACCACTCAGAACAGCCACCATTTTCATGCTTTGCTTTGCTATGCTAGTTTGGGATTATGTTCAACTGTTTTTTGTTTTTGTTTTGTTTTGTTTTTGCAATGCTATGCTAGGCTAAGATAGTTCATGTCCTGGGTCATTTTAGTCCACATTTAGTCATCATTTGGCTCCTGCTGAGACCGCCTTAAATGAAGCATGACTTAACCATGAGGTCTGACTTAACACCCTACTCTCTGAGGGTCACGTCACCACCCCCCCCTCACACACCTTATGTGTATTTGTAGCTCGCGTGCTAAGCTATGCAGTGATGCACCTGCATGTTAGCGAGGCCCCCGACAGATGGTCGTCACCCTTCAGTGAGCGCACGCTCCTTCACCTGGGACGCTTGGGTACACGCACAGAACGATGAGCGTAGCGACTAGCGTATGCTAACATAAAAAAAAAAGGGAAAGAAATACAAGTGAACCCTTTGAGTGTTTATTTCCGTTTCTATGTCTGCTAGGCATTGTTCAGAATTCATTTGATACATTTTGGCAGTTGGTCTTGCTCTGGCTCACATCTTTCTAGTTTGGGATGATGAAGGTTATGCTAAGCTAGGCTAGGCTAGGCCTGACTGTCCTGATCCATTCTGTTCCTCGCAGAGTAAAGCCACGACAATAGTTTGGTGGGGCTCTTCATCGTTCAGTCACCCCCACCTATGTTTGATTATGTTTAATTTTGAAAGTATTTTTTGTATCGGCAACATTTTTTTCAAAAATGATTTGATTTGCATACCACTATACTGCCGATAAGCGGTTCGGATAATGGATGGATGGATGTTATGTACTCTGCTAAGTTGAGCCAGGTTAGGTTGGTTTATGCTATGCTATATGTAAAAGATGAATATAGGCAGCTCTTAATATTTTCTTCTGTACTATTGTCACGGCAAATGTTGACTCTTCATTTGCTGCAGTTTTTGAATATTAAAAAAACATTGTAAACGCAACAAGTGTTTGTATTTTGTGGATGTTTGAGGTCGTTTGGGAAACGACATGTTTATCCTTGGCCTGTCGTAAATATTTTGACAAACTGGACTGCACTTTTTTTTTGTTCCGCCTTTTGGGGGCGTTTAATGAAACCTCACTGGATGTTTATTCAACAACGCCAAGTGTTAAATCAAGTCAAGTCAAGGGAACGCAGCGGTAAATCCCAGGATGAAAGCGCTAATGCGTCCTTACAACTTTAAACTTTAATCACGCCGCTAAGAATCACTCTCACCGCGACTCGCTTTCAGGTGCAAGACCTTCACTCCTGTCCCGCATCAATCACCCTCACGGGCGCTTTTTTCATTTTCCCCTCACGGCGCCGTCAGACCTTGCCTCGCTTATTTTTTTCACGCTAGCTCCACACTTAGCGGAGCAGCTGCTTTGAGCACAGTCGCACTATTACAAAATGGACTGCTGTGGAACACTTAGATTATCATTTTTATTATTTTTAACAAAAATAAAGACAAAGTCATATTACAAGAATAGATTTGTAAAGAAAAAAGGAAAAAAGAAAAAGGAAAAAATTTGCGATTTATGATTTTAAAATGTTTTACCATTATGCGAATACAGTTGTCTTCTGTTTTAATGAAATGTCATTAAAACAGAAGACAACTGGCTTCCGAAAACTGGCTGTATTTTTGCTTTCTTAAAAATGCATGAAATACTTCTAGCGAAGAATAAGGTTACAATTTTCTCAGTATGAGAAGATAAAATAAGATAAAAAGTCATCGTAATTTTTTTTTTGTTTTTTTTTTAGACAAAATGTTTTTGAGAAATAAGTCTCCTAATTTCCTCACCACCTGTTATCACATGGCATTACGATCCCTTCTGTGGTGTTTACACAGGCTTAACTCCCTGTTTTTACCACACCGTCGCCACTATTAAAAACCTGATCTTCGCTGACCTGCCGGCAAGCTTCAAATTCCAAAATGCAATATCTTTTCCAAGGTGGTCTTCAGATTGGATTACATGGCTCACCGTGCATCCAATCAGCACAGTTTTCTTTTTTTTCCTTTTTTTTTTTTTTTTTTTGCGGGCGTGGGGGTGGGTGTGATGATAATGGAATTAGATTTGGACGTGATGAGGGAACAGACAGATTTGGCGGATATGACATTGCCCAACGTCACAGCGTAACGGAGATTTTGCAGAGGTTAAACCTATTAAAAAAAACATGTCTGATAAAGTCAGGATGTAATCACGGTAAAGTCTGATTAAATCAAATCAGGTCATTTTATTTGGTTTTTATAAAGTTTTAATCGTAATTGAATAAAGCTTTACTTTTTGAGACAGAAAATATGTACTTGTGTCAGTTATGTAATTGTTACAATAAAGTTTCATAGATTAGTATTTTTTTTTTTAGATTTCTTGAGAAAATAAAGAAAGATGTATTATGATTTTTAGGAGAAAAATAAAAGCTGAAATGACAAAAAAAAATATATATATATATCCCCGCAACTCCCCAAGATAAAAAGTCTGAATATTTCAAGAATAAAGTTGTAAGACTGTGAGAATAAAGCCAAATTCTGAGGTGAACAAATTGTAATATTTTTGATGAGGTGAGATGAGGTTGTATTTTTAGTACTGGTAAAAATACGAGAATGAAGATTTTTTTTTTTTAAACTTCAATATCACAGCATTAACATTGGCTTTTTCTAAAGTTGCGACTTCAACATTTCTCAATAGAGGTCGGCAAATATTATTGACAAAAAAAAGGAACATTAGAAGAATTGTATTTTCTTAAAGGTATGTATATTGTAATATTCTGAAACTAAAGCTTTATTTCTTTTTGTAGAATTTTTTTATTTTTTCTCCAATAAGAACTCATATAATTTTTATTTTTACAAATACGTTTTAGCTTCAGTAATTAAAAAAAAAAAAAAAATTTCGGGAAAGATGTATTATTACGAGAAAAAAATGTGCTTGTTTTCCCAGTTTGAAGTGTCCAATTTTTTTTCAGAGAATTAAAAAAAAAAGAGATTAAAATGACAATTTAAGAAGGAAAACATCTTACTTTAAAGTAAATTTAAATCTTGTGCTACCCTTGGTGCCATGCAGTGTCTCTAACTAGTGGCTTCCACAAATTCTGCATGGGGATCAAATTGGTGGCAGGTTGCTGTGCTAAATGTTAGACCACGTTTGGTAAAAATCGTCGCAGGAAAGCCAGACCTCTGAGTGTGCGTTCATCAGACGATTATTCAGCCTCTGTGTAAATAGTTTGTGGCGTTTTTGTGGCGAGCTCATTGATATGTGTGCACGCTACGCTAATGCTAACGCACCTGTTTAACCCCACATTAGCATTCCTAATTGCACACACGCCGTTTGTCTGATTTAGCACGTCTTAAAATCACATTTTTATTCAGCCATATTTTGTTCTGTTTTATATACTTTTTTACGTGTTTGTTTGGTCCCTGTTTGAAGGTCTCTTTGCTGCATTTCCCTTGAGGATTTTAAACCCGGGTTAGAGTTTCAAGAATTACGATTTGTTTCAAATTACGATTTGAAGCCGTGCTTGAGGTTTTAAAATAAGAGTCAGGGTTTGAAGACAATGCTAGGGTTTCAAATGAGTGTTTTAAGCCTGGGTTAGGGTTTCAAATATGGGATGGGGTGTTAACAAAGAATTAGACTTTGTTTTCAAATTGGGGTTTGAAGACAGGGTTAGGGTTTAAAATTAGGGTAAGGTTGCAAGTCTGTTAAGATTTCAAACAGGAGTTCCGTGTGTGAAGCCTATTTCATCGTCTTATACAAGGGCTGCGGTTTCACAGTAGGGCTTCAACACAATGTTAGAGTTTAAAATTGGTATTTGAAGCCTGGGTGAGGGTTTCAAATCCGCATTGAAGTTTCAGGATTGACTCAAGTTTGGGTTGAGGTTTTTAACGAAGGATTTAGGGTTTGTTTGAAATATACAGTATATATTAGGGCTGCACAATATATTGAAAAAATATCCACATCGCAACAATAATGCCTTATGCAATATGCATATCGCAAAGACGTGCAATCATTTTCTTACAGGATAATCTGTTTTTATAGGAGTTTGCAGATGCAAACTTAAATGTGCATATACTGTACATATAAATAAAAGCGCCATCTGATGATGATTATAATGACAATGATGAAGATGTCATTGTTGGTGTCGGGGGTAGTGATGCTATTAGATTAGATTAGATATGGGAGTCCCCCCTAATCCGCTGACCCTTAACTAAAGTGATGTTTGAGCTCTTAATCCGCCCTGCGCTCGGTAAGTGAAACCACATTTGATGCATCCGCAGACAATAGGAGAGATCATTTTAATGGGGGGCGTAGTGGGGGGGCTCAGTGGAGGAGATCTGTGGGTGTGTGTGTGTGTGTGTGTGTCGGGGGGAGGGGGGTGCAGGGGGGCGTAGATTTGAGGTGAATAGGCAAGGACACGTTTGCTTGTAATAAACTGAGCAGCGATCCTGTTTTATGGCCGTGTTTACACCGACTGAGAATTTGGTTCTCGCTCCAGACATGAAGATGGATCAAATCTTCGGAAAACGTTTCAAATGGGGGATAGCGTTCTAGGTTTGAGTTTACAAATCTGAATTAGCTTCCAAATGAGGGTTTCAGCACCTAGGTTGGGGTTTACAATCTGGGTTTTAAAACAAAATTCAAGTTTAAAGCGCATGTTAGTGTTTTAATTCAAATTTTGGTTTTGATTTAGGGTTTCAAACCAAGAGTTCGGGTTTTTGGCCAAGATCAGGGTTTGAATTGAGGGTTTCAAACCCCTCATAGGGTTTCAAGTTGGGGTTTTAAACTCCTCTTGCTCTAGATGGAGCCGAGTGGACGTCTCGCTTATGTCTGATCCCTAAATCCCCAAAAAGTAGGTGACCATTAATTCATTTCAAATAAATATGTTGGGATTTGGGAGGTCGCGTTGTTTGGGCGTCTTCTCCGTTAGGACGCCAAGGAGACATATTTCCATTTTGGGATTATTGCCTCATAATGACGGCACAGATGTTTGGAAATAAACACAAGGTCAAACGGCGTCAGGAAGTTCAGCATCTTATCCACGAGGTGGCACAAGTAAACACATACGGGTACGCTACTCCACCACACGCTTGGAAAAGCGAAACAACGCCAATGACAATTTTGAGAACTAACCAATTTAAAGCAGGACTGATTTTTGCCCCTTACACCTTATGAAAAGATAGTCACAGGAAGCAATATGAAGAATTGGAAAATCTTTTGAGACTCAGCAAATTCGATGACTTTGCAATGCGAAATTAAGTACAAGTGTCTATCATGAGTCGACCCACAAAAAAAGTCTCTGGGACCCATGCCTGAAAATACACGGAAGGTCTGCCACTTGGGCGCAAAGCAGCCGTTTTAAGCCCATTTTAGATGTTTTCCGATCGTCCTACACATTTTGTCCAATTGCTACCAAATTTGACAGGAATACTGTATTCTCGACATGTTGATGCTTAATTGCAAAAATTGGGAGTTTTGGCCATTTCATGTGGATGGGGCATGGCAGCCAAAAACGACGAGAATTTTTCAAAACTCAGCCCCTCAGGCCAGTTTTACTTATCAACATGAAATGTGGTGGGCATGTCTATCAAGAGTAGAGACCCACAAAAAAGTCTCAAGAATCCTTTCACGGAAAAGACACTGGAATGGTCTTGGTCTTTCAATGATATTGCGCTTTTCCACCTATTAAGGCACTCAAAGCACATCTAGCTACTGGTGGCGCAGCATCGGGAGCAAGTGGGTGTTTCGCATCTTGCTCAAGGACACTTTGAGATGGTCGCAACAGCCAGGGATCGAACCCGCAACCTCAAGGTGGGGAGACAACCACTCTACAAGCGAGCCATGCCGGCCCAAGTCTTCCATTTTGGTTGAAAGTGGATTTTTTTTTGGCCATGTTCGCCGGCCCTACAAATACAAACACTTTCTCGAGAAGTCCATTTCGCTCGGCAACATGAAATTCGGTTGACGGGTCTACCATGAGCAGCCCCCCCCCCAACTACTCCAATAGATGCGGAGCCGGGCCTATTTCACGAAGTCTGACGTTGGTCGGCCGGCACGTCCATCCCGAGTTGACCCGCACAAAAATCTCAAGAAGCCATGCTGAAAACAACATCGTAGGTCCACCATTTTGCTTTGAAGCGGCCATTTTGATCCTATCGTGTATCCGTCAACGACGGACCGCGAGAGATTTTATCCAAGTGCTAGCAAATTTGAACCACATAAAGTCGACAAAGAAGTTAAGTGCGCAAGAAGCAAACGCTTCCTCGGCGAAGCTCGTCAAACTGCCAAAAGAGACGTTTGTCTTTATCGGAGCACTTTGAGCGGCCAACTTTGACTCCTTCGCGTATCTCCAATGTCATCCAGTCTGCCCGGGCGCCGGCTTCTCATTGGCCGCCGTCCGCGACATCAACATCAATCTGCCCCAACTGCTGCTTAAATGACTGTGTAACCTTTACGGCACCGTTAAAGAAAGATGTATCATTTCTGCATATAAAAAAAATAGAAAGGAGGGGTGAAAAGAAAAAAAAAAAGTCGTAAAAAGCCGGCAGTCTTTATGGGGAGAAGAGCCGCTGCCGGCGGGTGTTTTTAATACCCGGTCAAAGAGCGGCGGCCCCCGGAGTCACTTTGTAAAAAGACTCGCTTATATTTAACACATTAAGATATTCACTGAATTTGAACAGATTTCAAAATGGCTGGCAACAACAACAGATTGAGAGCCGTAAAGGCAGTGGGATAGATAGTCTTTTTCTTTTTTTTTTTTTTTTTTTTACTACTACCCGCCGACAGTCTGCGCATAATGGAAATATTTAACAATGCCTTCCCCCATTTATGGAGCATTGGTAGCTGTAAATTACAGTGTGGAAGACACATCATCATCATCACGGCCGCCGGCGTTAACTGCCTTATATTAAAAAGCTTTCCAGAGGGGAAGGAAGAGACTCGCCGCGTGGAGGACCCAGGCAAAACTCAATCTGCTGCCATCTTTAATGCCACCTTTTTTATTATCTTGCCAGCATATGTCGGAAGGGCTACAGAGGAGGACGCCAGCTCCTGGCCAGCCCATCAGTTGAAAATTCAGCCCCCAAAGACGGCTAGCAACATATCATTCCGATGGCTTGCCTATCGTGACAAGACCCACCAAAAAAGTCTCGGGAAGCAATGTCCAAAAAAGACACTGCAAGTTAGCCTTTTGCATTGGAAGCGACCATTTGGGACAATTTGGACCATTTCTAGGGGTTGATAGAATTTTGTCAACATTCAGCCCTTAGCAACATGACATTTGGTAGGCATGCCTGTATGTGTAGACCCACCAAAATGTCCCTAAAAGCCATTCATAAAAAAGACACAAGAAGACTGGCATTTTCGTCCAAAACCGGCCATTTAGTCCATTTCCAGGAATTCTTTAAATTGTTTGAAAATTTCAAACAATCGTTTCCGTTTTATCTGCAAAGTATGGAATTAGGTAGGCATGTCTGTCATTGCGAGACCCGCTAAAAAGTCTCAGAAAGCCGTCTGAGAAAAGACTTAGGAAGGCTGCTATTGTGTTTGCAAGCAGCCATTTTAGGCAATCATTCTGTCATTACCAGGGGTCTTGAAATTGTCAAATGTATGCTCCAAAGCTATTTCATCATTGTAGCATGAAATTTGGTAAATATATCCATTTTGAGAAGACTTGCCAACAAGACTCCAAAAACCACGCCAGAAAAGAAAGCAGCCGATTTGGTTTGAAACTACGAATGCCGTCAGTCATTTTGGCAATTTCCAAGGATCCTTCAATTTGTTTTCCAAATTCACTTAGTCACATATTATTGAGTAGACATGTCCATCATGTGTTGACCCACAAAAAAAGACCGATGGTGTCTGCCATTTTGGTCTGAAACAGCCAAGTGTCCAACATAAGATAAACTCCTCTGGGAGATCATTTGAAAAATGAAGCCCCCAAAATCCAGTTTAACTCAGCAACATGGTAGGCATGTCTATCATGAACGGACGCACAAAAAACAAAAGAACGCATCCTACAAAAGACACAGGAAGTCTGCCATTTTGTTTTGAAGCAACTTCTTCTGGGTCATTTTGTCCATTTGCTGGGGTCCTTCAAAAAGTGACAACTCCCAGGTGACCTCTGTCAAGGAAACACAGAAGCTACTCATCAGCGAGCTAGCTAGCCAGTGGCACACACGCAATATGCAACGTTACCATTTTTACCCCCCTTTATTGTCTGAGATGGGAAATAGTTTGGAAACCTTTCGCCCGGAGGGTTTCTTTGTGCTGCTGAGGTCGGCGCAAATACTTGACGGCACCACCTTAGCTGAGCATATGCCACATTGTGTTTTAGGGACGGCGCGCTTGTGTGGCGCAACAAGCCGACGAGGATGTCACAGGACATGCGTGACCCGTCTCAGAGCGCAAGGTAAGCAAAAACACACAAACAAGGACTCCGTGCAAGTTCACCTCAGCCTCAATGTGACCCATATTCGTACGGAGAGTCAGACTATCCTGACATTGAAAATTTGACGGCACGATTAAGGCCTGCAAAATTGTTACGATTATCACGATGATCAGGAGGCAAAACATTACGTACACTCGCACACGCGTGGTAGCTCCACAAGTAGTTCCACTCCGAATGGAAAATAAATAAATAAAAACAATAATAATATACAGATTACTGTACATCAGATTGTACCTTTTGGCTGTATCAGTGCTACCTTTTGACATTTAAAACCCACAAAAACTGCTTTGCATTTTTCAAGTCCTAGTTATTTACACGCTTGAATAATTATTATACATTTTTTGAAGTACAGAAATGTCAGAAGAACAAATCTGTAAAGTAAAAAATGCAGATACTATTTTGATAAAAAGGACAAAACTGTTCGATAAACCAAGCAAAAATACAATATTAGATGTAAAATACAAATACAATAGAAAGAAATACAGATATGATATTTTTTTTAAAATTCAGATAAAGTACAAAAATGTTAAAACAAATACAATAAAATGGTGTTGGATTACGAATAGTAAATAAATACAAAAATATGGCAAAAATATAATACTTAAAAAGGAAAACAGGAGGGGAAAAAAAGCCAAAAAAAACCCAATGCAAATATACAGGCCTCCCAAAAATGCAACCTTTTTATTTGAAAATCTACATTTAAAATAACATACATTTGTTCATAAATGAAACCATTGAAGGGGAAAGATTGTTGATTATAAGAAATACACAAAACCTTAAAGACAATATTGAATATCGGAAAAAAAATATGAGAAGAAATATGCAATGATAGGGAAGCTCAAGATTAGACAAACGTTTGAGAAACTCCCAAAATATCAGCAGACAATACCGGGAAAAATACAAGAATAATCTGGACAGCTGGTGGCCATACTTGGAGGTTGGACAGTAAGCAACAGAGCGGATCTTTTCAGTCACAACTGGTGAAAAGTTAGCCACAGGAATGTCAATGCGCCTGACACAGAGCGCCTGCCAGGCACTCCACCTGCCCGCCCGCCCGCCCGATTGACCGCCCGCCCGCCCGCCCGCGCTATGTTTAGTCGCCGAAGAAGGCGCAGTAAAAGACGGACGGGGCAGGCGGTATGCCGGTGCATCTGCCCGCGGCGGAAATATTGACAGACATATTTCCCACAGCGCCGTGTCACGCCGGGATCATCACACATGATTAGGGCGGAGGGGCGGCGGGGGCGAGGGCTTGGCTAGATCGGCTGTCGGTGACATCTGTCGCCGAGGTGATACAAGCTGTGACAAGGATGGGCCCAGACATGAAATCTTGAGCAGCTTATGAGCCGCGCTGACCGAGCGAGCTTCCGCCATACTCCATCTGCTTCCCAGAGTCGCCGCGCTCGGCGCTCGGGACGCGACTCCTCAGTGTTGGCTTTCGCTTTGCTTAGTTGCGCAACACGCAAAAGCGGACAGAGTTGGAGGGAAATTGAGTTCTTCTTTGGCTTTGGCGGACACTTGGAAATGAACAAAATGAACGAAAATGTATGCTTTGAACTAAAATGGCCGACTTTCCGGGCATGGCCTTCTTCAGACTTTTTTGTGGGTCTGCTCATGATAGACATGCCAACTAAATTCCATGTTGCTGAATGAAGCTGGTTTTGGGATCTTAAAAAAAAAAAAAAACCTGTGGTTGAATTGTAAGCATTTCAATTCTTTTCAGGCACGGCTTTTTTGAGACTTTTTTGCGTGGGTCTTATTCATAATCGCCGAGCCTACAAAATGACATGTTGCCGAGTGACGCTGGCTGCAGGATCTGAATTTTCAAAAGAATAAAATAAATCCCTCTGATATAATATCGTGGTTGAGGTCTAAAAGTTTCAAATCAGAGCTTCCAAACACTCTCGGTTACGGGATTTGTGAAACTTTTTTGTGGGTCAACTCACGATTTTCACGTTGCCGAGTGAAACGTACTCTGTGAGCTGAATTTTGTGTCAAATGTCAAGTGGTCAAACTTTGTCACCATGCTCTGCCTACAAACTAAGAAAAATAGTGGCATTCACCAGCGTCGCCGATCGCCAAGCAAAATGTCAGACCTTTGGGGTCAGAGGGTTCACAACTGCCCTCGTAATGGACACCGCCAAAGGGACGGCAAGCGACCCCGTCCCACTTCTAATACTAGCTCAGAGTCCAGGAAATTTCCGGGTCAAGAGCGCCCGCGTCGTGCCGACTCTGCGAGTGAAAGTCGGCGTAATCCACTGATGTCGCGTCTGCTACGACAAGCAGCTTGAAAAGATGGATTATTCATCCGGGCGTATGTAATTACATGGCTCGTCACAATGAGACGCGGATTAAGGAATTCATCACAGGGGCAAGAGATGAAAACCATTTCCTCAATATGGAGATTTTTTTTTTTTTTTTTTTTTCCTCCCAACATAAATCCTTCATTTCATCTCAAAGATTGCGAGCGCATCCTTAAACATATGGCTTAGATCTCCACTAACGGCCGGGTCGGCGGGGGCCTGGACTCCATTTTTAATGTCAAGTCCATCTTTGATTAAATGTGTTGATCTTTCTCACAGAGATTTTCCAGGAAAAATGCCGGAGTGATGGACCAGTGTCGGGTGAGTGAGTTACTAAATGACTTCTATTGCGATCTGGAATACTTCTTCAGAGACACTTTCCCCCCCGCCCCCATCAAAAGTTTGACATTGAACTTAATACGTCACTGCCATGCTCCATCGGCATGAAATGGCCAAAAGTCAAATGTTCACAATGAAGCGTCAACATCCGTGGGCCGATTCCGCTTTTGAAGGGTACCTGGAAGCGTCTAAAATGGGCCTCAAATGGATGCGTTCGGCCAAAGTGGCAGACATCCTGTGCATTTTGAGGCTTTGGTTGATGAGACTTTTTTGTGGGTCTACTCATGATGGACACATCTACCAAATTCCACATTGCCAAGTTAAACAGGCTTCGGGGGCTGAACTTTCAAAAACTCTAAGCAAGGACAATTGCAAACTTTGGAAAGCTCTCCAAAATGGCCGACTTCCTGTGTTTTTGGTGCGATGGCTTCTTGAGAGTTTGTATTGTTTATATATGATAGCCATGTCTACTACATTCCGGGACTGGATTTTTTCCATACATGGGTGTGCGTTTGTATTTTCTTTTTTTTTTCTTTTTCTATGTGACATCTGAGTGACTTCACACCCAATCAGCGGCCACAAAAAGTCAGACAATGGCGGTCCGGGCTGGCACAACACACTTGAATGCTGCAGCTAAATGGATGGTAAGCATTTGTGCGTTTCTCCTTCCAAGCTCATTTTGGGTGTGTGGCGGGGTTCCGCGGCCTGCTGAAATCAGTGCGCAAGGCCCCTCCGTCTTTGTCACCAAACATGGCGTAGCAAACAATTTATGACTGTTAAGCGTGTCAGCACATATTATGACAAACAACACATGCTCCGTTATGCCAGCTGGTGTAATGATGTGGTAATGCCGGACTCATTAACTCCGGCACACACTTTACGGCGGCCTTCCTTTTTATTACGGCGGAATTAATTGATTCACACATGCATTAAAAGCAAAATAAGTGGAATGGAAATGCAGGCCTCTAATCTGTCATAAACAGTCCCGGGGCCGAGGCCCATCATTCATGCAAATTGCCGCTCATATACTGTATATACGTATTGGCCGTAAACAAGCCTTCACTGTGAAACAGTCGCACTTTCATCAAAGAAAGAATCGTTTGTCCTGATTTATATAATTGTGTTTATTTGTTCATCTGCGCTGATGGAATCGCTCATCATTTGTTCGAAACGAGCTGCTAAATGGAAGAGATTGATTTGGGAATAAATCGCTTAGCCTCTGGATGACTGTGTGGCCTTTGTTTGAAATTTCTGCAATGGAAGGTTTTTTTTTTTATGGCATCGTCAAACTTTGTTGCCATGCTTTGGCCACATGCACTGGCAAAAAAAAAAAAAAAAAAAAAAAAAAAAAAAGAAGTCACCCATCTGTCTACTCTATGTGGTTGAAATTTGGTAGTAATGGAAAAAATGAAAACATTTCTGCAAGTGGTCCCTCTCTCGAGGACCCCAAAAGAGGCAAAATGATGCATACGATAGCTGCTTCAAATAAAAAAAAATGGCTGCCTTTCGCTGCCTTTTGAGGCATGGCTCCCTAACACTTTTTTTGTGGGTCTGCATATCGACCATATTTCACAATGCTAAGTGAAACTGGGTTAGAGAGCCGAATTTTCAAAATCCCTTTGAAAGGGCTTTTCCTTCAAAGGAGCACTGGAAACGTTCAACCCTACCCCTGAAATCGGCACTTCAAACCAAAATGGCTGCCTTCCTGCGTCTATTAGGGCATGGCTTCCTGACACTTTTTTTTTGTGGGTCTTTCTCATCGTGGGCTAAATTTTACTTTGGTAAAATGAAGCTGGCTTCCGGTGCTGAATTTTCCAAAACTAAAGTTTGTCCATGACGCAGCCCTAAAAATGGTCTCTTCAAAACAAAATGGCTGCCTTCCTTCATGAGACTTTTTTGTGTGTCTGCTCATTGACGGACACGTCACCCAAATTGGACGTTGTAAAGTGCAACTGGCTCCGAGGGCTGAATTTTCTTTTAGAGCATACTAGTGAGAGAGGGAGGCTCGGTGACGAAGTCTTCGCCTGCGAAGGCGTTATCAAGTCGGAAAAAAAAATAGCGTAGCGTGTGCGGGCTCTGCTGTGACGACGACGTCGTCGTCTTACCGGATGTGTCACGCAGCGTGACGGCTTCAATCAGCGCAGCACATTCAAACAATCAACTCGACTTTGCGCTAACTGCCTCCGTGGCTGATTTACAGCCTTGTTAGGGAGATGACTTTCACCTCTTTGTCAACACTGTGACATCCATTGCTTTTCCTTTTTTAATCATCTTAAGTCATCCAGACCCGAATAACGCCATGAGCAGAAAAGCTCAATACTCCATCTCGAACTATAGCGTATCACCGAGGGACGTCCGTTTTGCTGAGGACTGACGAAGGACGGGACACTTTTTGAAAAGGACGGACTGACGAATGACTGAAGCGGGTATTTTCATCCGCCGGTGTAATCGTAACTAATCGTAACTAACAGTGACGGCCGGTCAGTCGGTCAGTGGCGGACGCCCGTTTTTCTGGAGGACCGACAGACGGACCAACGGACTTCTGACGGAATGAGTGACGATTACAATTCAGTTGATCACAAAAAAATGACGGACTGACAAATGACGGACCAGCAAAAGTGAGTAAAATGCCCACGTCTGATATTTACATCATATTGAATGTTGGTGATTTCTATTGCGCAATGTTTGTATCATATTTAATGGTCTGTACTCCCTGATGTACAATTAATGGTCCATAATCTCTTTTGTACGTTTCCATCCATCCATCTTTCAATGTTTATGATCTCCATGTACATACTTTATATTTACATCCAAATTTGTGATCCATCAAGTGAGGATAAGCGGGACAGAGAATGGACGGAATTTTGTACGTTTGTCGGATTTAATGGTGATCTTCAGGTGGCCATTGGGAATTTATGTTAATTTTCCTGAACGGCCACTGTATTTACGGTCCGGTTCCCGCATGATATGTCGTATTTGCACCATATCTTTAAAGTACAATACTTGCATGATATTTATCGGTCTGTTGTCTTTAAAGCGGATGTCAACCCAAACAATTTTTTTTCAAGAATATGTTCCATGCAAGCCCACTAGTTGAAACAAGGCAATATGATTAATATGAAATATGAGTTAAGCATCAAAATCCAGCCGTTTTGAGCCATCTCCATTTTGTCACTTCTGTCGACCGAAAATGACATCACAACTGCTTAGGGAACGACCAATCATGGCCCAGCTTCAGAAAACAGGTCAGCCGTGATTGGTTGCTACCTGAGCCCTGAGTAGTTGCGATGTCATTTTCAAAATGGCCGCCCCCTGAGATGGCAGAAAAGGGGTGGATTTTGCTGCTTAACTCATATTCCGCAAACGCAGTTATCAATCAACATTAACGAATAATGCCACGTTTCAACTAGTGTGCCTGCTGGGAACATATTCTTGAAAAAAAATCCGTTTGGGTTGATTTCCACCTTAATGGCGTCTGATTCCTTAAGTGTGTTGTTTACATCCTATTAGCGTAAATCCAGTCAGGTTGTTTGGCCATTTAGAGCCTTGTTTTTCATGATGTTTTTTTCCCCCTCCCTTTCTATATTAATCTCCATTGATGGCAGTGCTAAAAGCTATGCTAACAGCTGGGACCGCTAAGGGAGCAGGTGACGCTGGCACGCACACGCGCGCGCACACGCAAACACACGCTGCTCAAATTGCTCCGTGAGGAGTCTTCATAAATAATCTTGCGGCAATCTGCCTCTCGCCGCACTCTCTTATTATTAATTACTTTTAGGGCCAAAATCAAACATCTGTCATGCTAGAATATACAAATTAATTATGCAGCTTCTCCCCATCAACATCCATATAACCTTGTAGCTTGTTCACCGGCGCCCCGCAGCCGCCTCACCAGGCAGGAAGTACGACGGGATAAAAGAGATGGGGGGGAAAAAAATATTGCAAAATGGAAATGATAGGTTACCCCAAAATACAAATCGGGATGAGCCACTAGCTGCAGTGGGATTGTTTTGATCGTGTTTTGACAAGGCGGAATTACGGGCGGCATCTTGCGCAAGAGAAATAAATGGAACAGCTCGGAATAATCCACAAGAGTCAAGAAACAAGAAATCCACGACATGCGTGTCCAATCTGGCCAGCTACTCATGACGATTTTGCCTTGAAACCTTAAACTTGGATTCAAACCATACTTTGAGAGCCCAATCCTCTTTTAGAATCCTAATTTGTGACCATAACCTTGTCTAGAAATCCTCATTTGAAACCCTAACCATTTGTCGCAACCCGAACCATTTTGGAACCCAAATGTGTTAACTTAAAACTCCAAGCCATATTTGAAACCTTAACCCTTCCTTGAAATCCTCACTTGAAAACCAAACCCTTGTTTGAAAGCTGAACACAGTCTTAAAACCCCAATTTGAAACCCTGACCTTGTTGTAGAAGCCCACTTTGTGACCAGAAATATCACTTGAAACCCTACCTTGAAATCTTAACCCTGGCTTCACACCCTACTTTGAAACCCGAAGCCTACTTTTTCACTTTGAAAAAAAGCTTGAAAATAAAAAAACAGCTGGAAAAATGCGACTGATCTGTGAAGTTGTCGACTTTGTGACTCAAGTCTTCACACGTCAGAGTAAGAAAGTTGCGTGCCGACCTTTTTGCGGCTAAATTATTTAGCGTGTATTTCATAACGTTAGTGGCAATATGCTAACGTGCTTCTTAGCCCCCCTGGTGGCGAACAGATGGCTCCTTTTACTTTTTTTTTGGGGTGGGGGAGGGGGGTCTTCTGACCACCTGCCGCTCTCATTATTGATGCTGGCAGGAGGGGGCGGCGCAGCGTATTGCTACGACGGACGGCCGCACGACAGCATATTGACATCATGCTCAAGGGGGACATTCATCATCACTTTAAAAAACCGCAGGGGGGGGTGCTTGTAGGTGGCGGTGGGGGGGAGGGGGGGGATTTGTTTGGTTCAGTCGGCCGCATGCCAACACTTCGTATGCTGCTGACCTTTTGTTTCCGGCGTCCGAATTTACCGCAAATCTGACGATTGAGTATTCGCTACCGATACCTCCCGTACTTTTCATATATAAAATTTCATGATGATGATGATGATGATGATGATGATGATTCGTCAAACTGCTGCAATATAGTGCCAACTATTGCTGAGGAGTACTTACTCCAAATCAGATTCTTTTCTTTGCTTTCAGTATCGGGCGCTGATATCGACAGCCTCAACGAGTACTTATACCTTATAAATAAGGCCGTTTTCATACCTGGTATTGGTAATCACCCATTCCGAAATAATAATAATAATAATAATAATAATGATGATAAGGATGATGACGAAATATGCTAAAAGCTGACCTTTTTGTTTAAAAAAATCTTTTTGTTGACCTTGGGCCTGTAAGAGATTTTTTTCCAATTGTCCATTTTGAGGTGTTTTTTTTTTTTTTTTTTCCTCTTCCTAATAAAGCGACAGTATGTATTCTTGTCCAGCCTTAAGCAAGAACAGCGAGCACAATTGTTCCAATGTGCTTTTGCGACCACTTCATCACGCTCGTCATTGTCCTGAATCCCGCCGGGCCACCATGGCCGGCGCCCCCTGACGTTTTTGCGCCTCGGAAATATGTCAAGTCGGACGCATTGGAATGACGACGGAGGCGTCGCGGCGCGGCGCGTCCTAAGCCGGCCTCGGCATTAGCAAGGCGGGCCGGGCCCGATTTCAAAGGCTAAGGCGAGCGTTATCTGCCCATTTAAGGAGGCGGACGAGCGCATTGTGGCGCTCGGACAAAGAGCGTGAATGAGGGAGCGGCGCCAGGATTAGAGAAATGGCCGACGCAGACTTTAATTACACAGCCGACGCAGACCGGGGACAGACGGACGGGAAATTGCGACAAAAGCTTCCGCCGCTTTCGTCTCACTCAAAGTTTTCATGCCGTAACGGATCCCAGGCGACGAGCGCTCGCTACGGTTTGGACGGCCCGCTCGCTTTCAAGTCCACACTTGGGCAGCGAAGGAGAAGATTTTACTGGATAGGTTTTGAGCACAACTTTTTGGTGTATTCACACCAGATGTACTGGTTAAGGTTTCAAACTAGATGCAGGGGTTCAAATCAGGATTTCAAGACACTCTTTGGGTTTCAAGCTTCCGTTAGGATTTCAAATTGAGATTTTAAGACAGGGTTAGGGTTTGAAATTACAGTGTGAAGTCAAGTGTAGGGTTTCAAATTAGGGTTCAAAGTCTGGATTCTCGTTTCAAACATTAGTTAGGGTTTAAAATTCGCAACGGTTAGGGTTCCAAATAATGGTTTGAAGAAAATATTTGGGTTAAAAAGCAGGGTTTCAAGTCAATCTTTGGGTTTCGAGTTTGGGTTAAGGTTTTCAATTTATGCTGCGAAGTTGGGGTTTCACACAAGGATTCAGGTTTCAAATGACTGTATGTTTTTTCAGGTCGATTTTAGGGTTTCAAGCTTTGGATAGTGTCATGAATTCAAATGAGGGTTTCAAGACTGGATTAGAGGTTCAAATTCGAATTTTAAACCTGGGTTAGGGTTTCAAGTTTGGATTTGATGACAGGATTAGGGTTTCAACAAAGGGTTAGGATTTTAAATTACAGTCTGTAGTTTTCAAGCCTGGGTTAAGGTTTCCAGTTTTGGTTTTTTAAGTCTTCGTTAGGGTTTTGAGTCTGAGTTACAATTTCAAATGAGGCATAAAGTTTCAAATTATGTGAAACCCAGTTTACAGTTTCAAATTCAGGTTTCAAATTACTGTATGATGTCAAGACAATTTTAGGGTTTCTAAGTAGGGTTCCCAGCCAATGTTAAGGTTTCGAATAAAGATTACGTTTTTAGAAATATGAACCAGAATTAGGGTTTCAAATTCGGTTTTGAAGGATACATTTGGTATTTAAAGGCAGAGTTACGGTTCCAAGTCAGGGTTTAAATAACATATTCCCACTTTTGTTCCAGGTTTGACGGCAAAGTGGCAGTCCATCATTGCAGTCGAGCGGGCCCATCAAAGTAGGCGCGCAATCACTCCTTTTTGCCAACAGCCCATCCTAACCTTGCGCAACAACAACAACACACCACAGAAGCGCTCGAAACAAGCGAGCGAGAGAGAAGAAAAAAAAAAAGTAGGCAGGCTAACGTTATTGCTGTTAAGCGGCAGCGCGCTTCCCGCCAGGGAGCCCGGCCGACCCGTCACACATTTAATAGGCGTCATAATTTATCCCGTACGCCCCCAAAAGTCTTCCTTAATTAACTGTGCGCCTTAATGAATTTTTTAATTTGATCCCTGTAAGTACTTTGCCATGCTAATTGCAATAATCCACACATTACTTATCCGTCATTGCCCTTGGCTCTGCGCCGTCAGCGAGAAGGGATCCTCGCCGTCCGACTAGACCCCCGCCCCCCCCCCCCCCCTCCGGCGTCTTATCTCCCCAACATGGCCGCCGCAGCACCATAATCTAGCGAGCTATTTAGCGTGACGGATGCTACGCCGCCGTTAGCGGCGCTATCGCTAGCCGGCAGCCTCGTGGTGTCGGCGACATGTATCTCCTTGTAATAATAAAAGCGGGCTGCCCATTTGATTCATCAAGAGCAATTAGCCTAGCCTAGCGTAGCGCCTTGTCCTTTCCGTGACTTCACGCTCGCTAGCTTGCGGGAGAGGTAGCGGGGAGAAGCCGGACGTTTGTTAGCTTAGCGACGTCGCCGGCAAATCAGACCAAGAAAAAAAAATTGAAAGATGAAGGAAAACACAAACCAAGTAAAGATGTACCGAATTGAAGACACTTAGATCATGTATGATAATTGACTAAGGCAAAAAAAAGGACATTTTCACAATTATAGTTCGTTTTAAAAATCCAAGTTGTCGTTTGTTAGTTGTCTTTTTTGTTTTTATGTTGTTCACACAAATGTTTTTTCCATTGTAATTTGACTTTTTTCGTTACCTTGCTACTCACACACAAAGTGAATATTTGCCTGCTAAACGCATACATGCAAAATGTTAACATGTCTGTCCATTTACACACACGCACTCACACACACAATTGAAAGTCAGATAAACTAAGCTAAGCTTAGCCCTTTGGAAACACAAGGAGGCCATTAGCGCGCAAAAGTCGTGACATCCCAGCCCTTAATGGCGGCCGTTCGGTTGGGTAATTCGGCAGCATATGAGGAAAGTCGGGGGAAAAAAAAAACTGTCGGCCGTGATCCCACCGCCACCGAGAGAAGAGAAAAAAAAAAAAAGCATTTTGATATCCTCCACTGTTAGCCGCGCACGCTAATCCCGGCGAAGATTAAGTCAAATGTAGGCTGCCGCTATTGTTGCCGCTAAATCCGCGGCTTATTGTTACACTTTCCATCTTCACTTAGCCGCTAAGCTAAGCTAAGCTAGGCTAAATATGCATTAGAGTCCATCTTGTGTCGGGACGAAAGCAGAAGGTGGCGCTTAATGCCACATTTTGTCGGCGGCGGGGAGGGGCGCTTTCCTTTCGACAGGTCGCAGTAGAGGAACATCTGCAAGCGCTGCTTTGTTAGCCGCTGACAGATGTTTTCACGTTTGCTCTCTACCCACGCGCACAAAAAAATGAATACATGCTTTGTCCACTCACATACATGTACACAATGTAACCCATTTGTGCCTCGGTGTGCCCAATCATCTACATGTGCGCAATGTAAACTCCATTTTGGAGACCGGCGCAAATCGGCCGCGATGCTCGGTGGAAATCCGAGTGGAGGCGGGTTAGCTGATGGTTTCGATTGTGGCTCCATTGTTTTGCGAACAATAGCTCCAAATGGAGTGCAAGCTAATCCCCGCTAAGTGTAAAGTGAGTGGCATGGGGGCATCGGTCGGGGAGCCCCCCGGCCCCCCTCCCCACTGGCTTATCCATGTTCGCATGCAGAGTGACAACCGGCTTCCCAGTGACCAGTTTAAGCGGCTTCCCACTTTCACGCCACTAAATCGATATCACAATGTTGTGGTCTGCGTTTCTCTCCATACTATTTGGCTGAAGAAAATTGGCTTTCAGGCCTGGGTTAGGTTTTCAAATTAGGGTTTGAAATCACAATTAGGGTTTGTAGGTAGGGTTAGGATTTCAAGTGTGGGTTTCTAGGCCAGATTGGGCTTTCAAGTTTGAGTTTCGAATTAGGGTTTTAACTTGGATTATGGTTTCAAATGAACAGGTGAAAGCCTGGGTTAACTTTTTAAATTGGGGTTTCAAACCAGGGTTAGCGTCGGGAATTAGGGTTTCAAACTTGTATCAAGTTACTCTATGAAATTTGTCTTTGGAGTCTGGGTTGGGTTCCAAGCCTTGGTTGGGGTTTCAAATGAGGGTTTTAAATTGCAGTTTCTTCACGACATTTTCACAGTTTAAAGTAGGGTTTCAAGCCAATATTATGGTTTCAAAGTAGGGTTTTAAGAGCCTGGTAAGGTTTTCAAAAAAAGGGTTAAGGTTTTGAGACAATTCAAATTAGCAAAGGTTAGCGTTTCAAATTAGGGTTTCAAACCCAAAATGTAGACAAAGCTTCATTGTGCAGCACTAGCATGCGCAAGCTAATTTACCGTTGGCATGATGCTAGCCGGCTAACTTCTTGCTAGCTTGTGTGCTGCTGCTAAATATGTTTGCCCACATTATTTGCAGATGATTGATTTGTTAATCAAAATCTTTGATGCGCCTTATTTGCCAATTTTAATTCCCTCAACGAGATGACGTAGTCTAAAAGCACTCAGCATCAGGATTAGAATAGTTAAGGTAGCTTAGCCTCAGCGTGTTCATTTGTGTTATTGTTTGACTGCGTGCACATGGATTTATCAATTTATCATCGTTATGATGATGATGATGATGATGATGATCATACGCGTGGATCAGATTAGACCTGCTCCAGCCATTCCGAGGATTAAGATTACAATGCTTACTTTAACATTCATGTACTATTTACATTTCGTGTGTGACGTATGTCTTGTGAGTAATGCCAGATTTAGAATTTAATTACTCATATAGCACCGCGCTTGGGGGTAGAGGGCGCCCCCTGTTGACTATAGTCGCTACTACTACTATTGAAGCACACTCGCTGATGAATCTCTCCATTTTTTAAAAGCATATATACATATGTACACATACAAACATATATGTATGTGTGATTGATCGGAGCTCCAAAAATCCTAATCACCTAAAACAAAAACAAAAAATGCAGCGTTAAAGGGGATTTGCGTTCATGCGTTAAGAATTCATTATGAAAACCGAAAACATACATCATGCCATTTTTAAAATAATGTCTTGCTGTTCAATTATTTCTTTCTATAAATCTAAAAAAACTGTTCGATACATCATGTCATGTTCAAAATGTCTTACTATGCACGGTGCAAAACGGTGTCTCACTACATCACGTCAAATTGAAATGTTTTACTCAACATCGAGTCAGAAAATGACATTGCTCATGGTCGGGGTTTCAAAGTAGGGCATCAAGCTATTGACATCATGTCCTACAGATCGATTGTGATCGGCTGCAAAAAAAAAAAAGGCTCTCCAGACCTGCACTTCATTGGGTCCTGTTCAAATGATGTCATCAACATGATTTCTTACTATGCAACACTATGCCTTCACTTGTGTCATATTTCTATATGTCATTGTTGCCTTGTGAGCCTCTTTTCTTATTCGTTTTTTTTTTTTCACCTTTACCTACAAAAGTCCTAAAATCAAAACTGGCCCTTGAACACACCATTTTGGCATATATTACGCTACAGTCTGAATATCATCAACTACCGTACACTGGCTGTGCTCAATTATTCATCACTGACATGTGCCAAGGGCCACCCGGAGGTCCGGGCCCCAGCGGAGGTTCAGGCGATGTCGTGTCGCCGTACTTCTGAGCTGTGACTCGTGCTAACAGCCCACCTTTAATGCTCCCCTGCTAGTGCTAGCGCTACTCGCCCTTAAAGCTAACGTGAATTAGCGCATCCCCGAGGAAACGGCTTGAGACGCCGCCGCCGCCGCCTGTCGGACAAACGTGCCACTTTGGAGACGCTTGGCTGGAAGTGACGCTTGGCTAGTCACAACCCAGACAGGATGCCCAAAATGAACCTTTTTATATTTCACTTTCGATGATCTCCAGACATGGGAAGAAACCAAGTACAAATACTCTGTCTGCTACTCGGAGTATTTTTTATTCACGGCGTAAAGATGTGGTATGCTTTGGAACAGGCATCCAACACGTCCAAATATTTGGGCATATCACACGTTTCCGAGCGTCCGAGTTTTCCAAAGCCTCGCCCGCCGCACAGTGGGAAACGGCGGTGGCTTTTATTGGCGGCCAGAGTATAGCGTGGCGGCCGTGTTAATGGCGGCGGCAACGGCGGCGGATGGCGGGCAGCTGCTTCCTTCAATGTTTGATGCTCTCAGCTCGGCACAGCTGCTGCGCAAATGAGAGTTCATATTGCAGGGGGCGCCGTCCAGCCCGGGCGCGGGCGGTCGCTCGGACGGGCGGGCGGGGTATGTCGCATGCTCTCAATGTCAACACCGCCGCCCCACAGCGGGGTGACGGCGCCGAAGATGAGGGCCATCGTGAGGATGATGATGGTGGCGGCGATGAAGGTGCGGAGGACGTCTCGTCGCATCTCCCTCACGCCGGGGGGAAATGTTCATTTTTTTTATGGGTTGGCATGAAAAATGAACACGATGGCACTCACGCGCGTGCTAATACTGCGCCGGTGTTAAACATCAGCACATGTTCGCATCGTTGGGATGCTGTTGCCGTGGCAACGGGGGGCAGCAAAACGCTAAATCCAATTGGAAGAGACTCGAGCTGGCAATGGAAACATGGACATTTATTATTTTTTTTTTTTTTTACATTTTCTTTTAACTTCATATAATGCAAAATCAAGTTAGGAATTATTTTTGCATTGTTATAATTTTACATAGAATAAAAACGTAATTTTTGTATTTTCTTTAAAGTACGCTCATGTTTTTGTCAATTTTCAATATTTCCACACTTTTCATCCCAAATTTTGGTATTTTTGGTAAACATTTTTTATATATCACACTGTACATTTTGTAATGAATGTTTTGTGAAAATTGTGTATTTTTGACTGATGTTTTCGAATATTTGTATACTTTTCTAATGTTGTACTCGTACTTTTTTTCATGTTATACTTCAGTATTTTTTCTAATACCTGTACTGTTTTGGAGTTGTATCATATGATTTGTATTATTTTCATTACGTTATAGAAATATTTTATTTATTTTTTATTTGTTGTAGTTTTTGTAATATTTGCATATCTGATTTTGTATAATATTGGTTGTATTTTACCCTCAAACTTATTTTTTTCTTGGTGCATTTGTCACCAATTATGTATATTTCTTCTGCTTTCACTGTTTAATATTTTTCGAAATTTCCCAATATTTGTCTTGTTTTTTAAAAATGTGCTCCTAATGTTTTTGCATTAAAAACAAAACCGTTTTAATTATTTTCATTTTACAAATATTTTTGCATTTTGTATCTCATATGTTGCTATTGCCTAATGCTTTTGAAATATTTTGGCATTTATATTACTCATTGCGCATTATTCAGTTTTTTTTTCGTCTATGATTTCGTCTAACACTATATTTTTGTATTTTTCCCTGAATGTTTTGTATTAATGCTTATATTTTTGTATTTCTATTTGCTGTACTATTTTTCTTAGTATATTGGGGAGAAAAAAAATCTATATCTATAGACAGAGAGAATATGTTAGCAACAAATACAAAAATTGGTCTGAATATTTTTCATTGAAACCCAAATATTATTTTTTTGTGGATTTTTCCACATTATGTTGTATTTGTTTGTTTTACTTTGAGCTTGGTCAGCTTGTGCGAGTGTACCTAACATTTTGACAGGTAAAGAAACATTTGTAAGATGCGGTTGATGGACGTCTTTTCAATTGCTGGCAACATGGACATGGACACTTTTCTTTGTCTTCGTCACGCTGCTAATGAACAACGTCATTCGGGTCCTGAACTTGATGATCACGCGTATCTATCGTGTAATGGCAATCATCTGCTGACTCCACGTAATTACAAAATGAGTCTTGCTGGAGAATTTCACCTTTTTTTTTTTTTTTTTTTTTTTTTTTTTGGGGGGATTGACAGAAGCTTGTCTCCCTGAGGCGCAGTGAAAAAATAAAAGGTGTGCATATTTTTAATGATGTCTTTTAATGGTGGCTTGTTTTAGCCCAAAGCGGGTCAGCGCAAAACATTTTTTCAACGAAATGAGTCGCTTCAAGCTGCGTTACGTTGTTTTTATTAAACAAGCTTATTGTTCACTGCGGGCTATTCTTAAAATTGAACACTTGAATCACGTCTCTTCATTTGGCAAGTATGTTTTTTTTTTTTACTTAAAAATACAGTGTTTTGAAAATTTGGTTTGGATTAATTACGAAACGTAAAAGATATTATTATCTAATGGATTTAAGGTATAATAAATGACAACTAATGAAGCACATTGTGTTAATTAAGTCACGTCAATATTGTTAAAAAGAAGAGTCATGCCCTTTTCTTGTTTTGATTCAATATTCTACCGCATCTTGTGCACGTCCATATTGTTTTTTCATCCATCTGAACTTTTAACAAGTTGTTTGTGTTCTCTTTGTGACATTAACTGAGGCTGCTGTCAAAAGTTAATAATAAAAAATAAAAAAAATGTGATCCTCTCATTCCAATCCAATTTTAACATGAATGATTTTAATGTTTTGGGTTTTTTTTTTTTTCCATTCCTCAGGCTTTTTTCCTGCTAAGCCTCCAAACTTCCTGCTAATCCTGTACGGTGGAATCTCCTTTGGCCAACAAACAGGATCATCAACATCAACTCAATTATGATGCAAACATCCAATATGATTGTTGGAACAAAGGCGGAAGGGGGGGCCGGGCCGCATGGTGGGATTTAGTCCCAATGTCCAATCTGGTTTTTGTGTGCGCCTGCCATGTATTTAAGAATACATATTTAAGTATATAAGAATTTCACTCAAAATTATATACTTTTTTTAAAACGATATAAAAACATCACTTGCACTCATGATACAAGTTCATATGTATAAAATATGTATAAAATATTGATGTATTATGGAAGTACACTATTTGAATTTTTTTTTTAATATATATTTACTTATTTCATTATTTTCAGTTATCATTTTCATTTAAAAAAAAAAACTGATTTTTCACATGTACGAAGTACATTTATATTTGGGTATTTTTACTTGAGAAAATATATCAATAGAAATGTTTTTTAATAGTTGGCCATTATGTTAAAAAACTAGAAAAATATTTTTGCTTTTTTTTTCAGTTTAAAAAAAAAGTAACTTTTAGGAAACTAAATTTTGTAAAAACTCATTTCGCAATACTTGCCAAAGGAACTAAATTTGGTATATTATTCCATTTTGCTATATGTTCTTATGATGTATTAAAAAATACAAAAACTATTCCGCTTCCAAGGCCACAATTACTAAAAGTATGACTTCAACTGCCACAAAGTGCAAAGCGTTTTCAGTAATCGTACAAAGTCGCAATGATTTAACGACAGCAAGCGTACTTCACGACGACGCCAAAAAAAGATTGATCGGCGTCATTGGGCCAAATGAAAACGATTACGGAAACGCAGGCTCGTTAAAATGACCCACTCAATTAAAAAATGACCACCAGACGCAGCAATTATTAAAGACATGATATATAAAAAGGAATGATTATTAAAGACATTACATGTCGGAAAGTAAGTCAGGTGACCTTGTGGGAAGAACAGGGTCGGAAACGCATACACTTCCGCTACCCGACAAACCTACGTGACGACATTGCTGGCTGTGTCGCAAAGTCACTACGATACGTTGCTAAAATACGTCACTAATCTTCATCGCTAAAATATGCCACAACTTCACTAAACGTCATCATTAAGATGTCACTAACGTATGTGGGTAAGCTACATCGCTAAACTGCATCACTAAGCAAGGTTGTTAAGATATGTCGCAATGTCACGAAGCTATGTCGTTAAATTACATAGCGAAGCTACATTGCTACCTTGCTAAGCTATGTCGCCACATCATTAAGATATGTTGTGCAACTTCATGGTTAATCTGCATTAATCTTAAAACTGTGGAAATTAAATAATCCTGTTTGTTTATCACTTTTACAATGACAGTCAAAAAGACAAGAAGTAAAAGTGCAGATTTTTTTGAATGAGAGTTTGAACTGTTTGAATTTATCTGTCCCTGGGTCAAACCGTGGCCATCACCCAAAAATGTATTACAGGTGATGTTTTAAATCACATTTGACCATTCTTAACGGTGGTTATATATTTACAGATGATGGGAAAAAAAAAAAAAATCCGACTTATAAATGTATTCATTTAGGTTGGCATTTACTAGTTTGTAAAAAAAAAAAAAAAAATACATAGCTAAACATATTTATGTAGAGATATATAAAAACAAAGACAAAAAAATACATTGTATACTTAGAAAGGTAGGAAACTTTAAAAGTTTTATGGTGACATTCAATGGTTCGGACGCTTGTAACCCTCCCAATAATTAAAGACCGATTTTTTTTCAAATGATTGTTTTGATTATGGATGAAAAATGCAATTTTGGAAAGTAAGGTGTTTTGTTTACACAAGGTCAAACAATGATTCTAATCAATTTTTGAAAACCTTGACCTCATTAATACACAGTAAGCTTTTAAATCCAAATTGTGACATTTCACACCTTTCATCCATAAACATGTTTTGGCTGGAGACACTTTGTTCCCTTTGCATGTCCAAGGTGACAAACATGTTGATGTCCATTTTTATAATTAGTCCGCATGCTAGCGTGCGGAGCTAACGGCTAGCGGTAGATCAGATTAACCGCTAGCGTGCGGAGCTAAAAGGAGATCAGATGAACCGGTTGGAGGTGAATACATTCGCCTGTGACCACGGAGAGCCTGGCGGACCAATCGGGGGGGCGGGGCGGGGGGCAACGTGGCTCGACACCTTTCACCCACTTTGCCCTTCACTGAGGATCAAGCGTTGCTAATCCTTTTTTTTTTTTTTGCTCCATTCGTCAAAAACAGATTGGATCCATCAGCAAATTGCGCCGTTATATGGAAACAATTTCAATATTTTTGCACCACTTACTGGGGCTGAAATTGGCAAAATAGCGCCACATCATGTAGAAAATGGCAGACTTCTTTCAGCTATGGCTACTTGACGCTCTACTTTGTTGGTCTAATAATGATGGAAATTATCGAATTTCATGTTGTGAGGTATGGACTGAATTCTCCCCCCCCAAAAAATCCTTCAGCAGTTACTGAGCCGATTTTTCTCAACTAAAATGGCTGCTTCAAGCCAAAACGGCAGAAGTGCTCTATCTTTTCCGGCATAGTGTTTTGAGACTTTTTGGTGGCCCTACTCGTGATAGACATGTCTACGAAATGTCATGTTACTGCGTCAAACTACTCGCTTCAATTCCTTGGGAGTCTTACCGAGAAGATTTTTGAAGGCGGTTGGCCAACATGGCAGCTTCAAACAGAAATGGAAATCTTCCTGTATCATTTTGAAAATGGCTGAGACTTTTTTTGTGGTTCTACTCATGCCTAACAAATTTCAAAGATTCTACGTTTGGCTAACAGAGGGCAAAGACAGTAAATAGACAAAAGCAAGTATTTAGATTTTCAAATGCATTTAAAATGAAGAAACAGAAAATTCATTTTTTTGTGCATCTACTCATGATGAACAGGAGTACCAAATGTTATGTGATTATGTGAATCGGGCTTTGGAGGCCTCTTTGGGGGCCTTTGTTGAAGGAGACTGTCTTTGAAGTATCCTTCAAAATAGCCACTTTGAAACAAAATGGCAGCCACCCTGTGTTTTTTCAGGCATGGCTTCTTGAAAGGTTTTGGTGGGTCTACTTATAGGAGACATGGCTATCTAATTTAAAAAGCCGGTGGTTAAAATGTTTATCCATAGCTATATAAACGTCCACATTTCTTTCTTGTCTACATGCTTTCATTGGCCGGCGACAAGGGGCTAAAAATAGTCTTGTTTGTATTTCAGTTCGGCTCACAATCAGTTTCCCCCGCCGCCCGTCGAGGCGGCAGCGTGCTCACATTAGCGCCATTTCCAAACATCTGCTGACCGAGTCAGAAGCGATCTGCTGCCTCTCGCGCCAGCCCGACGTGACATCATCACCATCCTCATGCTCATCAACAACACCTCCGGACACGCTCCCCCTCCGCCTTCATTAAAGCGCCACGCAGAGAGCTTCCGGCAAGGTGACTGCAGCCCCGACAACCCCCCCCCCCCCCGCCCCAACCCTCCACCCGCCTACCGCCAGCATTCCCTGCCGTGCGATTGGCTCACAGGCCCGTCCGTCAGCTGCCTACTCGGTTGAGCTCGGGTTCAGGCGGGCGGCAGAAGCGCAAACGAGGCCAGCCGGGAGCTGACGGACGGGCGACTTGATGTTGTAGCTTTAGCATTAGCAATCCGACTCCCTGGAACACAAACCCACCACGGCAGGGGATCCCGCCGAGACTGTGCTGCAAACGCATTGAGCGAAGAACGCAAGGCCCTTTCTATTAGCATGTGGCTATGATGGCTAGCACAAAGGAGAGACGGATGAGACAGTTGGATGGGAGGATGGAATTTTAGATAAAGGAATACATCTATGGCTGGATGACGGACACACAGATAGATCCGATTAGATGGATGGAAATATAGACCCTTCATTAATTCCAACACAGGCATACTGAGATAATCTATCTTAGCTAGCCGAGTTGGCCAAACTCGCCAGTGACCGCGCATAGCAAGGAGGCCTCGTTTTAGTAGTAGAAAGTTGACAGCATTTTGGAAACCAAGCTAACAAAATGATTTTTTACAGCTAATACAAGCACAATTTGCCCCACGGACAGTTAGTAGGCCCTTGTGTTAGCAGGATAATGTTAGCATTGTGTAAACAAGCTAAGAGTGTATGTAGGCAACTGGAGCTAGCTTAGTTGGCTAAGACTTAGCAGGACGATGGATGGATAGATGGATGGATGATAAAGGGGTAAATGGAAAGATCAACAGATGGACCATTGGTGTGGATACTTTCCCGTCCCGATTGCGTCTCAACTCTTAACGAGCTGGAAGGCGGCGCGGCCCTCTGCCTTGGAGGAGGTCCGCCAAGTATGGTTTTCCCGCCGGCACCTGTGCAAACGAGGGCAACCCGGCGAGCCAGACGGCTGGGGCGGGCGTCACGCTGTCAAAACACAACCTTGTGGCACCGGCTCAGCGGCGGATTTAGCGGCTAGCTGTTAGCTGCCGCGCCGCCTGCCTCGCCTTGAAAATAGACGCCGGCAAAGTCCCGAGCGCGCCGCCGCCCTCAGGCACCGCTTGGCTTCCAGGCGGGCAAATACCGGTGGCACACTCTGACCAAATTCTACCAGTTATAGACAAAAAAGATGCACTGGTTGCCAGTCAATATCCCTGGCTTCAAATGCTAATTTGAAACCACAACCCTTGGTTACAGGTCAGAATTTGAAACCGAAAAGTAAAAGTTAACTTGAAACTATAACCCTGTCTTGAAATCCTCATTTGAAACACATAGACTTGAGACCCGACTTGAAACGCTAACCCAGGCTTAAAACCCTAACATGCAACGCTAACCTTTGTTTATAAAGAATTGGACTTTTAATTTCACAAACCTAACATAAGTTTGAAAGCCTAACCTCAGTTGAAAGCGCACACTTGGCTTTCCAAACAGGGTTAGGTTTGGAGTGAGTTACATGCACACAAACAAATACACAGCAGCATCAAATGCATGTGCACACACACACACACACACGCACACACACACACATCGCACGCACATGCGAACAAAGCAGAAGGTGCGCGAGTGCATATTTTTTTCTAAATGCGAGACCTGATTTTTGAGGCGATCGAGACCTTGGAGGAATCATATGTGTGTGCGCGCGTGTGTGTGTGTGTGTGTGTGTTCACCACGCCTCCGGTGACTGGACAGAGGGTTGCACATTGTCCACTCTGTCCAAACACACACACACACACACACACACACACACACACACAAACAGCAGTGTATAATGGCGCTCCCTGTCGGGCCACATAAATCTGCAAGGGCCCAATTAAAGATCCCCCTTAGCGTGTTCACCACCAGCACATGCGTGTAAATATGGACAGAAAACAACCCACACGCACACACACAAATAGCTCGCTTTACACTCAATATGTATTTGAAATACAACGCTTGACTTTTTCTTTTTCTTTTCGAAAAAGTACACATTTGGTGAAAAATGCGCTTTGAAGACAAACACAACAATCATTCAATCGACATGTCTCTGGTGATGCCTTTGATGACGTCATACAATTATACGTAACAATAATTGAAGACTTTGGAACGTATTTGTATGGATCATGTAACTAATTGGTGGTTTTTTGGGGGGCAAGTGACAAAATGTCCGTCAGAAGACGTGGCACGTGGAAGTGTGGCTTGATGAGTCGCTAAAGAAATAATTATTAGACGGGTATGGACACATCCCTATCCTAAATCTACAGCAGCATAACAAAAATCAATAAATAAAAGTATAAAAACTATGAGCTACCGGAAGTTGTATTTTGATGTCGTAGGGAATAAATAAATTAAGTTAATATTGAATTCATCTTGCCAAAATGAGTGCTAAATAGAAGTTGTGTAGAATAAAATGTAAAACACTAAAATATATTCCATCCATGGGTATAAAAATACGCATTAAAATTTTTATTTACGTCAAGTCTGAAACGAAAATATCTACAAAGGGCATTAAGAAAAAATACAATCAGTAACAAAGGTTTGAGCAAAAAAATCCTGATAATGTTCCAAAAAATTATTTTGTGTTTTAAGAACAAATTCATATAGTTTGATCACTAACGCTAACAACGCTTAGAAAAAAAAAGAGCCTGCTATTGTGTGAATGCAAAATGGCTGCCTCATCATGCCACTTCAGCTCACCGATCCCTCTGGTGTATTGCAACAATATCATGAGGCACTTGACCAAGGAATTACCGATAAAGACAGCTTGAGTGACAAAGAGGGGCTGTTTGTAAAAGAACCACAAAAGAAAAAAAAAAAAGAATTCTGAAGACATTAAGATGCATTTGCGTTATGCGTTTTCATGGGAAAAGCGTATGAAGCAATAGCAGAAAAATCCAATGTATCTCAAAACAATCGTGCAAATTGTGAAACTTTATTTGGGACATAAAAGGGTTAAGACGTTTTGGGATTAAAAGTATGGGTGGGGGAAAAAAAAAACCATCTTCGAAACAATTACAACCCTGATAACAACTGCCAATATTTCAAATACTCAGGTCAGCAGATAGATTGAAAAGCAGTGCGCTACGTCTTGACCGTTGCTGGTTCAATGATAGGAAACTGGAGCCATAGACTAGTCGTAGAAAAATCTTGCGAATAAAATACAATTTCAAAAAACATGTGGTCAGATTAAGTCTTGAATAGAAACTGTACAATCTTAAAAATGTCATGTTTCATACATTTTATTTGAGTAATATATTAAAATAGTTTATCATGATTGAAAAGGGGTCTTTTATAACTCAGTTCAAACTTTGGTCAAATGGTCCGACGTAGAAGCCGCCGCACGTCGGGACGCTCCCGACGAGCGGCGAACAAAGGAATAATAATTAGACGGGTATGTCGGCGTTGACGGCGCTTGAGCTTATTTTTGGTGTCATGCGCTAAGGCGGTCGGGCGGGCGAGGGGCGGTCGGGCGAGGGGGCGCTCGGCCAGCCGCCACCGGTCATTGTCCATAGCGCTTGCCGTCAAAGGGGCGGCGGCCTTGTCAGCTTTTCCACTCCAATCTCCACGCGGCCCAATCGCAAAGTGACTGCGTCGTTCCGGCCTTTTTTCTTCACATGATCAAGAAGAAACAACAAGCGACCCCCCCCCCCCCCCCCGCCCCCCAAGCAACCTCCCCTTTGGGATCGGGGTTTCGGCACGCTAAGCAAAAATAGGCTACATCATTTCTGGAAATGAACAATACTTATCCGTCCGTCGCATCTGTTACTTTGGGTTTGCGTTTGGGGTGTGGACAGGCTCGACAACAAGGCGTCTCCCCCTTTTGGCTCTTTTATTTTTTTTTTGGCTTGTTTTTTTTTTTTTGTCTTGTCTTGTCTGCTGTCAGTCATGCAGGTCATGTGAATCGGCAAAAGTTGGATGGAGGCAACTGGCATTTTCAGCTGGATATGAACCTCCCAAAATAGTCAGAACTTAATTTGTAACTTTAAAAAGTTTCTTAATTTTATTTTTTAATTACAAAAATAAACTTAAAATGTAGATGTAAAAAAGAAAAAAAATATATATATAGATATTATATATCGTCGCTGCCCTGTGAAAAACACTTATCTCCAATTTTAGAAACTTTTTAAAATTTCACTTTAATGCAATGTCTGTAATGCAGAAACGGAATTCCTGTAAAAATAAAATGAAAAAAATGGAGATAAGTGTTTTTCACATTACAGCAACAATATATATATATATATACATATATATATACATATATACATATATATACATATATGTACATATATGTACATATATATACATATATATACATCTGTAAAAGTGCATTTGTAAAAATATACTTAAATACATACATATATGTAGGTACACACACACACACACACATATATACTATATAAATATATATATATGTGCAACTATATAGTGTAACTGTAGGTAAGATTATTTTTTCTATCTCACTTGTCCCCGTTTTTCGGCAACGGGTCACTTCACGAGCATCTAATTATATTAATGAACCTTTCCATTCTTTGTTATCCTTAAAAAAAAAAAAAAAAAAAAAAAAAAAAGGAAGTTCATGCCTTGCTGAGCACCAGCACGTGTCAGGCAAACTCAAGGCATCAATCCTTCAAAGCCCCAACCATCCGACAGTCCGTCCATCCGTCCGTCCACGGCCCTGCCCGTGTTGCTCGCTCCCTCCGCCCAGGCAGGCCGGGCCCCGCGGCCCAAATATGCTCTATTAATTTCCTGGCGACAAACGGAGAGGCCAAACGTCTTGTCTTCAAATACATTCAAACATAAATAATCGTCATGTTGTCATAAAATCATTTTTAATTTGTTTTTTTATTCGTAATTTGCTGGATAAAGATATATATGCGGAATGTAAAAATATTTCATTTTATGTATTGTACAAAAACTAAAAAGAAATTAAATAGACATATTTCCAAAATATGTTTTGAGTATAAAAATATGACAAAACTCCATAAAAACGGTTTAAAACGCGGATTATAATGTCCTAAAATAACAGCGCATGCTCATTTGATTGCCAACTAAACGATGTGTAAGCTGACTTCAAGTGTGCCAAAGCAAATACAAAAAAACAGTCAATATTTCATCTTTGGTGGCGAAAATATTTCAAGGCAAAAGTCTGTACAAAGTGCAATATTTGAAGTGAAATTATTTTGGGCCGATGGATAAAACAAAGACTAATAATTAGACGGGTATGGTCGCAGCCCCCGCGGTGGGGTGGGGGCTACGCTCTATTAATTCCCTGATGACGGGCGGGCGGGCAGGAAGGTATCTTGGGAAGGGCAAAGTGTCGCCGGGCTCCGAAAACCTCGGGGGCGTCCGTCTTGTCCGTCCTGTCGCCCACCCGTCACGTGTGGGGAAGAAAAAAAAAAAAACGGACGCGGGCAGGCGGTTGGGCGAGTTCCACATTGACGAGACGTCGCCAAGAGGAAGACGAGCAGGATTGTCAGAAGGCCCCGCCCCCCTGCCCACCCCCCGCCAGGATTGTTCTGAAAAACTCTTCTTTGTTTTCCTTCAATATGCTCGCGATGCATTCAGTGTCCCGAAAAGATTGCGGGATAATAATAATAATAACAAAACAATCATCTCAATAAAAGTGGCGAGAACAATGTCAAAGTAAATATAAATATAGAAAAAGAGTGAAATTCTTCTCTGGTCCATGGCGGCGGCGCCTCGTCGTCATTTGCATCGTCTTCTAACGCCGAACGCGGCTGAAATTTACACAGCGACCCTGAAGACAACACAAACAAAATGACATCATTAGAAAAAACAAAAAACAAATTTATCATATAGGAGAGACCAAAATTATTGTTAACATAATTTCAATGTGTTACAGCTCCAGCTGTCATGGAATGTGCTATATAAATAAAACTGTATTGTATTGTATTGTATAAAACCGTTTTTGAAAAATAACACACGATTTCTCATTCACGTCTTCATTTAGTCCACAAAATACCATTTTATACATTATTATTATAATACATATAGAAGTGCATTATTGAGATCTAGAGGACATTTAAAAACTGATCATTTGTAACAACACAAATTAAGTAGCATAAATTCATATCTGTCATATACTTAATGCAGTCTATAAAACAATTTCACAAAAAAGGTCATTTGTTCTACAAAAAAGGCAAGCAAAGAATGAACAAATGACATCTGCGATACATTTTAATCAATAAAGCCGCTCTGATACAGATAAATATCATAAATAATTCATTTCAAATACTTGATAAACAAATCTAAGGTTGAGAATACATTTGAAATAGTTTTCAATGGAAAACACAGCCAAAATATTAATTATGCCTACAATAGATTTGAACAATATTTGATGGAAAAAAGTCCTAATGTCTTCCTTTTAGTGTGTGAATGTCGGACTGTGTGCGTGCGTGTGTGTGCACACCAACAGTTGTCCAGCCGACACCAAGAGGGAGCTCTCACACAGCGAATCCCTCAACAGCATGTAAGCATGCACGCGCGCACACCCACACACACACACACACACACACACGCACACACGAGCACGCGCACACGCACGCACACAGACAGACTGCAGCCAGACGTGTTGAAAGCCGAAAATCAACGGCATGGTGTCGTGCGGCGGTTCACATAGCTGACATTTGGTGTGGAATCACCTCCAGTGGTGGCAAGGAAACAAGTACAAATACTTTGTTACACCGCTTAAAGGGGGAACTAAATGCACTTAAAAACAAATCAAATCAAATGTGCCCCCAGTTGTCTAAACAGTCGAGTAATCCCCCCCCCACCATCGCAGGTTCTGTGTTTGCAGTCTCACGATTACGCTTATTTTTTTTTTTAATTCTTATTTTGTTCCTCCTCCCATTCACTTGGGGTGTAATTCCACTGTTGAGCACTCGAAACTGTTTCGTTTGACACGGTGAACATTTGAGAGAAGAAGAGTGAAAACAGGAAGTATTTGAGCTCAGTGTAGTTTTGCTGAAGACTGGTGAATGTCAAATCCTCTTCAGTCCTGCTTTTGCATCCAACAGAAAGTGACGGCTGTAGCGTCTTTTTTTTTTTTTTTTTTTTTTGGCCTACATCTTTGGGCATGACTTTTGATGAATATCATCAGATGATTTGTTTGTTCATTTGGAAAAAAATGGGATTCGCACATTGTACAATATTTTGGACTTGCGTATTATTTTAAAAATATATTTAAAGACCATTAAAAAAAAAACTAAGTGCCATAAATGCTATAAAAGCACGCCTCCCCTCCCATGAATTTCCAATTTATGTAATAAAGCCATCGGCAGCTCACGCTTCAAGTGTTTCCATCTTCCACTTTGACACAGTCTGAAAAATACAGGAAATATACACCTCAAATGTCACTGTAGCCTCAAACAAATTAGGAGACTTTAGCCTTGGCGGAGGCTTTTGGCGCTTTCGCTGCACTCCGGAATCTTCCACCACGGTTGGCTCACTATTTGGCAGGCGCGAGGTCAACAACAAATAAGGCACATCAGATGCCATCAGACGGGGGTTTAATGGTGCAGATGTCGGGATGAACTGGTGGAGCTTTGGCATCGCCCAAGTGACGGCACACTCGGACACCAGAAACCCCTGACCCCCCCTCCCCCCTCCCCCAAAACCACCCCCCCACCCTCAAACATCCAAACACGTCAGCACGCAACGTCAGGAGGAGAGACAGGACGATGAGTCAGGACGGGAGATGGACGGCTGACGGGACTCGAGGGGTCCAGGACCACCCTGCTTAGCTTCATTTGTTCTTTTAATACATTACACATGACATTAATAATAATAATAATATTAATTATAATGGCTGCGCTCCTGATGAATTCAATCATGAATGAAATGTGTACCTCCAATGAACACAAGCGGCTGCTAACTGAAAACAAAATGGGGGGGGAAGCAACCAAAACACATCAAATAAATCTTTTTGTTTAGTTGCGTTCATTACACAGAAGAAAAACATGTTTGTACGAAAACACAAACTGAACGAAAAGCAGCAAAGGGAGGAATAAACCAGATTTTTGCAGATTGTTTTAGAAAAATATCTACATTTGAAATATCACTTTTAGTCTCAATTTCAATACATTTACAAAGTCCTCCAAAAGATATTTTAAACTATGGCTGCTATCTTAATGAAAAAATAACAACAAGTATTGTACTGTAAACATAATAAAATATATAAAAACAATAATAAAGTAGTCCACTAAAATGTTAATTAAAATTAAAAGAATTAAGAATGAATAGTTGTTTACAATGAAAAATCCAAAATATTTAAGTCACTTTGATCATCTCAAGCATCTAGAATCAATTCAACAAAAACATTTTAAATGAATACAACTAATAATAATAATACAACAGCTAAAATGTTTATGACATATTTAGATTCCAAATAATAAAGTGCTCTTTCATTAACATAAAGTGATGAAAACAAAATGAAACATTTTTAATCAGGGTCAATGTCAAAATGCGCCGACCAGGATACCACACAGAGACGTTGGCGTCAAATTCTTTCTGTAGTTACTTAGTTACTTTCCTTGCACGCTTTCGTCAATAATGAACAAATCCCGCCTGCTCTACAAATCAAAGAAAAAGTACAAATGTAAATTAGCCGGCCATGTGTTGCTTGCTGCACTGACAGCTTGATGGCGACTTAGACGCCATCCAATTTGTTTTTTTCTTCTTCTTATTGGCTTCTCAAGTGAACTGATGGATGCCTTTACTTCCACTGAAAAGAGCGCAAAACAAAGTGTGACGGAATCATCGAGGAACAATCGTCCATCTGCGGCGCGGAAAAAGTCGACGTGTAATCCAGTGGCAAGATGTTTATTTTGCAGCGATAAGCTGCCGGCTTTACCAAGTACCACAGATACTTTTCAGCTTCGTTCATCTGGGAATTTGCGTGTCCGACTGCAACGTTCTGACTAAACGTGCTTTTGGTTTTGCAAACACTGTTTTTGCGCTATTATCGACCAACATGACCCGGGTTTACTACCATCCCCGATGTCAAAATGGACCTATGAAGTCGACCATTTCAGTTCCAAGCTTATTTCCAGTGCTTCTTCAAAAGGCAAACTAACTCACCCACAAGATTTTCTTTTGGAAATTCAGCCCCCAAAGCCAGTTTGACTTAGCAAAATAAAATTTGTTTGACATGGGCTTCACGAGTACACCCGCAAAAAATGCTCAAAAAGCCATGCCTAAAAAGAAACAACAAGCCTGCTATTTTAGTTCAAGACTGACAAATTGTTAGGATCCTAACTTTCAAAATGTTTGAAAATGGAGCCCCCCTACGCCAGTGTCACTTAGCAACATGACATTTGGTAGACGCGTCTATTTTGAACAGATCCACAAAAATGTCTCACGAAGCCATGTTTGAAAAAAGCCTACCATAGGCGAACCATTTTGGTCACCTCAAAGATAAACACTTACTCGTGAGTTTTTGAAAATTCAGCCCCTGGAGCGTGTTTTTCTTAGCAGCATGAAATTTGGGAAGCATGAGTAAACCCACGAAAAAAAAATCTCACGAAGCCATGCACGGAAAGACACACGAAGTCAGCCATTTTGGCTCAAATTGACATTTTAAAGTCAATTGTCTTTTGGAGAAAATGTGGAACTTCAGCCTGCAAAGCCAGTTTCACTTCAGAACATGACATTTAGTCTATCATGAGTACACTTACAACATATGTTAAGAAGTCATACCTGTAAAGACATAGGAAGCCTGCCGTTTTGGTTTAAAGCTGACATTTTTGCAATTTTCTGTGGTCCTTTGAAAAAGAATTCCTTCGACATTGTTTTTGAAAATCCAGCCCCTGGAGCCCGTTTCTCGCAGTAACCTGAAATTTGGTAGACATGTCTACCATGACTACAGCCACAAAAAAGTCTCAAACTGCCAATTTGAGGGTAAATTTGGCCATTTCCTACAGAGACAAACTTCTTTAGCGGGGCCCCTGAAGTCCTGAAGTTCACTTAAGCCCGTATGCCACTGAGCGCCGAAGGCTCGCGAGTGTTTGCGCGCGCAGCGAATGTTGTTTTTCCATCAGGGTTTGGTTAAGGTTGAAAAGACTTTTGCAAACACTTTTTCTAGCCATAAAGACATTTTGATTAAGTTTCAAATTTGATGGCGACAAGAAAAATTGTTTGGGACCATCAACTCATTCACTGCCATTGACAAATTGACTTGTCATTTCACAGTCCAGCCATTCAAACCCAGGAATTTATTCATATTTTTTTTCCAATTTTTTTTTAGAGTAAAAGAGGGTCTGAAAATGTCTGGCAGTGAATGAGTTACAACTATTTGCGAATGTATGGCGAACGTCTACTTAAACTTTTGCCACCTTTAACGAACCCTGACAAAAAACATTTGCTACGTTCGCTAACACTTGCAAGCCTTCGCCGCTCAGTGTGAGACCCCCTTTAGCAACATGAAATTTGATGGGCATGTTTGTCACAAGTAGACCCACACTAAAGTTTCAAAGATCCACATCTGAAGAGACACACGGAGGCTGCCATTTTGGTTTCAATCCGCCAATTTAGGGTTGTCTTTGGTCATTAAAAGTAGAAATTGGAGACAGAAACACCGCAGCTGCAAAGAACAGAGTGTGTGAGCAATCCTCCCTCGTCCACAAGACTGCTGGCCATCTTGATGCTAGCCCCTCGTACACAGACACACACACACACACACACACACACACGCACACCCCCCCACCACACACACACACACACGCACGCACGCACACACACGCACATGCTTCCCACACAGCGCTGCCATCTGGCCTGCTGGGAAATGGCAGCCACCTGAGACTCGGCCAAACGCGTGATGATCAGCGACCACTCGGACATTTCTTCTTTTCAAAGACTGTTGTTGCTGTATGTGGATGGTTGCAGTTACGTAAACTTCCAAACAAATAATGAAAAGAATGCTAACATTCTAATGGGAAAATGTGCGAGATAACCTGAGTAGAACAAGTGCTAAAGCAGATCGATAATGACTTAAAATCATGAGAATTGACAAAATGCTAACAGCTAAAATGCAAACAAAAAGGATTAAGGATGAGCAGTTTACAAAGTAGATCATGCCCTTAAAGTCAAGTAAAAGTTCTTATGAGAACTTATCAAAGGCTAACATGCTAACAACCTGAACCCCCCCCCCCCCTTACACCACAAAAAAAAGTGCTGAGGCAGACCAATAAGGTTTTCACGTGTAAACCACGTAGTGAAGTCAAAATCGGTCGTGTACTAAGCAGGACCTTGTGTCAGTCATTTTTGAGTTAGCGTCATGCTAAACAGATGCATCCACAAACAGATAGCGCTGATGCAGGCACCCGAGTTAGCGACACAATTTACGGGAGGGTATTAAACCGTCGGCCTGTGATGCAGTGTGCGAGTATCAAACACTCCAAACGGGGGAAGCTGACGGAGCGGAATGTGGCCATCGGAGCTGTAATCAGCTGACCCGGGATCAGCTGCGACAGCTTGCTCTAAAAAGTTAGCAAACGGCAGCAGCATATGCAGAGCAGTCTGGAAAAAGCATCTCTGAACTTCAGCGTCTGCACCAATCAATCGCTCATAGTGGACTTTTTTTCTTTTTTTTTAACCGCAAGAGAAGCTGAACAAGTCAGCCATTTTGGTTTGAAGCGGACAGTTAACCCATTAAGGACGGGAGCGCATAACCGCGTTTCTACCACTAGAGCCGGGAGCGCTGTTGCGTCTTTCTACCTTTAAAGCCGGGAGAGCGGATACGTCGGTGTCTTTTTGTAATCCATTTCTCCGTCTCTTAGCCAATTTAATGCATCAGAATATACACGTGACGGTGTCGCGAGACCGCGGAGGATGTCATGGAATTTTTTGGCGGACGCCGTCGATCGCCCGGAGCTCTGATCAGTAACGGCAGTGCTATAGAGACGACGCGCACGACCAGTGGAAACAGTCGAACGTGGTATGATATGGTTTGTAGACAATGACGATATTGACGTCTTTGTAACAGAATAGATTACAGATAATTACCACTCGATTTAAAAAAAAAAATTATATAGTGCTTCTCTTGCACTAACACTGTATTGTTACATCTTTGATTGAAACAGTAAATAATAAATTCTGCCTGTGTGAAAGCCACACGCCTAAGCCCTTTAATTCTTTTGGAATGATGTTTCTGTCTGCTACAGGGGCTGAGATATTAATCATTTTGTAATTGTTGAATTTCCGGGAGAACTTCAGGTTTTCAAGGGTAATTCCAAAGGCGACGACGGTTTTGGGGAGCTGTTGAGACTGGCGGTTTAGTCCTTAATGGGTTAAGGGTTATTTTAGATGATAACAGTGATCCTACACAAACTATCCCATGAGAGATTTTGAAAATTCAACCCCTTTTCCCAACATGGAATTTGGTAGACATGTTTATCATGAGTAGATCCACAAAAAAGTCTCGGAAAGCCATACTCAACACACAGGCAGTGTGACATCTTGCTTTGAAGTAAGTTATGATTTGAAACAAATGAGACCTTATAAAACAATTGCTATACATGCTGTACCTACGCATTAGCATCCGGATTACAAAAAAGTGAGGATAAATATTTGGCATCTGAGTGCTAATGAATAAAAATAAAGTAACTGTATTATTAGAGGGCGGCACGGTGGTCGACTGGTTAGCACGTCCGCCTCACAGTTCAGAGGTCGTGGGTTCGATCCCGGCTCCGGCCTCCCTGTGTGGAGTTTGCATGTTCTCCCCGTGCCTGCGTGGGTTTTCTCCGGGCACTCCGGTTTCCTCCCACATTCCAAAAACATGCATGGTAAGTTGATTGGATACTCTAAATTGCCCCTAGGTGTGATTGTGAGTGCGGATGTTTGTCTCTCTGTGCCCTGCGATTGGCTGGCAACCAGTTCAGGGTGTCCCCTGCCTACTGCCCAAAGACAGCTGGGATAGGCTCCAGCACGCCCCGCGACCCTTGTGAGGAGAAGCGGTACAGATAATGGATGGATGTATTATTAGAAAAAAAATTTGAAAATGCGAACATGCTAACAATCATTATGCTAACATAATAACAAAACTGAGTGCCAATCGATGGAGTTTACATCTTGTCTTGTAGTCGGCTATTATTTTCAATTAGAATTGCAAACATGCCAAGAGTTGATATGCTAATCCGTGATTGGCAGATTTTGGTCAGGGTCTAGCGAAGAGTCAAACTGGATCACCTAATTTCCACCTGCCCAAATCAGCGTCATCTCACGAAGCTAGTAGAGGGTTGGCGCCATTTTGTAGTGGCTGCAGATGTTCGCTGCCCATCTGCTTCCCTGGAGTTGAAGCCTCCCCTTCCCTCCTTTTATTTATTTATTTTTTGCTGTGCGAGTAAGTGCACATCATTGGCAGCTAAGCACTCTGGGCACCGTCCCTGCGCTTGTTCCAGAGAAATGCCAATAGTTTTGGCGCGGGCGGCGGGGCCCTCGCAGACGGCGCGGGGACAGCACAGATGGCGCTAATGGACGAGCGGGATCCAACCGAGGGGACCCGGGCGGAGCCGCGCCACCGCGCCGTCCAAATCGGTGCGCGGTGTGAACGCCGCGTAAGGCCAACTCGGATGCTCCCACTTCGCTCGCCGCAGAGGCGCGCATCAAGAATTTAAGAGCATGAAATAATCATAAGCGGAGTGGAGTGGAGCCAATGCAGACAAGAAAAGATTGTTCTGCTTCGTGCAAGTACCTTAGCGGCTAATTGAATGGCTAGCAAATGTATATTAGCGTTATGCAGTGGGCTAGCTAGCCCGTTTGTAAAAAAAAAAAAAAAATACTCAGGGTTCAAAATTGAATGGAATGGAAACAAGCAATACAATTTCAAGATAAAGTCACAATTTCAACAGAATAAAGTCATACTATTGAGGAAAAACGCATCACGTCATGATTAAAAAAGGCATCATTCTTATACATCAATTAGAATAGAATCATGTCATTTTGGGCTGGGAAAAAAAGTCGACTAAGATAAGGATAATTTTTTGGGACATGTTACAGCATCTTTAGCGCCCTCTATTGGGGGAAAGTTGATACACAGTCAAATTTATCTGATTACTCGATGTTGATTATTCAATAGGATAATCGATTCTAAAAAGATTCAATTGTGACAGCCTGGGTCTTATAACAAGAAATAGGTGCTTACTAAAAAATGTAATCTTTTTTTTTTTTAAATGAATTTAATATAATGAATTGCAGTGTATTAAATGACTATTTAAATTTAGTTGAATGTGTTTTTTTAAAGGACAAAGTGAGTGATTTTACTTACAGAAGCGGAGCAGAAAAGACAAAAGTGATCATTTTAAGAAAATAAAGTCATAACATTGCAACAAAAAAGTCAAAATAAGAAGAACAAAACTTCCTAATTTTAGGGAAATTAAAATTGTAAAATGCGGAAAAGTGGTCATACCAAAAGAACACAGTTCAGAATATTTTAGTTGTTTGTTTTTTTGCTATAATGAAGTCCTAAAATTTAGAGAAAAAAGGCATGATTGCTGACAGTAAAGTTGAAATATTAAGAAGAAAAAAGTCGTCATAATTTTCTGAGAATGAAATCGCAATATTTCATATTACTTTAAACCACCATTTAAAAAATGTGGCAACACCCTGCAAACGATCACTTCTACCTTCGCATCAAAATAGATTTTTTTTTTCCGCACTTACTTTCCCGCTTCCCCACTTGTACAAACGTATATATTCAAATGTGTTTTAAAAGCATTGCGATTTGTTTCCCCGGCCCAAAGAAATGAAGCCAGAGGTCACGCAGCTGCTCAGTGTCGCCAAAGCCGCGCCGTCCGCAAAACGCCACAACTCCAAACAACAACAACAAAACCCACACGGCGGCGGACATTTTGTTAATTCCCCCCTGTGGGTGCCAGGGCGTATCAACGTCGAGGGTGGTGGTGGGGGTGGCGGCGTTGTCGGGGGGCCACCGGGCTCATGTGTACTTTTAAATTATGCGTAGGCATCGCAAAGCGGCCCTGCCGGAGATGTCACAAGCGCTTCCGAAGTGCAGCAAAAAAACATAAGCTCGCATGTCTGCGGGCGCCATAAAAGTCTTGCGGCGGCACGCTAATAAAAACACGCAACGCAATTCAGCATTGGGCGAGCTTTTACAAGCAATTGCAGCTCTTTAACACTGCCCAGTATTCGTATGTGCTGCCAAAATTAGCAGCCGCATACTGTACTGCGCAATATAAAAGAGCTTTACAAGTACGTGAATACAAGACCGCGGCCAAGTGGAAAGATGTGACATTAATGTGCTCCTTTTGGAAATTGGAATGAGAAACGGCAAACGGTTAATATGACTCAAGGACTTTTATACATTACAAAACATTCTATTGTTTTTATTTCAATGTGCGAAAATGACGGATAATGAATAATTTCCTAGAACACGTTTCCGGTATTACCGATAAGCAACGTTGTGATACAGTATTCCGTTTTGGGCAGAAAATTGTGATGATTACAATTAAAACACGTATGAAATTTGTTTTCATTTAAGTTGCAAAAACTATATTTCTGTATTACTGGTGGTGAGTAAAATAACATTTTTAGTTTGACAGAAATTTAATTTACTTATCATGATGCACAAACTGATTTACTCTTTCCATTTTATTAAATTATGTCATGATTGTGTATTTTTTTTATATAAAGACTACTACTATTGAAAGATATTGTTCTTCTTAAAAATAGTACGTTGTTTTAAAACTCCTCAGACAAGTAAAATATATCTGAAGAAGTAAGCGAGTTAAGTGAAGTAAATGTAAAGGTCGACGTCGACAAGAAGCGTCTCGGCGAGGGTGTTACCAACCAAGACGCAATTAGCGGCGTGTAGTCAATCAGCTCATGAAAAGAATGGCAGAAAACGAGGCCCCGGAGGGGGGGGGGGGGTTGTGTAGGGCACAAAAGCGTTAATAGCTCATTGTTGTCTCATCATCACACGCACAAAGGCCGTGATGAGGAATTTGCGAGCGTTCATCAGCGCACAAGTTCAACTTTTCAATGGCATCAAGTCAGAACACAGCAACACGTTATGACGCAACAAATGTTTTTAGAGGCTGAATTACAATTTTAGTAAGTGGGAGATAATTACTTGAAAATTCATCCATCCATCTTCTTCTGCCTATACGGGGTTGTGTCGCGGGGGCTAGCTGCAGCTTTAGCAGGAAGCCCAAACCTCCCTCTCCCCAGCCACTTCATCCAGCTCTCCCAGGGGAATTTCCAAAAGGCGTTCCCAGGCCCGCCGGGAGACATCATCTCTCCAGCATGTCCTGGCTCATCCCCCGGCGCCTCCTCCTGGTGGGATGTGCCCAGAACACCTCACCAGGGACGCGTCGAGGAGGCATCCTAACCAGATGCCCGAGCCACCTCATCTGACACCTCTCAATGCTCGACTCGGAGTCCCTCCCAGATGAGCGAGCTTCCCACTGGTAAATCGAGAGCGTCGCCTTTTGGCTACTTGAAAATAACGGAATAAATGATGTGCATATTTATAAATGATATTAAGTGAAATTTAAAAAAAAAATCTTTCAACGTTTTTTCAACATTTGTATTTTTTCATTTTTATTGGTGGTGAAATTAAAAAAAAAAAAAATGTTGTATTGCTTTTTAAATATTTTTAACATATTTGTTTTGTGACCTGAAATGAAAGTTATATTAGTTTAAAAGGATATTAAGAAAATCCAATCAAAAACCACACATGTAAATTATGAAATTAGTATTTGATTTGAAAAATATTCAGTTATTCCTTAACATTTTTACAACAATTTAAATTGAACTGATCTAAATGTAAAATTCCCTTGAGTGAAGGCGCAACACAATTAAATTCATTATTAACTGGCGTCTAACTTTTCATTTGCATGGTCATATATCAGCGTTAAATGTGATTTTCCGGCAAAAAAAAAAAGGAAAAGTTACAGCTTTAAATCTGCGACGCGGAGCAAAGTTGTTATTTACGAGGTTGTAAAGTAACACTGGCGAGCGCGGGGGAGAGAAACGTGAAAAAATACAAATATGCTTATCCTCCAGCCGCATGCTAATAACGCACGCTGGCTGTAATGTGATGCTGGAGATTAAATACAGTGCATGCGTGTGTGTGTGTGTGTGTGTGAGTGTGTTATCCTAAGACATGGTTAATTGTAACAATGTGACTACACACAATTACATCTTTAAAAAGGTGAACATGATTATCTTATCGAATGTACGTATTGTGGTTGATTTTGAACAAAATGGCAAAAAACACAAATCGGCAGGTGCCGCACTCCTGAATCGCGGCCGAGTAAGAAAAAAAAAAAAATCAAAAATCAAACAGCGTTGTGTACCTTGCCGTCCCACAGACGCAATGACATGTGTCCCATATTGTTTTGAATTCACCGATCACCACGCCGCACGTGTGTGTCTGTTGTTTTTGTTTGATATTTTTTCTTTGTTTGGCGCCATTTCTGCTCGTGCGTCGCCCGCTTAGGACGTGAAGATTACGTTCTCGATGCCGATTGGCTGTCGCCGACCAGGGACGGACCGGGACCACGCGCTCGATTAAATATGAAGGACGGAACGCGGGGGCGGTTAGGCCATGCCCAGCTCTGGGGCTTCTTGAAAAAGCTTGCATATGGCCTGGCCTGGTCTGTGTGTGTGTGTGTGTGTGTGTGTGTGTGTGTGTGTGCGTGCGTGTGTGTGAGTGTGTGCGGGTGTCACACTGGGGCTCAGATGCTCGCACCAAAATCAAGTTGTGCAATGATTGTCAACTTTAGCGTTTGGAGGGTGAGATTTAACAGCTTTGAAGCTCTGGCAACCAAACCAAACTGCTTGTACGAAATCGGTTTCATTTTCGCACACACTATATAATACACGTTTAACCCTACACACGCCCACACACGCACACACACACACACACACACACACGTGTGCCCCTTCGCAGCGGCTTTAATAGTTTGTATCATCCACGTGGGGAAAACGTTACATGTCATCAGGGCGGCCATTCTTTATCACTTGCCACCGCAAACGCAACAAGGCAGCAGTCTGTCGTTGGCCAAGGCTTCATATTGAATTTCATTTGATGGATCGTTTGTCCTGAATGCTGAAATATTTGATGCCGTTATTTATCTTGTGCCGTTTTGATATGACATTTTTTGCTATTAACTAACTCACAAAGTTGACAGGTTTCTTTGCAGCTGGCGCCGATAATGCTGATAGATGGAAAAAATTTCAACTCTGTCGTTAATTTTTTTTTTTTTTTTTACACCATCTTCATATTTAATTTGACCTTATTGACTGTTATACGTGCAGTCTTTTATCCCTGCAATTGTCGCGTTCCTTGTCAGTTTGTGCTCTCAATGTAAATGAAAATGACAAATCTTGACTCCACAGATGGTCAACTGGATCCCAAGCCTTTACTGGCACCGACGTACGGCATATATTCGCCACGTACATTTTTCAGAGGGTCTGTAATGACTAACTGATCCCCGCAGATGGCGGCGTTTCATCGCTTTGGATTTGAGATCAGCGCAGCTTTTGAGAAGAAGATATAGATTAAGCGGTGAATCTAAGCGTCAATGTATGATGTTCTGCTTAACATCTTTCAGCTCCCCAAATGCTTGTTTTCTCTGCTTTTTGGTCAGAAAGCAGCGTTTTTTTGACGTACCCAACCCATGTTCTGCTGCTAATACTAATGAATGGAGAAAACTAGAGCAACTTTTTTTTCTGCTGAAAGAAGAGTCCACTCTTTCTTTTGCTAGGCTTGGTGCTTATATTGGCACACACAATATTCTTCAAAAATCAGTCAATGGCTAGTTTTCAGCAATACGTCCACGGTCCAGGGTGACACTAGTTGCTAACCCTTTACGTTAAAAAACAAACAAAAATGAAATGAGTTATTAAATGTAGACTGTCAATCCAATCAAAATGAGCTCTACAGTGAGTCGAGCAGAAAAAGTCCAAAACGGCGTCGACGCTAGCCAGCTGACAGGCTAACTCGCAAAAGACGGCACCTGGAGGACCGCATTGGTCGCGCTCGACTTGATTTCGCCGCGTCGGCTTTTTAACGACAAACCGCAGGAGGAGAGGTCGTCGTGACGACGGCGACGAGAGCGCTTAATTAAAAGTGTATCATCTTTAATTAAGTCCCAGACAAGCTATCAATGGTAAAAGATCACACTGTCATTAAGGTTAATAAGCTGCGTTATTAACTAACTCCACCAGCATCCATCAGAGATAAAAAAAAAAAAAAAAAAAAAAGAAGAAGGCAAATGGAGAGAATTAAAGTTGGAATGCGGCGTTTTAGTGAGGGGAGAAAAAAAATGAAGACAAGCACATCTGGAAGGACTCCAAGGGCGTTTTAAACGAGCGGTCGCGCCAACTATTGTCACATCTGCATCTTTTTTCCATCATCAATTATGGAAGGCGGTGATTTATTCATAAGAAGAGAAACATCCTTCAAGACGACATCTGCTCCAGCATCGAGTCCCCACGCCGACGAGGTTGTTTGCTGTAAAGAAAAGCGACGGCCGGCGAGCTGCGGGACGAGAGCGCAACACCAGTGGCGTTTCATGTAGCGCTAACCGTCAAATATGCGGAAATTTTGATGGGCCGACGTGAACCTATAATGGCTGCTTCAAACCAAAATGGCCACCTTCCTGTGTCTTTAAAGAAGTGGCTTCTTGCGGTTTTTTGGTGGGTCTACTTATGATAGACATGTCCACGAAATGTCATGTAGTTAACTAAAACTCGCTTTGGGGGCTGGATTTTCAAAAACTCTCCAGACACGGACGGCCAACATTACCCCATAATTCAAACCAAAATGTCAGACTTCCCATTTCTTTTTTGGTGAGTCTACACATTACAGATATTCCGACCAAATTTCATGGTGTTAAATTCAACAAGCTTCAGAGTCTGAATTTCCAATCTCTCGAGAATTTTGTCTTAACCTTAACATAACCTCAAAATTCTAACCAAAATGGCAGACTTCACGTTTCTTGTCAGACATGGGTTCCATGGACTTTTTTTGTGCGTCTACTCATGATAGCTACGTCCAGTAAATGAAACAGGCTTAGGGGGCTGAATTTTAAAAATCTTTAAACAGTTCGTCTCAGGAAATCTGGAAACTGCGAACATTACCCTAAAGCTCAAACCAAAATGAGAGTTTCTTTTTGGGCATGGGATCAACTTTTTTGCAGATCTATTCATGACAGACATGCATACCAAATTTCATAATGCTAACTGAAACAGGGAAATTTTATCTTAAGAATCGCTCTCAGAGTTCATCTTTGTGGAAATGGCCAGAACTGCGTGGCAGACTTCATGTGTCATGGCTAACATGACCTCATAGGACTTTTTTGTGGGTCTAATCATGATAGTCCTGCCAACCAAATTTCCTGTTGCTGAATAAAATGGGCATGAGGGCTGATTTTTCTAAAACTCCCTTGGACTGGTCTTTCATAAGATCATCAGAAAGAGCCAAAATGACTCTACAATATCTGCTCCAAACTAAAATGTCAGACTTAGAGTGTATTTTCAGGCATGGGCTGGGGAGATTTTGTAGGTCTGCTCATGATAGACGTAAATACTAAATGTCATCTCACTAACTGAAACTGGCTTCGAGGGCTGAATTTTCCAAGACTTTCTAGGAAGAGTTGATCGTGGATATAGACAAACTGAAAAAAAAAATGGCACAATTCCATTGTCTTGGTGAGCATGGCTTCTTGATCCTTTTTTGACCGTCTACTCATGATAGACACACCTAGCAAATTTCATGTTACTTTGGCATTCTGCTCCCATAATGAGGGGTAAACTGAGTTTGTCAACAGAAGCTTGTCGAAGGTAATGAACGCAGCGTGTCGACGTCGGCATGTGTATTCATAACGCCGTGTCGGCGGCGGTGTTCAAAACGCTTTTTTGCGCGCACGCGAGGGCCCTTCACTCCGCATTAGGCGGCGCGACCACCTTGTTACATTCATGTATACAAAATAAGCACGCGCTCATTGAATATTCACTGTGAACATATTCCCCGCATAACATGACGTCCCCGCTTCCACCCTTTTAAAAATTCAAATCAAGGCAGGGGAGCATTAGAATACATTACGGCAAGGATGTGTGACACCCCCCCCCTCCCCTTCGCTCACCCCCCTCTTCCGCCTCCTCCTCCTTTATACGTCTGTCAGGAGGTGAACGAGGAAGAGGAGGAAGGCAGAGCGCACGCGACCGAGTCGGCCCCTGCAACGCTGACGTTAACAATAATGTAATTTAATTAAAGCCAAGATCCCGCCGCCTCTCCTCCTCGCTTTGATTTTAATAGGCGATGAAGAAAAGAAGCCAAGAGAGGAGCGGCGGTCCGAGCGAGGACGAGGGTGGGGGCGGCGGGAACATCAGGTCAGATCGGATCAGGCCGGGGGGGTGGGGCAAACTAGCCCACCGATCCGAGCGCCCTCCCCTCGCCTTTGTCCGGGGTGCAGGTACCAGCCCAGACCACCCAGATACAACAAGAGCCATCAGCTAATGGAGAGGAAAGACGAGTGGCGTCGGCACGTCCGCACAGCGCCGCAACAACAACGACGAGAAGGCCAAAAACATATTTGGGATTAAGTCCTGCAACGAGCCATGAGGTTTAAGAGACGTAATCCCAAACTCCACGAGAAGGGATCACAAATAAATGACATTAAGTCTGGATACATGGTAACATTTAAAACAGGCAGCCATCAAACTTGTTTGTTGTTGCCCCGAACTTGAAAAACACTCGCTCAAGTCGACAAAAACAAGAATGTTTTGTCAAAATATTCAAAGAAAAGCACAATCAAAGTTGAAAGACGCAAAGCTGATGATAAAATACACAAGAGTAAGGAAATCACAAGGAATAACAAAACTTGAGAGCACAGGAAACCTTTTGACTTTATTGTTGTTAATGTATTCAGTAAACTTAATTTGACTTCATCTTTTGTTTACTTTTAAATGCACCATTAACTCAAGCTTTAATTTCATTTTCATTTTTTAATCATTTTTAATTTTATTTTAATGGTTAACTTTTTAATTGACTATTTTATTTTGATACAATGCTGTATCTATTTTTAATGTAACCTCTATTATATTTCTATTCATTTTAATTCAAATTACATTTTGAATTTAATTTTGTTTGAGCCTCACTTTAGTTTTATTTTATTTCTTTCTAGTGAGGTTAAGAAAACGGACGGATGTTTTTAACTTAGTTTGAATTTCACTTTATTTTTATAAATTAATTTTATTTTGCAGTTTCACGTTTAGTATATTTGAATTTTGTGGTAAAGTTTTCATTTAATTGTCAGTTTTTAATGTACCTTTTTATTTAATTCCTAAATATTCTTATCGAGAATATAGAACTTTAATTTTAAACTAGATTCTTTTCCATTTCATTTTTGATTAGTTTACTTTTGAATTTTTTTTTTAACTTTAAAACATTTTCTATTTCCATTTTATTTCTCAAGTTTTACTTTTAATTGTATTTCACTCATTTGAATTTCTGCCTGTAAAAATGCACATTAAGTCTGAATGAAATAAACGAAATGGGGGGGAAAAAAGTATGTACTGTGTGGTAAGCAGGTTCAGGTTCAACTCAAAGCTAGCCCGTTCTTAGCGTACTACAAGAGCCACCTGACTTGATTTTATACAAAGTAGCTGCTAGCGTTAGTGCTCATCAGCATATGCGCTAACATTCACAAGAGCGACCTGCTATGAAACGGGGTTGCAACTCACAGCTCGTCCGTACTTGGCGAAATACAAGAGCAACCCGACTTGACTTGGTACAAAGTAGCCGCTAGCATCAGTGCTAATTAGCCTGGGCAGGAACATCTTGGCTTTTGCTTTAGCTGTATTATTTTAATTTGCTACACTAAGCATTGTCCTGTCGCCCAATCAGCAGTCAGCGATAATAAAAAAAGCTTCCTGCTTTATGAGGTTAATCCTGTTACCAGCCAGGTCCAGAGAAGGAGGGCAGGGGAGGCGGGCGGCGCGAGGGGAGGATTAACATGGCGGTCATTATCAAATTTACAACCAGTCACACAGACATCTGCCCTACTTTTGCTGGCTTCATGTAAAAAGAAGTCATCTGGTTAAGAGAGAGCGGTCGACGCTCGTAAACGGTCGCTTGCTTTTTCCGCCGCGGTGAAAGCCGTCACACGGCACAGGCGAGGGTGGGGGCGACGGAACGGACCTGTCAGCTGGCTACTTGTTAGCGCTAACGAGGACGTCCGCTGATAGAACTAATGAGGCCCAGGTCCACTCGTAGAACTAATGAGGCCCAGGGCTCGCCGCAGCGCTTGCACGCCGCCGCGATACGGCGAGCCGGTCAAGCCGCATTATTGGGTGGCAACGAGAGCCACAGTTGAAGGCTCAAACGCTCACGTTTGCACTTCCTTCTCAATTAGCAATTCGGGTTTTGTTTATAGCAGCTTTAAGGAGGACAAATTTACACACTCTTGTCATAATGATTTTTTAAAATAACAAAACTATTTTGTACTGCATAAAAACATGCAGTTATAACAATTAAAAAAAAAAAAAAAAAAAAATCCGAAACAGTTTTTGCGTCATGATACCATGCTTCAATTCAATGGACGTTGTGCTGCTGCTTCAGGTGTGCGTAAAAAAAAAAAGTAATACACGTAGAATGATGGCGAAACACGAAGACTGTCGCGAGTAAGCTGCAACTGTAACTGTATTACAGTTGTTTTACGTCAAGGTCCAGACCAGGACTGTTGTCTATACCAATAGCAGAGCCTAGTCCTTAGCTCAAGTCCAATGGGGCTAGACCAAGATCACCTAGAATTGCTATCCTGACTTCTGAATTCTTTGTTAGATTTGAAAGGATCATTGTATAAAAGTAATGTCCCAGTGTATCTATTTGTGAATTCCACAATGTGTGGTACTGGGACAGCAATTTCACAGCGAATTACGCAGTTTGACCCGAATAGCTAATAAAAGCACCCTTAATTATAACAATAATAATTATAGCCGAGTGAACATTACAAGCGCTACCAGCATCTTAACGCCTGGATGTAAATGATCTCAACTCCAAATGCAAACATTTGCTGGCTACGGTTAGAACCAAGCGCTAACAGATGTAGCGGTCCTTTCACGCCTTTTGTCTAATCAAAGGCGCTATTGTTTCAGACGACACATCTTAAAGGTTTCACCCACGTCTTTAGCTAGCTAGCTACACGTGTGAGGAGACAATATGCTAATGCGGCGCTAATTTATGCTCTAATAAAGAGTTAAGCTACAACAAAAACACAAGAGGTGGTGGCGGCGGCGATGTGTTTAGTGTGCGCACCTCCGCGTGAAACCCGCGTAGCGCTAATTTCCCCATAAAAGGCTTTTAATGGGAAGTAAACAAGCTAGCTAATGACGCACCTACGGATCAGAGAGCGTGACATCCCATAATTAACCGGGCTAATTGCTACTAAACTGCAGCAGCGCAGCTAATAAAGCGTCGGGAGACCACAGGCCAGTACAGAGAGGAGGAAAATTTACGTCAAAGCAAATATATAAGTGTTGAATTGTAACCGTGAACAATGAACCACTTGCTGCTTCACCAAGTCTCAAGACAAAGACACGGGGATTTGATCACATGGAGTAGACTGCTCTAGCAACTTTGCTGTTCTAATTCTTGGGCCAGGTTTAGCCCCAGGTCACGGTCTAGGCCTTTGTCCTAGTCTATGACCTTCAGCTCCTTAGGTACTGGTCTATGGCTTTCTCCAGGACTAGGATCTGTTCATTTCTAGCCCCTGGTCCTGGAAATGTCCTGAAAAATTGTCTTGGTCGCCCATTTGGTACTGGCCTAGCCGCTTGTTTGGGCCTAGGTTGTTTGTCTTGGGCCAGTTCTACGCCCTGGTCAAGTACTAAACCACCTTGGTCCAATTTGAGACCATGGTCCTGATCTAGATGATTGAGTTATGAAAAAATTGGTCCTTGTGTAGGCAAGGACACCAGGACCATCTTCTAGACCAGGTATGTCAGCAGCGGTCTTCATGGGCCACTGTCGTGCCTGTTTCCCAAGTAACTATTCAATGGCATTTTTATTCATTTGATTAAATAATGAAACGATTTCAGATAACACAATTCACAAAGCAAACAATGAAAAATCCAATAAACGATCTCATGTTTAATGAATGATCAATTCCTACTTCATATTATGCCTAAAGTCTCAACAGTCTGTATTGTTTTAATTAGGGCAACAAAAAGCCCTTGACTAGCATGCCCATGTTGCTACGCTATTATTCATATATTACATATTTCAACCCTCCACACTTGAACGTCCGTAACAGATGACAAAATCCCGGCGACAGCTTGTGGTCCGCCGTAACACGGGACATATTTTCTGAGAGAGAACAGAAGTCTTTGCATGAGAAAAGTCTCGAAGCTGTCTCCCATCAAGTCTCCAGGCTTTGGAGCGTTCCATCGCGTTGGGGGATTATTGTCTTAGTTTCACTGTAAACATGGCCACCAACATACAGCTCACTTTAACACCAACCTGTTTACAATGTACTGTATATAAAAAGTCTACACACCCATGTTCAAATGCCAGACGTTTTCTTTAAAAAAAACAAAAAAAAAAAAAACGAGAGCAAGATAAGTACTTTCCAAGTCGTCATTAATGTGAGCTATAACCTTTACAACTGAACTGGGAAAAAAAGAGAGAGAACAGCAACGGAGACAATGTGGTTGCACAAGTGTGCACACCCATTTGTAATTGAGGACGTGGCTGTGCCTCTGATTAACACCCCTGAATGCTTTCGAGGAGAAGACCAACGCTTGAAAATCGGACTACAAAAAATGAAAAGCTGACTAGAGCACCTGAACTTTATTTGGGGTTCATCCAAATCCAGTGCATTTTGGGGGGGATCCCACCACCTTTAAGATATGTTTTTAAAGGGTCAATTTTCAAGATGACTTTCAAATGATTTTAATGGGTTTTGAGATCATAGTTTGTGTTATAGTTACGGTTCAACTATTACTATAGGCAATTGTTGGCAGTTTTTTGCTATTTCAAATTTTGGTCACTACGATCACGCCGGGCATCTTTCACACTGTCTCATTTTAACTTCACCAAGGACCCACACTAGCAAAGCAATCGCAAGCAATCAACAAAACAATCACCAAAAAATAAGACCTGAGGAGTCCTTTTTTTTTTGGGTTAAAAAACAAAACAAAAAGACAATTACATAAAGCGCTTTCCCACGTACGGACACAAACGCACACACAAAAACGACATTTTGTCAGCGTGGAGGTCCGGCAGCTCGTACTGTTAACCTCCACCAGCACTCGGCCCACTCGTCCCCCTGGTGAGGAACAGATGCGAAGCGAGAGGAACAAATGGAAATCCAACTGGAAGCCCACTCACACACGCACAAACACACGCACGCACACACCAGCAGAACAAGTCCACCGCCTGTTTCGTCGCAGCTCGCCTACTCGCGCTCGGCTTCCTGTCGGACGGCGTTGGGGAGGGGGTCGCTTCGCTCTCGAGCCAGCCGCCATGTTTAAACACACAGCTGCTAGGGGCTGCCAGAATAGGCCCCCTCCCACCGGCACTCCTATCAACCCTCCCCCATCCCGCCATCTCGCTCTACCTGCCGTCCCCAGCCGATCCCGGCAAAAACTTGGCGGCAGATGTTGCGAGCGCCAAGTTGGCTCTGAAGTGCCTCCCCGGTTCCCAGCGCTCGCCCGACAACACAGTCAAAACGCATCAGATCTCTTTATTTGCGCCCGGGGCGAGTTCGGCACCGCAGCTGTGGCCGCCCCCCCCCCCCCGCCCCAACGCCACTGCCTACCTTTGGTGTCGAAAGCCCTCGGGCGCTAAATGTGAGACCCCCGGACAAAAAAAAAAAAAAAAAAGGAAAAAAAAAAAACAACAACAGTTTGCCAGTCTCGCTCGTCTGCATCTGCTGGAAAATGCAACAGTGGCTCAGGGCGGCGGCACGGAATTAGACTATGTGAGTGCGTGTCTGTGTGTGTGTGTGGGGGGGGGGGGCATCATACTGCCACGGGAGCGGTTGGAGGGCGGTGACCCGTGCCAAACAGATGTCGGTGACAACCTGCTTCCTTACACCTGTACGAAAACCCCGGGAAACATTCTCTGAAACATTCATGACCCAGGGGGGTTCCTGTCCGCCATCAAAAGCTGCCACCCCCCCCCAGTCTCACCTTTGACAGCCACCTGCAAAGGGTCGCTTTGGAATTGTCATGTTGGAGTGACAAAGTGCAAAAACTCAACAAAACTAATGAAGTGGTATTCCGCAAAAACTTCCTAAGAAGGCCATTTTGTGGCAGTTCACTTTTTTTTTTTTTTTCCGGTCTATTATCATCGGTAACTAGTGGGGGCCAACCTATTCAGTAGATGAATCTCTGACTACCAGGGAACAATCGGTACTTGAAAGGGTCACGACCCAAGAGGGTAGCCGATGACACCCGGTGCCAGCCCGCGCCATCAACTTCATGAGTGCGTGCGTGTGTGTGGGTGTGGGTGTGCGGCGCTTGGTGTTCATACCGCAAATGGGACCAATTGGAGGGCGGCGACTCGCTCCCAAAAAAAGGCAGTGACTCCCTGAGCTTCCTTACACCAACCGGGGATGGAAATTGATACGAATATTGCGATTCCGATTAAATTTTCCATACACTGAATTGATTCCTTATCGATTCTCTCATTGTTTCTCAGTGAGTGGGGGGGGATTCAATAATACAAATGGATTTGTTTGCTCTCCTACTTTCATTGCCTTCTTTTACCCTCCACTGCGTCGGCTGAATCACACCCGAGAACCGGGACCTTTCAGTGGCGGAGCCCGTCAGAACGCTGGTTGGAATCGATAAGTGGAATCGTCAGGCAAGGAAATAAATGACTGCAAGGAATCGATTCACTAGGAATCGTTTGTCAAAAGAATTGCTTTTCTAACAAGTAACCCGGGAAACATTCATGACCCGGTGGGGTTCCTGTCCGTCATCAAAAGGCCCACAACCCCCCCCCCCCCCCGCCCCAGCCACACCTTTGACAGCCCCTGGCAAAACTTCAAATTGCTTGCAAAAACTACTAAACTGTTATTTCACAAACCTTCACCACAAGACCAAGCCGAATTTTAGTGCAGCTCTACAATGAAACCTTGCAAGTCTTGTAAACGCGCCCCCACCCCGGCCGCACCCGCTGACTTTTGCCACACATCAACAACTGGACCCTTTAAAATTTGTCAGGTTGAAGTAAATACACACAAACTACCAAACTGATTCTTCCCTTGCATCAAGCGCGGGGGCCACCCCATCATGTAGATGGAGCAACTACGTAGTATGCCCAAAAACACTGAAAATACGACGGTTACGACGCGACAAATAAGCTCGGCCACACTATCCAGTAGATGGCGCTACAATGACCCCCAAAAAAGCCATCGACTTCCTTATAGCTGTACAAGTACCCGGGAAACGTTTAAATATTCATGACCCAAGAGCCTGGGTGTCCAATCTTTTTGCAAAGAGGGCCAGATTTGGTGAGGTGAAAATGCGGGGGGCCGACCATTTAGCCTGACATTCTTTTTTACATGGAACACCCAATGAATCCAAGTGCCATTCTAGCAAACCAGTCATTTCTTTTTGACAATTTTTATTTAAATTCAAGATCCTTAAACATCTTTTGCTCCATTTTTAAACGTGACATTTCACTGGCCAATAAATGTTCACTAAACCTTTCGATTTAAAACTGGGAAATAAGTACAAGCATTCACCAGTACAAATGACATTGTGTATTTCAGTGGGAAAATAGTCCAATTTCGGCCCTCGTCTTTCCCTTTTATATTCATTGTCGCCTTTTTAGAAACGTTCCGAAAAGGGTCACACAGGGTTATGGAGTTGGACAGAGTGCTGCTGCTGCCCTCTTGCGTTTAAATGTGAAATTGCATTTAGCGTGTATTTAATAAGCTTGTCAACTGGGCTACGGGCGGAATTCTATGACAGAGGGTGCGGACCGAATAAAATTTGACCGCGGGCCGCATTTGGCCCCCGGGCCGGACTTTGGACGTGGCTGCCCAAGACGGTCCTTGTGCGCGTTGAACTAAAATGGCTCCCCCTAAAAAAAAAAAAAAGGCAACCAGCCACAGCTGACTATGTGAAGTCAGACTGGACCCCCACCCCGGCGGGTGGATCCTTGAGGCGGTTGTCATTTTTTTCTTCAGTTTTGTGACCTGTTGCTTTGTTCCTCTCCCGTTTGGATTGCAAGCTCAAGGTGTTGGATGTTCCGTTTCCGACCTGTTTGATCCCGTGGCGTTCCCACACAGATTTTGGCGAGGCGACACGCATGTGAATGAAGCGAGCAGGAGGTGCCAAGAAAAGGAAAATCGCTTTTGCTCAGACAGGCTACTTGCTGGTGTCAATGTGATCATTTTGCCATCTGAAAACTCGACAGTCCTTCACAAAAGGTCATCAGCAAAATGGTATGTTTGATATTACAAAGTGGCTTAATTAGACCACCTCAAGATTTTCTGTTTTGCCATGAAAAGGATTTCTACAAGAAAAAAAAGCAAGGAAAGATGGAAGCAGCCGCCGCAGCCGACATTGGCGAAGGCCATCTGGTTAAGTCGTGTGGTTTGTGTGGTTTGTTTTTCGTTGCTCTGATGGGATTTGGTCTTGTCTTCAGTTTGACCAAAATGGCGGGAGATTCCCTTCTCGTCACCGACACTTTTGAACTCCTCCTGTTATGTTGTGGGTCATATTGACCCGTGTGGTTTATAACTCTTGTCTTTTCTTTTTACTGTGCACTTCTTTTTGTTTGTTTATGCAGCGGGTCACATTGACCTAAAGCCATTTTTGGTTAATGTGACATAACTTCACTCGTTCGGAATTTATTTACTGCTGCGTTCAATATTAGGAGACAAAAAGCTGACTGACTCACTCCCCTCTGGCTCTTTTTGTTTATTCCAACGGGCTCAAGTGCTTTGAAAGGACTAACGCTGAACATCAACAGTGTCCACCACAAACCCTCAAAAGCCCCCACACATACCTTATCAGCAGAGGTGGGCCTCATGAGGGACACTCGATCATACTGCCGCCGCATCAAGGCCCACAAAGCGTCCAGACGACCCTGGTGGACACGGAGCGCTCGCTTAACTCTTGCAGTTGAGTTGCAAAGCTGAATCCAAAGCCGAGCTAAAGACGCCTCACCTTGATGGGCGTGTACCACTTGTTGTCCGTGCGGTGGTAGGAGGCGGCGGCGGCCCTGGGGGAGGGCCGCTTCACCATGGGCTCCTCGGCATCCTCGGGCATGGACACCACGGCGTTCTTGGCCTTCTCCAGACGGGCGCCCTCTTCGGTCGAGCCCTTCTCGCCCCAGCGCACCTGCGCAGGCCAGGTAAGGCGGACGGGGCGGCATCAGTTTTCCGTCGGAGCGAAGCGGCGCCAACAACAAAAAGCTTCGTTGTAAGCCAATGCACGTCACACAAAAACGTGTAGCTCATCTGAGGAAAAAAATAGCCTTTGTGTCCCTTAACTCCATCTGCGGCACTAAAGGCGAGCGTAGGCGTGGGCCAATTACTGGTTGGACGGTTTACGGCGCTTTCAAAAAGTCTGGGTTTCAATAAGCACTAAAACTGCCCCCCACCAGTAATTGACTGCGATTGGCTGGTGTCGGAGTTGACTAAATGAGCCGCCTCGCTCAACTTCATGAGAGGCCAGCAGCTTTTTTTTTTTGCTCTCCTGCTCCGCTGAGCAGAGAGGGGAGGATGAGCAGTTACACACACCGCACAGAGGGAGACGGGGAGATTTCGACACTTTTCACGTTTTTTTCGTGCGACTTATTCTGGTGCGACCTGTTTACATTCAAATTATTATATTCAAATACATTCAAATTACTTCAAAACTCAGCAGCGACTTGTATGTTCTTTTTTCTCCTTCATTATGCAATTTTTGAGTGCCAAATATTTCCCAAAAAGGAGATTTTAGAGCTGAAATTTTAATACTGTGAAATTGCGAGATTTTTGCTCACGTTTTCATACCGTCAGAATCTAATATCGGTCCATGCTTAGATGAGCGATGCGCTCGTTTCAATACGTAATATCGTGTTTCAACAACAACATTAAGACTGGTCCAAAATAGTGTGGTACGATTGCATTTGCAAAGGGAACTAGCCCGTTTGACACATCATGTGTCATTTTAAGGTACGAATACAGCCAAATATAATGTCTCTCTAGTTTAATTGAGGATTATTTAAACAAATAGTATTCTTGGTGTCAAAACGTAACATTTTCATAGTTTTTTTGTGACCAAATCTGTTCTGATTGCAACATTCAGTCGATCAGAATGCAACCTTTGTAAATATTACACTTCTGTGAGCTAATATAGTCATCTTTATGTTTAAAAGTACTGTTGGAGGACTTGAAAGGTAGATGTTCGAGACCTTGGCAGGGGGGGATGGTTCCTTTCGAAGCGAGGACGTGGCCTGACAAGGCTAATCGAGAAGCTATGTTAAGACATGAGGCGAGCGAGGCATGGAGCGCCCGCTGCCGCCAAACGAGCAAAGAGGTACGCGCTCCCCAAGGATGCCGGGAAATCCCTGTGATGACTTACAGATGATGGGGGGGTGGGGGGCTGGGGGGGTTAGGGGGTTGAGGTACGGCGATGAGGATGGCGGACATGTTGACAGCCAAGATGACGTGACGGCATCGCGACGGGACGACGAAGGACAGCCTGTCACGTCAGAGTTGTCAAGGCGAAGATTGACGGACAGGAAGACGGACGGACGACAAAAAAAAACCAAAAATAACCAAGCGTAAGCGCTTTTCTGTTGACCCGCTACGCGTTTACACGACAACATTCCAGCTCGGCCGTGTGACTTTTAGGTGAGGTCACTTCTTTGAAGAGAAGACACACGTCTGAATGGCTGGTTGAAGGAAGAGAAGAATGAGGAGGAGCAGGGGGAAAAGAGCAAGAACAAGATGAGGAGAAGAAAAAGGAGGTGGAGGAGAACAGGGAAGATGAGTAGAAGGAGCAGAAAGAGGACATGAAAGGGTGGAAAGAAAAAAAGGAGGAGTACGAGGAGGAGGAGAAAGATGATGAGGAGGAAGAAGACAAAGAACAAGATGAGGATAGGAGAGGACCTAGGAAAAGGGGGAGGAGGAGGAAGATGGGAAGAAGGAAGGGAAAAAAGAACAAAGGATAACATGAAAAAGGAGGCGAGGAGAAAGACGAGGAACGAGAAGAAGAAAATGCAGGGCAGGAGGGAGAGCGGGGAGGAGGAAGAGAAGGAGGGGAAAACAGGATGAGGAGGAGGAAAAGAAAGAAGAGAAGAATGAAGAAGAGGTGGATGAAGAAAAGGAGGAAGCAAATGAAGATGGGAGGAGGAGGAGTAAGAACAAAATGACAACGAGGAAGGAGAAGTGAAAAAGGAGGAGAAGGAAGAGGACGAGTCAGATGAGGACAGAGAGGAGGAGGAGGGAGATGAAGAAGAGGAGGATGGAAAAGGGAGGTGGCGGAGGGAGAAGAGAGCAAGAGGAGAAGGAGGAAAAGAAGGGAGGGAAATGAGGAAGAAGAGGACATGCAAGAGGAGGAGGCGAAGGAAGAGGAGGTGGCAGGCACTGTTTGCGGACAAAGTGCGTGGCGTTTGACCTCCATGCGTTTGATGCCTCCCGCGCCTCTTCCTCCGTAGTAGGAGGCGTCCACGGTCGGCCATTTCTTCTTGCCGGCTGCCTCGGGCTCCTGAAATGGAAACGGCGTCATTTCAAACCTTAACTCTGGTTTGAAACCCAAACTGTCTTGAAACCTTAACGGCTTGAAAGACTCATTTTGCAGCCATTCATGTGCTCCAAACCCTAACTTGAAACCTTAACCTTGGCTTTAAACCCTAACTGTAACCCTTGCATGATGTCTTGAAAAACCTACCTTGATCATCTGGCCAACGCTCGTAAGGCTGATGTGAAACCCGAACCTAAAACCCTCATTTAAAACCCTAAAACTGGTTTGAAACCCAAATGATGAAACCATGCCACTTGTAACACTTGTTTGGGACCCTAATTTGAAGCCAGAACTCCGGTTTGAAAGTGTACTCACAGGTGGCGGCGGTCTTGAAGGGGGCGGCGGTGGCGGGGGGTCTTTGATGACCTGGATAAACCGGACGAGAAAAAAAGAAAAAAAAAGTGTCAGCAGAAAGTCTGTCAGGAGATGATGTCCACCAACGTTGTGACGGGAGCTTGACGGCTGACAGGCCACTGAGTCAAAAAGATCATCCCCCCCACGCCCCCCACCTCTCCTCCATACCATAGTCCAGCCCCCCTCCCCCAACCCCCACCTGCTGACTCCTGATGAGTGTTCCTGTTTTGCAACATGAGGGCCCCCCGTGAAAAATGAAGAATCAACTTGTTGACAGCGGGGGAAGAGTCTTCAATTAATTGGCGGAGGTTCAGCGCACCCGAGCGGACCGAAGTCCTGATGAGTTAATTAACTCCAATAAGACGGGAGACCGCCGAGGGGGGAGGAGGAGGAGGAGGAGGAGGAGGAGGAAAGGATAAAGTGGGGGAAGTTGGGCAGGAAAAGGAGGAGGAGAAAGCTGTGGAGAAGAAAAACTAAACTGAAGAGTTGGAGGAAGAAGAGGAAAAGAGCTGTTGAGGCGGAGAAGGAGGACGAAAAGGAGGAGGAGACGAAGGAGGCAGAGGAAAAGGAGCACGCTGTGTGAAAAGAAGAAGGAAGAGAGATGGAGGAGGAAGAGGAGGTGAATGAGGACGAGGAAGAATGGGTGTTGAGGAGGAAGACGATAAAGAAGGGGAGCAAGAGCTGGAGAGAGGAAAATGAGGAAGAGGAGGGAGAAGAGTAAAATGAGAAGGAGGAGGAAGAGGAGGCGAGTGAGGAAGACAAAGAGGAGAAGGAGAAGGAAGAGGAAACAAAGGAGGTGGGATCCTAACCATCAATAGAAACCCTCATTTTAAAACCCTGAAATTTGAAACCCTATGCCTGTCTTGAAAGCCAAACACGAACTTCAAGCCATTCTTCCCCGCGAGAAACATCATTTCCCAAACAAAACAACAAAACACAATGTTAGCATAGACGCTAACAGCTGTTTCCCGGTTCACGTTGAAAACGCAGGGGCAGCGCGCTCATTAGCATAATGAAGCAAAGTCATCAATTAGGCTTAATGAATTCCTCTTTGACACGCTCGTCAGCAAATCCGACGACCTCTCCATACGCTGTCCGGCGTCGTTCCCACCGCCGACGTACGCTCGCCGGATTAGCTCCTCCCGAGTAATTACACAAGCAGATTTTCGGGACATATTGTGGGATAAATAGAGGGGACTTTTCCCCGTCTATACGTGCTGGACAGATGCGACGCCCAATTAATATCCAACAAAAAGATGCAAGGCACGCACGGAATTTTCAAAATTGTAAATTCCTCTACAAGCCAAGCCCTTTGAATATACAGTACACAAATTATTTTGTCGCAGCAGTTTGACTTCTGGGCGAATCATCATGTGCGTCTGAGGGGGAAAAAAAAAAAAAAAAAACTTTGTTCATTTATTTATTTGCTCAGTTATCTGTCATTGTCTTCATGCGAAGTGTATGTATCATTAGTTCTGGTGGTATTGATACTCAGTATCGGTGAGCACTCACGAGTCAATACTTGTACTGGTATCGTAAGGAAAAAAGTGCCATCAAACATCCCTAACAAATGTATATATTATGTCAATAGATTATATATTATAAATAAAATTGTGTATATATACTATTTATTTAAAAATGTTGGATCCGAAATTGAAATATAAATCGAAAATTAATATTAATACTAGGGCTGCTAACAATTATCTTAATAATCGACTAATCTGTTGATTATTTTGTCAACTAACCGATGAATGGGATTTTTAAAAAAAACACATTTTAATTTTGATGTTTTTACTCAAAAGGACGACATTATTTCAAATTGACAGAAAATGCACAAGTAAAAATAAATTGTGATTCAGTTACTGGTTTGCTTCATAACATGTCGGAAAATAGGCAAAAATGTTGTTGCTTTATTTTCATTCAGCACAACGATAATCAGCAGAGCTGGGCATCGCCTAACCATCACGAAGTTCCCGTCTGCATATTTAGCTGACCCACATGGACCTAGTCGAGCCATGGTCCGAGTCAGCCAAACGCCGTCGAGAACGGACTGAAGAGGCACCACGTCACACGCAGGTGCCGCACTCCTGACACGCAGCCAAACAAAGAAAAAGTACATCATAAAACACTGTTGTATACCTTTCGGTCCCCCCTTTAACACACACGGAGCAGCAACGCATACAAACGGCGCATTGCAATACCGTTATCAACTCAAACATTTCCAAAAGTATCTCCAAATGCGATCTGAGCGGACAGAGCCTTTGACCCCGCCGCCATTTTGCCTGTCGTTTCCCAAAATAAACCAAAGAAAATCATCACTCCGTAGCTTGTGCGCGTGACCCCTCGGCTGGCCCGGCGCCGAGCCGGGATTTTGCGCCTCATCCCGACTCGCCGCAGCCTGGCAGACTGGCGAGGGGTATAAAGGAAAGAGGGGGGGGGGGGGGGGGGGCAGGCGGGAGTTTAAATATTAACAAGGCACACATGGCCCTCCTCTTGTGCCGCGTTCCCCGGGTGCGAGGCGACAGCAGCTCTCCGCACCAAGACAAACACGGCGGCAGCCAGACATGCTGCAGGGGGTTTACATTTTAATGCCTTTGTTGCCGCTCCAAAATATGCTTCCGTCTCATGCCGGACGCCGTCCCTGCAGGTTCCAGCCACGCCAGGTGACGTCGATCATTTCTGGTGAAGGGGGCTTTGCGTCGGCGGCAAGGAAAAAAAAAAGAAAAAGAAAAAAAAAAAAAAAACAAGCAGGGACGCGGGGAAAAAGAGCGCCATCTGTGCTAATCTGTTGTGGATTTTTCTAAAGTGGCTGCGAGTGTTTTCCAAAGGGCCCGAGGGTGTGTTGAGTTTACTCTCGCACAAAGTACAAGCCGCTCTCAAAGAGAACAATGGAGGAGGCCGCACAAATTACAGCGACACAAGTGAGGAGAACGCTTCCCAAAACGAGGGCTGCGAGATTTCGCGACTTTGGGAGAGTTGGGACAGTACTCGGCAGAGCTCGGAATCGCTCTCGACATCCCAACTGGCTATTCTTGTTGACGGTAACACATGACTTACCAATAGAAGTCAGGTAGGTACCTTACTGGAAATCCTATCAAATAATCGAGTCATCGGATGAAATATATTATGGCCTGGTTAAAGAGAAAGACAACCCCAACATTTTCTTGACAAGAATATGTTCTATGCAGGCCCACGAGTCAAATATGTCCAATATGAGTTAAGCAGCAAAATCCAGCTGTTTTTAGCCATCTCAGGGGGCGGCCATTTTGTCACTTCTGCCAACTGAAAATGACATCACAGTTGGTCAGCGCTCAGGTAACGACCAATCACGGCTCAGCTTCAGAAAACAGGTGAGCCGCGATTGGTCGTTACCTGAACAGTTGTGATGTCATTTTCAGTTGACAGAAGTGACAAAATGGCCGCCCCCCCGATATGGTCAAAAACGGGGATTTTGTTTCTTAACTCATATTCCACAAATGCAATATTCATCAGAATGCCGTGTTTAGCCTCGTGGGGCGACAGAACATATTTTTGTTAAGAACACTTTTGGGTTGACTTCCGCTTTAAACAGAAATTATGAGTACACAGTAAATAAGACATTCCACTTCATAATGAGCGGTCAAATGTTTTTCTTTTTTAGATCATAAACATTTTTTCTTGAATTGTGCATTGCATAAAACAACCTTTTCTTGTCTAGAATCTGGGGCTGTAACAAAAACTGCTTGGCATCCAGTCCAACCGAATCAAATTGTTGCACCAAAATATATCGAGATAGATACTAAATCATCGTAAACTGAGCTCAGGTCCGCCTCCCGTCGGGAAGACGTGTCAAGCCCGCCGCCGTGCTCTGCGAGGGCCAACTTCAAAATAAAAACCTCCCGAGGCATTGAAGCCCACGTATTATTTGTCAAGCTTTTATTCGAATTTGAATTTGATTGAAGTTGGCTTTATCTATCGCTGTCGCAGCTGGTTTGACTTCAGGGGCGCGCAGAGGGCGGGGGGCAACGGGGCGGCGGCACCCCGGGCATCCGCCCAACCAGATGTTGATTTCAGTGAGGCATCCGTGTTGTTAATAAACACATGATTGCCAATTAATCGACTTCAAGACATGACCGTCTTTGCAGGGAAGTCGACACCTCGCCGAATCGATTCAACCCCGCCTCTGATACCACCTCAAAAGTGAGGAATTTGCCAGATTATTTTCCGGCCAAGACAAAACACCAAGCACACATGCCGTGTTAATCCTTTGCGAGCCAAACTGCGCTTTCGCCCCAAATTTTGGTCAGCGAGAGAGCTGATTGGCTGAGGCACAAGTCGAACACAATAACCACATTAAAGCGGCGCATCGGAAACAAAATGGCTTCTCTTGTTTGGAGCCCAGCCGGCTGGCCGCTGACGTCGCCTAGCAACGGCACACAAAGAAGCTCAAACAGGAAGCGGCGACGGCGACCAAAAGATGGCAGCGGCCCGCCGGCGACAGATTGCGCGGAAGTGAACAAAATCTTTTGTTTGCGAGGCACCGGCGTCACGGCACTACCTGGGGGACCAACGTGATTAATAATAAGCGCAGAGATTGGTGGCGCTTTTTGTCGGCTTTGCAGCCGTCGCTACGCTGTCCTGTTGTTAGTGTGTTTGCTAATCCCGTCATTCGCACCGTTTCGGTCACAATGTGAGGGAAATAGAAAAAAAAAAAAAACACTCTTACGCTGCTTCTAAAAAGTCAGCATTTTTTTACTTTTTTTGTTTGTTTCAGGTCACTAATTGGTGGAAACGTCACTGACCGACTGTCATCCTGTTGAAAGCAGTTGTCCTTTTCTTTGTGAAAAGGCACCAACATAGAATATTGGTACGAATGTGACCCCGCAGAAAAGCCCCACCCACTCAAGCTGCCTATGAAAGCTCTTTTGAACTTTAGAAAATGAAGTCGCCCCAGAAATTGTGAGCTGACGGATATCCTGTTGAGTTGAAAGCACACCGAATAGTAAGACCAAAGCGACCCAGAGAAAAAGGCCCTTTTTCACCGCCTTAAAGTGGAAGTCAACCCAAACATTTTTTTTCAAGAATATATTCTGTGCAAGCCCACTAGTTGAAACATTCTGCATTCTGATAAATATCGCGTTTGTGGAATAAGAGTTAATCCACCCGTTTTTAGCCATCTCCGGGGGCGGCCATTTTGAAAATGACATCACAACTGCTTAGGGCTCAGGTAACGACCAATCACAGCTGACCTGTTTTCTGAAGCTGAGCCGTGATTGGTCGTTACCTGAGCCCTGAGCAGTTGTGATGTCATTTTCAAAATGGCCGTCCCCTGAGATGGCTGAATACAGGTTCATTTTGCTGTTTAACTCATATTTAACTCATATTCCACAAATATTGATCAGAATGCAGTGTTTCAACCTGTGGACCTGCTAGGAACATATTCTTGAGAAATAATATGTTTGGGTTGATTTCCGCTTTAAAAACTTGATTTTTTTTTCTTTGTTTTTCCCCGTGACACTGATCTGTGTGAATGGCATGAATTGGGGGTACGAAGTCGCCCCAGCAATTGTGTCCTGACAGTCACCCGGTCGCGCCCTTTTTTTGTGTGTGTGTGAGATCAGAACCAACATGTGACCTTGCAAAAATCCCCTTTTACACTGCCTGAAAAAGATCGTATTTTTCTGGTGTGACTGTGTCTGTATAAACCAGCACCAATGCAGAATGGGGGAAGAAGTCGACCCGGCAATTTTCCTTCTTCGGAGGCAGTAATAGAGGCAGAATAGCATTTGTGTGTAAGGTGCTGCCCGGAAGGCAGGACAGGAGTGTTAAGTTCCGCATTCAACCCCTGCATGTCGTGCACTGTTGTGGTTGAATGGAGCGTTCCTTTTTTTTTCCTTTTGTGTGAAAGGCACCGTCATGAATTGAAAAATTCCTTTTAAGTATACAGGTATAGTTACCCCCTTTCATGCCATCAGTCCACAATTGTGTTCTTTTCTTGACTCACCACAGTGCAGCAGAGGGGCCAGAACCACCACATGAGGGCCAGAGCCACCAGAGCCAGAAGCACCAGGAACACGATGGCCACCACCAGACCGTCGGACTGCAAACACGTCACAGACCATTTGTTGTTTCATAGTTTCACGTGTCACAAAAGACAAAAACATTACTAACTCACTAAGCGCTAAGTCGATGCATCGTTCTTTTTTTAAATTTTTTTTTACCACAAATAAAACAAAACTCCCTTTCTCCGCATTTTAGTCAGAAAGCAATTTTTTGGGCAAAACCAACCAAGTGTTGCACAAGTATCGAATTTCAATCGACTTTTTCGTCATGATCCAAATTTTGGCAGTCATGATAAAATTAACCTGTTTTTATATTTAATATGCAGGCTCTACTGAGGGGAAAAGCCAAAAGGATAACAACAACTACATATCTAATCGAGAACCTTTGCCACTGGTCGTCAGCCAACCACCAGGGGGCGACGCACGGGTAAGTCCTCATTAAGTTTGCCAAGTGACGTTAAACAGGATAACAGCATATTTATTACGTTAGCCCTCAATAATCGAGACTCTTAGATAGATTTGACTTCTGTTTTAATTACTGATCATTCATTCCAAAGTCCATTTGTTTTAAAGTTTCTTGTTGTGTTAAAGTGTTTACATATTGCAGAGATGTTTACAGGAGAAAACTCACACAAGTGGAGGCGGTGATAGTGTACGCGCTGGAGATGAACGACTTGCCGTTGTTCAAGCTGATGAGCACGTCCATGCTCCTGGAAACACACACAGAATTACACATACACATTATTTCATGCTTTAAAAAAAAAAAAAAAAAAGAAAGTAAGAAAGAACATTTCACCACAATAAAAAGTGACATCATTCTACGATGAGGAAAATTATTGGTCATCTAATGTCTACTTTTTTAAAATTCCTTTGCAATGCTAGGAAAAAGAGAGTAATTTGAGATTTTTGAATTCATTTTAGCCGATAAAATAAAATCAATGATTTAATTTTTTTCAGCACCATCTCTGAGTAAAAAAAAAAAAAAAAAAAAAAGTGAAAAACATCTATGAGGAAAATTAACGCTAAATTAATCTTTTTTGTAAGAATAAAAAAATGTGTATTAGGTGTAATGAAATCAGTTCATAGACGCTACAGCAGTACCTATAGTGCAAGCACTTATTTTTTATTGGGGAAGGGGGGTGTAACTATTACGTTATTCTATTCGCATTTACTTTTACCCAATTGCACACCTTTTAGCATTTTATTTTTTTTACCCAATCCCCCAAATATTTTTTTTTCATGGCAATGATAAAGGAACATCAGTTATTCCTGGATTTGTGCTGTTCGCTGGCAGGCTCGGTCCGAATGCCCTGCAAATATCGGGCTGGCAAAAATTAGCATCGATGTTATGGTAATTCCAAAGCTTCAAACAACTGCTACGCAACACGCACGAAGCAGCAACACATACAAACAGATTCTCTCTGCTTCTTTTTTTTTATAACGCAGCATTTCTTCCCATCGGGCTCAGTGCTGCTCGGCATGCTGTGGCACAACGTGGTATTACATGTACGGGCCTACTGTAAAAATCAATAAATAGATGGCTTAAAAATCTGCAATATAGCCATGGAACACTGTAAAGTGAATACAAATTGAATTTTTTGAAGGCTCATTTTATAGGAAGTATTGAGTGAGAGATGAAGCATCAACAAGTTGAGCAAAAGAAAAAAAAACATCCTCATCAGAGTGCATTGGTAAGTGAAGGCAGGGGGGGTCGGGATGCCGCGTGCTGATTAAATATTTACCGGGTAAATAAGGGGTAAGGTGCCAAGGAGGTGGAATATTGATGGGGGGCGTAATGGACACACGGTCTGCTCGCTCATCTGTTGGGATCCACGGGAGAATAGGCCGCCTCGGGCCAAATCCAAAAGCAAAGAGACCTCTCCTTGTTAGTATTCGGCACGCCAGGCAGGCCGGGGGATCGCCGCCCAACAGCGCGCCTTCTTTCTCCTTCGCATTCTTCTACCGGCCCTTTTTTTTGTCAGGCAGAGGATTTGAGGCGTTTCCGAGCGATCGGGAATTCTCATTAAGGCGGCGGTAATTGGACGGGCCGTAATAGACATATGGAAATTGCGGTGCCGTTCATCATTAGGGTTTTAATTGCGGGCCATTACGCCGCGCACCTCCCGCCCAGCTCAAGAAGTCATTGTACTTGGTGAAGCTTGGTACCGCGCACCACGTTAACATCCGGCTTTTTGGACGCACTCCGCTATGCAAATGAAATGAATGAATGTACAAATGAATGTACGTATACAAGCAACATAAATGCCAATGCTTTTATAGAATATTTTTTTACTAATGTAACAACGGGAAATTAAAAAAAAAATTTTTATTAGACACATTTTTGTATTATTTACATTAATTATGTATTTATTTTTAACATTTGTAAATGTCATATATACAATGCATATCATATGGTGGCCAATGCAGGTCAAAATGACCCGTTCTAAAAGTTAAAAATAGTATTATATTATATACTATACTGTATATATTATAAACTATTTTTTAACATCATTTATTACATTTTGTGTACCGGGTATGCCATTAGATACAACATCCATAAATGGCATATTAAATATGGCACCAAGGTGGGTAAAAATCACAGATTTCAACATACTGAAAAATGTTCGTATTTTGAAATTGAAGTTTAATAAATGTAAAATAAAAATAGTACAATATACTGTATAAAGATATCTATGGTTGTTATTAACATTATATACAGCCCACAAACACTGTTTGGGATTTGTAGATCAGATCATGGATGGTTGGATATATATATACAGTAGTATGCTGTACATGAATTCAAGTTGTCAGCTAAGGAGGGTCGAAATCATTCATTTTAAAGTGTACAAATATTGAAAGAGTATTGAAAAAAAAAAATCAACATATTGGATAAAACATTTTTTTCCCTTGTTTAAAGATTTTTACATTTCTTAATTTGTAAGTACCGGTATATATTTAGAGTATATTTGACTATGACTATTTGTTGCGCGTCGAACTGAACTCAAGTTTAAAAAAAATAAATAAATAAAAATAATCTAAAATGTATTTTACCCCAAGGGCAAAAACGTCTACCGCTGTTTTCTATTTTTATTAAATATAACTCATTTTGAAATTACTATACATTTTATTGTTCATTTAACCGTCCTACTACGTTCCAAAAAATCTTTTTCTCATATGTTTGATTGAGGTTAAAACGTGTTCTGCTAGCCTTGTGTTTGCTCTTTCTTTTTAAGGGCTAGTTTTTATGTTTGAATTGGCCAACATCCAGAGCATATTAAAGAGTGTGGAAGGTGTCCATGCCTTTGTGGTGTGCAGAGCAAATGTGAGCTCTCCGTGTTGGACGTGACAGCAGAAGCTCATTTAGCCAATTTAAGCTGAATGGGTGATAATGGCGGGCAGGTTATTAATCAGGCACGAGGGCTCCCATGCGAGAAACACTGATGAACACCTCCAGCCCCCACCCCTGCCATCCCCTCACCTCCTCCCATCACAGCTGGACATCCTAAACGCAAGCGTCACCTGAAAAACATATTTTTCCTTCAACTTCCTGAGATGCAGGACATGCTGTATGAAGTCCAAAGATAATCACTTTCAACATTTGGACATGCATCATGCTTAAAAATGCAGAAGAAAAACAGCAGCACTGGTTACTATTTTTTTGTTTTTTTAATCTGTCATTAATACGAACGTACTGACGTACAAGCTCCTTGACTGAAAGTAAACACACACAAAGTAAAAACAATCACGATTTAAAATTTATTTTGACATTTATTGTTTTGTAAAAAAAAAAAAAAACGTCTAAACACGATATTCTGATTAATATTGCATTAGTGGAATAAAAGAATTAAACAATCTCTTTCGAGTTCCGTGAGCTTTGATGATGACTCCAACGGTTTGTGTGAGCTTCAATTTGGGCAGCTTTAATTTTAGTGATCTTGAATGCAAACGGTTTCCAATTTCGGTGAGCTTTGATGCAAACAGTTTTTTAACATGATGCTCAAATTAAAAAAAAACTTTTTTTTTTTTAAATGTGATTTTTAATGTGAACGCTGGAATTAAGGTGAGCTTCAATGCAGACTCTTTCCACTAGGGTGAGTTTTAATGTGGACTCTTTCAAGTTTAGTGAGCTTCAATGCAGACTTTGCTCCAATTTCGGTGAGCTTTAATGCAGACTGTTTTGATTTTTGTGAGCTTTAGCCTGTATTCCTTCAAGTTTGGTGACCTTCAACACACTCTTATGACTTTGTAAGCTTTAATTTGGATTGTTTTGATTTCAGTGAGTCAGTTAAAATCCACTTTTAAAAAAAAAAATCGTTTTCATATTGTCTTACATTTGTTGTGACAGTTCCGAATGTAAAATAAGCACACTGTCTGAAAGGTTTTTTTTTGTTTTGTTTTGTTTTATAAATATATTGAGATAGTTTTTATAAAAAGCGTCAAGAATTGAGAGTGGCCCGAGGAAGACGACAGCTGCAAGATTGCGTTTTTGCGTGACGGCGGGCAAGTCGACTCGTCGAGGGATCCGTCAAGAAGACGACAGGAGAGGATCGAGATGCCGCGTCCATCTGGACGCATCGGCGAGGGATCGGGGACGCGCTAATGGCTTTCCAAAGTTTCCCGTAAAGACGGGAAAATGGAGGAGGCTGAATAATTGACAGCGGAGCATATGCGAGAGCCGTCGGCAGGCGTCACTCGGCGGGGACTTCTGCTGACAGCTGGGAGAACTTCCAGAGTGTTCCCGATTGATGGACGTGCGCTTTGGACTCCTGACAGATGGTACGGCGTTCGCGAGTGTCTTACATGCGCCACACTTGGAGTGCCTCTGCTTCAAACGGGGGGAAAAGAAACCACTTGGAACGACAAAAACACAGGACCATTAGCTCTGGATAAAGCTATGTAGCATAAAGCTAGGCTATCGTAAGCATTGTCATTTGACACCAGAAAAAGCTATGTGGTCGACCGCATTGTCATTTGGTTCCAGAAAGTCGTCCGCATAGTCATGTGCCTGTGGCTAAAGCTATCCAGTCATCCATTGGGCTCCAGATAAAGCCATGCGGCTGTCTGCATAGTTTGGCGCTGGAAAAAAAAAAAGCTATGTGGTTGTCCACATGGTCATTTACTGTAGCTCTGGATAAAGCCATGTGGTCATCTGCAGTACTATGGTATAGACTACGTGAATAACCACGTAGCTTTCTCTAATGTGGAAAGCCCTATAGCTTTATTTGGAGCCAAATGACTATGTGGGTGACTGTATAGCTTTAGATGGAGCCAAATGCAAATGATCGCATAGCTTGTTTCATTAGCCAAAGTGGACATTCGCATAGCAAAATTCTGGTGAACACCTATATCTATCCCGAACCAAATGACTTTGTGCATGACCACTTAGCGTCACCCGGAGTTCAACGACTATGCGACGACTTTAGGCAGAGCCAAATGCCGATAAATGCAAAGCTTTACGCTGAGCCAAAAGACGATGCGGCCGAGCTAACTAGTGTTAGCTTTTCAGAAAGTTACCAGATGCCAACCGTTCCCTTTTTTTTAACCCCATGCTCTCTAAATAATTAAGCGCTTTGACAATCCTGGCAGTGGGAACGTCCTGCCTGCCGCCACCGCTGTCGCCCATCTGTCAGCCGGGCGGCGCCAGTGCCTGTAAACTTCGACTCCAGTCATGTGAAGGAACGGGCTATTTTCTCCCGCCCTTTTTAACCCGCGTTCCAGGGACGGGGTCCATGCTCCGACAGCTGGAGCAGCGGCCCCCAAACGCCGGCACCTGCTCCCCATCCCGAAACCTCCCGTCCGGGGACTCCCGTCTGGGTGCCCATTGGGAGGGAGGGGCCCCTTGCTCGGTGTTTTCACAATGGGGGCAGAGTGTAAAAGATAACAGAGGGGCCCCGTTGACACCTAGCGCATACGATGCTAATGCTAAAGCTCGTCAATTATTAAGACTGCCGGCTTTAGGCGGAGGGGTTGGTGGGACGGGCAGCTGCTCGCATCTGCTACGTGAAGACATTTCCCGTTCATGTGTGCGCTCCTTTGTTGTCACGGAAACTTCATTCCAAGCATCTGTGCCAGGCAACTCAACTCCTATTACGATTTAACAACAGGAGCACTTAGCTAGCTGTAGCCCTCCGCATAGTCATTTTTTTTTCTGGATACAGTTATGCGGTCGTCTCCATAGTCATTTGGCTCTGTATAAAACGATGCGGTCCTCAACATTTTGGAACTAGACAAAGCTCTGCGAAGCTATGCTGTTGTCCGCATAGTCATTTGGCTCTGATAAAGCTACGTGGACATCCACATCGACATTTGGCTTCAAATAAAGCTAAGCGGTCATCCACATAGTCTGTGCGGTTGTCTGCGTTTTCATTTGGTTCTGTATAAAGCTATGCGATCGTCATTTGGCTTGGGATAAAGCTAAGCGGTTTTCTGCTTAGCGCATGTGCATGCGTATTGATACATGGTTGCCTGCATGTGTATCTGAAATTCATCTGTGGTTAAAGCTACGTAGTTGAACGTCAGCGGTTAGCAATGCTAACAAGCTAATGTCGAGAATGTGTGTGTGTGTGTGTGTTGACATCTGTCTCCCAACCTTATCAAGCCCCACCAGCAGATGTGCTTAGCGCCAGCCCCCCAACTAGTTAGCACCTTAATGGGGCCGGCGAGCGGTTAATTAAGCGGCAGGCGGCGACGTGGCGGGCAAGTGCGGCTTTACAGATGTCTGCGCTCCAGGAAAAAAAAGGTTTACGGCATCCTTGGCGAGCGAGCGAGCGAGGAGGGGCGGGCGCGAGCGGCACGACGAGTGCGTGCGGCAGCAGCAGATGTTGGCTTGCTACTTTGATGGGCCGCGGTGTCAACGTTGGAGGCGGTTGCTAAATGGGTGTTTACCCGATGTGCATGGCCAACTCGATTTGTGCGAATTGGAGCACACCTTTGGATGGAAAACCATTTAAGTTTGCTTACGCCATCTTTGTGGCATTTTCATTCCTTCACATATGTCTTTCTCCAATTTGTTCCATACTCATTTCAATCCAATTGAAGGATCAATTAGATGTACTTTATTGCGGATTTAAACAGTCATATCAAAATGTATGTTTTCATTTTATGTGTGTGTCTGTTTGGATGCATGTAATGGAAATATGTTTTTTTTATACATTTTTTAAATGTTGTTGAATTTTTGCTAGATTTGGATGTATGTAATATGAAATCAAATTAGGGATGGACCGACAATTCAATATCAATATGCATAGCGATTGACACATGATCAGTATCAATAGAAAATGCCTTTGATAAAACGTTACCGATATAGAAATAGAAAACAAATCCAATCACAGCATGTAGCGTACATTACGTACACAAAGAGTTGACACAAATTGAAAATAACTGTATATCAATTATGCATTTAATTTATGCAAACTTATTAATATCATTATTACTTTTTATGTATTTATTTAAAAGTAAATAAAATAGAAAATGTAAACTAATATTTTATTTAATATTTTTTCATTTAAAATGATTATTTTATGTATATTATTGTATAAATATACCTATTCAAGAAAATGAAATTAAATGTGAATTACTGCGAGTTTAATGAATGAACATTTATCAAGTATTATTTTTAATTTAATTTAATTTATTTAATTTTCATTTCATTAATTTAAAATGAAATAAAATTATATATTTATATTGTTATAGATTATTGCTTTCTACTCATTCCTGTAGCCAATGATAACATAACAAATACATCTATAAAATTAAATAAAATTGTTGTGCATTTAACTAATACACATTTTATTGAGATTTATGTAAGTAATATTTTACAATGAATTACGTGCATTCCAGCGGGTGTACTAAGGTGAATTTACTGTCAAAAAGTCATACATTGGTCTTACTACTTGAACAATAAGACAATGAAATTGTTTTGGTTCTACGTTGAGAGCAAACACTACACAAACATATTTCGATTAAAAGTGGAACGTGTGTTCTAAAGAGAAAACAAATATCTTTGCTGCAATAAATCCCCTCTATCCAATCATTTGTCTCCAAATCAGATGGCCTCAAGATCAAAGGATTAGGGTGTAATACTATAAATGCTTATACTGTAAGTATGATAGATAATCGGGCACTGCTGCTTACAATCGTACGCGTTTGATTGGATTGCAGTATAACGTGTGCTGGGGTGAGTTTGGCGATTACGAAAACCACACCGCCAAAAAAAACGCGTCTATTCCCTGTTGATTTTGCGGCTTTCTATAATATCACTACGTTCACGGAGTACATGCCTTTGTTTTCTTAATTTATTATTTTTATTTTTTTGCAGTTTAGGGAAACAAAAATCACAATGATGTCACAAAATTGGATAAAACGTCTTCTATTATTAACCGTGCCAACAGCACATTGAATACTTCTATGATGTGCGACATCCTCTTATGCTGCAAGTTAAACTGATGCATTTTAAAAACTGATTTTCTAAATGTATTCTAATGTAATTTCTAAATTTTGCATTAAACCTCTTTTTTTATATATATATATATATATATATATATATATATATACATACATATACATACATATATATATATATATATATATATATATATACATACATATACATATATATATATATATATATATATATATATATATATATGTATATGTATGTATATATATATATATATATATATATATATATATATATATGTATATGTATGTATATGTATGTATATATATATATATATATATATATATATATATATATATATATATATATATATATATATATATATATATATATATGTATATGTATGTATATGTATGTATATACACACACACACACACACGTTTTTAGGTCAATGTGACTCACTGCATAGATTGCATAAAAATATTAGTAATCTTTCACAAAAAGATGTCATTTAAAGAATCAGAGTAGCAGATGAAGTTTTATCAACTTTTTTTCACCCATATTTCGTCCAAAAAAAAGTTCATTTGACCCGAAACAAGTTGGTTAATAAAAATAACTTAAACCGCTAAATTTTCTTTCCAAGAAAATGTTCTCTGTGCCTCGACTAGTCGAAACACGGCATTCTGATTATTGGGTTTATGGAATATGACTTAAAAATGGAATATGACTTAAAAATCCAAATCAACCCAAAAATATTTTTTTTCAAGAATATGTTCTATACAGGCCTACTAGTTGAAACATGGCATTCTGATTATTTTTGAGCAACAAGCAGCAAAATCTACCCCTTTTACCATCTCAGGGGGCGGCCATTTTGACACTTCTGTCGGCTGCAAACGACATCACAGTCAACAACCAATCACGGCTGACCTGTTTTCTGAAGCTGAGCCATGATTGGTCGTTACCTGATGTCCTTTTCAGTCAACAGCAAGTGGCAAAATGCCCGCCCCCTGAGACAGATTTTACTACATAACTCATATTCTACAAACGCAATATCAATCAGAATGCTGTGTTTTGACTAGTGGGCCTGCATAGAACATACAGTACTCTTGTAAAGTAAAATGTTTGGCTTGACTTCCCCTTTAGACTTACGCAACATAGAAAAACGTGAATTATTTTGCAATAATATCAAATATGCTGTAAGCATTTCCCATGAAGGATAGTGGCTGTTTGTCACAAGAGCGTGTACTTACTGTCCCACGTCGTAGAGCTTGGGCGCAGGACAGAGCAGGTAGTCGTTACGCACGACGCTCGGCTTGTGATCTGGACAGAAAACAAACACAAAAAAAATACATTCACGTTACACTGAGAAGGAAGAAAAAAGACAGTATGCCTGTGAATTTTGCTGCATGCTCTGTTGTTGAATGTGTTGCTGCTGCGTGTGTGTAAAGTAGCAGTTGTTTGCTTGCTCTCCTTGCCCACAAGGGCAGGCATTTCACTACCTTAATTGCTCCATTTCGTGTGTGCGTGTGTTTAAGTCTCCGGCCACCGAGGTCGTTTGTTTGGCCCTCCAACTGCCGGGGTGACAGACAAGACGGGCGACATCTGCCCGGCATATGCGGCGCGTGTTCGAGAGCCGTCAAGACGCAAAACAAACCCCCCCCCCCCGCCCCCCACGTGCTCAATCACCGTCCGTAATTAAAAACGTGGCCCCCGCCGTCGAAAAGGTCATCAGAAACACATGCGGGAGCCAAAAAAAGAAAAAATGAGGGAACGGCGGACCTTCCCCCGAGTGGGCGACGGAACTGAGAAAGGACACGCACGAGGACATCTGCTGACGACAAGTTGAGTCTTAAAAAAAAAAAAAAAAGAAGGAAGGAAAAACAGGGAAAATATGGTGCACAAGTATTTCAGTCAAGAGTCAGAAAATAACTTGTTGGCGTTGGCACGCGCCAAACGAGTGTTTGAGAAGATGAGCCAAACGTGGCGGAAACAGATTGCAGCCCAAAATAAGAAGCACAATGACCTGCAGACAGCTACATATTGTACTTTATCACATCGCCTTATTTGATTGTTTTTTTTGTTTTTTTTTACTACAGCACTTTGCTATTCATGGTGCTTGAAAAATGATGTTGGTTTGGTATGGCGTGGTATTAGGCCCAACCGACGATGTTAATACTTTTCAAATCTTGACAAATCGGCTGATTTTTTTCCGCCCCCACATTACACATCACAACATAAGACAAAGATAAGATTCCAATGAACAAACCAGATCGGCAAAAATGAATAAATAAATAAAATAATGCGTTCATTTTTGCTGATTCCTTTTTCCACAATAACACATTACGACAAAAGACAAAGACAAACAAACAAAATCTCTGTAGTGCTAGAAAAATAAATTTGGTTTGGTCTGGTGTGTAATTGTGCTGAAACCAATAGTCGGCCGGCCAATTTTACGAGTCGATATTAGCCCCTTTCAAATCGGCAAAAATCATCTGATTTTTTTTGTCCCCACACATAAACACATAATAACGTAGGACATATATAATGGCATTTAAAAAACAAAAAAGGACGATTTTTTGCATTTTTTTTTTCTAGTGAGGTGTGCTGCTGTCGGAAGACGTTCACAGTATGCTGGAGACACTTACTGAAGGTTTGCTGGTCAACGATGAAGCTGCAGACCACGTTCTCGCTGCTGTGGCCCAACGCAAAGCCATTCCCGCGCAGGACGATGTCAAAGGTCTCTGCAGTGGGAACATTTCAGAGATTGTAGAAGCATCTGGGCCAATTCCCCAGTTGGAAGCCATCGACGTAGTCTCGGGATAGCAGAAATAGTCCCCTTCAAACCAAAATGGCTGACCTCATGTTCAATTTCGGCCATGGGTCCTTGAGACTTTTTCGTCTGTCCTGTTACAATATACATTCTCACCAAATTTCGCATCCATCTGTGAACTGGACATCAGAGCTGATTTTGTATTGGCTTTCCAAAAAAACGTCAAAATCAAGCATCTTGAATGGTCTTAATTTTTCAGAATTTCCAAGGCTGAGCTGAGCTCTTTCCTAAAATCACCAGCAATCCGCCCACTTTCCTAAACATACAGATGACACAGCCTTCCTTGAAAATGCCATTATCCCCGCTTTTCAAATGTTTATTTGCAATCTCCCCTTTTCTGTACATACTAGCAAACCGCTGCTCCTAAAACATGCCAGTCTCCCCATTTTCTAAACTCACCAGCAATCTCTCGCTTTCTAAACACACTTTCCAAAATGCACCAACCAGCAAGCCATATCTTTCCTAAAACTTACCAGCATTTTACTCTTTGCTAAATGTACCATCCACCCTTGCTTTTCCTAAACTTAAAAGCATTTCCCTATCCCCTAAACTTACCAGCAATCACTCCTTTCCTAAACTTACCAGCACTCTTTTATCCAACACCTAGCAACTAACAACCACTTTCCTAATTACACTAGTAACATGCAATCTGTAAACATTCCAGTATTTCACCGTTTCCCTAAACTTACCAGCAATCTCCCCTTTCCCGAATGCACCAGCGACCTGCACTATCCTAAACGCACCAACAACCTGCCAACTTGCAGCAATTTCGCAAACTTACCTCTCGACTTTCCTAAACCCGCAGTTGAAACATGCGAACAAAACTCACCTTTCCAAAACTCACTAACAATCGAACCTTTCCTAAAGATACCAGAGTCCTGCCCTTCCATATACGTATCAGAAAACACTCCCTTTCCTAAACTTACCAGCAATCATACTTATCCTAAACGTACCAACAAACCTCTTCTAAACAGACTAGCAACCCGCCCTTCCTTACACATGCCAGAATTCTCCACTTTTCTGAAACTTCCAAACAATCTCGACTTTCCTAAACGTACCAGCAGAATCCGCCTTTTGTGAACAGGCTAGCATTCCACCTTTTCCGAAACGTGACTAACTTTCCGAAAATGCTCCTGACGATCAACTTGAACAGGCTGAATTTTCCCAGCTGAGTTGGTGTCACCAGCACTTGAGTGTTGAAATGCCCTCACCGTTGACGCAGACACTGGAGGGCTCCACACTCAGGATCTCTGTACAGGACCTCTTCAAAATCTGCACACAGAGAAGAACGCCAGTGACACGTTATCGTCACGTCGGCGCTTCCCTATCGAGCGTGTCAGCTTTGGAAAAAAGATGAAGGCGCAACACCTGAGAAACGTCTCGGGTCCGACCCGGGGTCTACGCCGGCTTTTATGGGCAAATTATGCGAGGCGATTACATCCGCCGCTTGTATTGAAAACGCTGCCGATGCGGCATTAACATATAAAGAGGCTTGTGAGGGTCCCACTGTCGCCAGTCCATAAATCAACAAAGGACAAAGTATGCAAATGGAGCGTGGTTGGAAAGAAGTGCATCGGGCGGGGGCGCGCTCGCATCTTTCGGCGCAGGTTGCGCGCGACTTCCATCTGACGAGCGGCAAGTATTTACTGCCAAGTGTGAGAAATAAATGTGACAGCGGGATATGGAAGCATTAAAAAAAAAAAAAAAATGAGACGATTTGGGGGAGGCTACAGGAAAAGGGAAGTGCATCGTTTATCCGCCGATAATGACTTCCTTGGCAAAGTGGAGATAAAGACAAAAGATGTCCGCCTTGTTTGCCGTCAGGTCGAAGCTTCCCGCTGCATTTGTCAGGAATACTTAGCGGCTACCTCGCTTTCCTTAACGTAACAACAATCACCCCTTTGCTAACCCACTTTACTAAACAAGCCAGCAATCTCATGTTTACTAAATTTACCAATAACCCCTGCTAGCAGCCCCTCGTCGTAATCTTTTTTTCTTTCATAAATTTACCAGCAATGCCCCGTTCTTAAACATACTATCAAACTACTTTCCGAGACATGCCAGCAGTTTCCTTTTCATAAACCTTACCAGCACCCTTCCTAAACACAAATGTGTCCCATTCCTAAATTTACCTCCCCCCAAAAACTTGCCAGCAACCACCCCTAACCTAATCTTAACAGCAACCCACTTTTGCTAATTTTGCCTTAACATATTAGCAACCTCCCTTTCCTAGATATGCCAGTGAGCAGGCCTTTTTTCTCAATTTACCAGCAATCCTCCTTCCTAAACATGTCAGAAATCACTCACTTTCTGACATTTACACCAAAGATTCAACAAGCCTATCCAAAACTTTCCTGAAATTCCACCTTTCCTAAACATGCCAGAAATCACTCACTTTCCAAAAAATACAGAAAAAAAAATCCTAAACGAACTAAAAAACTAAACTAAACTAAAAAAATTGAAAAATTTAACTGACCAAAGTTAAGTATTTTTGAAATTATTACTGTTTAAAAAATATATATATTTTTATATAATTTAAAAAAGACAGTAAATTACATTAAAAACTATTACTCTTAAAAAAATGTACAAATAATATTTTTCGTCATTTGTCATGAAAGTTTAGACTGGCTTATCGTTTTGTTTTTGATACCAACTGTATTTGACAACATTTCCATTTGACCCAAAAATGTGTTCTGTCAATCAACTTTGCCTGACAGCTTCATCATTAAAGTGATGACAGTGATTTGTGACCGATTACGTCGCATAAAATTATTTGCACTTTTTTTAAACTTGTCTGACTGACAATTCCTGTATGGCGTCATAGTTTCACCTGGGAACAAATGATTCTCCTTCCAGTGGGACAAAAATGGTTTTGAAAAGCGAGAAGTGGACGGATCGCGTTGGATGGCGACAATGAAAACGAGCGCTTTTGGCCTCGCGTCCTTCCCGGCTGCACACGTGGCAGCTCCGTTTGTCCGTCCGTCCGTCCGTCCGTCCGTCCGTGTTGGCCTCAACACAGCTGCAACATCTCCAGCAGATGTTCCTTCTGGCCTCGCCTTACACACATCATGTAAACCAACTCCGTGTGTGCGCGCGCGTGTATGTGTGCATGCGTGCGTGCGCGTGTGTATGAGGCAAAAGACAAATTCTGCAGGCCCCAAATACTGTGGCCGGGATTTTATTGTTCCCCAATTTGCTCTCAAACACACGCACGCACACATTATTGAAATGATCCCACGCAAAATGCTGAAAAGTGATTCACACTACTGGCAAATGAAAAATGATCTCACACAAACACTGCTCAAGTACTCTCCGGCGAAAACAAATGAAAAATAATTGGTTCGAAAACTAGTGAAACGCTCTCGCATTAACTACTGAAAAGCTCTCACATGCTAGTGAAATGCTCAATCACATACACACTTTTGAAACGCTCTAAACTTCAGACAACTCTCACATAGCAAATGAAAAAGTATTAGCTTTCACGCTCTGCTCAAATACTCTCGAATGCACAACTGACAAATTATTTGCTCGCTCAAACACTCGGGAAGAGCTTTCACGCTTCACACACAACTGAAAAATGATCTGCTCACACAAAACGAATGGAATGCTCTCACACGATATCAAAAAGTATCTCACACGTTACTCAGTCACACTCTAACACTACTGAAAGCTCTCACACACGCTATTAAAACCCTCACAAACACGCTACTGAAAAATTATTCACTGACACAAACCCTCTTACACACTATGAAAATTATCACACGCAATTCTAAAATGCTCACAAACAATACTGTAAAGCGACACGCACGCTACTGAAACACTCTCACATACACAAGACAGACAGTAAATGCTCGCATCCTGACACACTCGCACACTGCTGAAAAATTATTCAGACACAAAAACTACTAAAACGCTCACACACAATACTGAGACACTCACACAACCAAAACACACTCACACACTGCTGAAACACTGTCACACACACACACCACTTAAAGGCTCTCACACCACGCCTGACACACATTCTTAAAAAAAATATTAGCTGACACAAACACTATTGAAACCCACACAAACTACTAAAACGCTGACACATAATGTAGGCACCACTGAAACGCTGCCACACACCACTAAAGTTCTCTCACACGCACTGCGTGTGTGTGCGTGCGTTTGACGCCTCACTCTGGCTTTTCCCTTCGCGGCACGAGTGAAGTCGGCTACAGGAAATGAGCCGTTTCCGACTTTTAAATCAAACACCGGAAACGAGAGAGAAGAAGATGTAGGAGGAGGCCCCACTTACGGAATTGACGATGCCTTTGAGCGCGTGGAAGCCATCTTTGACGGGAAACACCTGGTCCCTGGTGTCGGCGATGTCGGCGAGCTGCGGGGTGGGAGAAAAACGCTTTGAGAACGGCGCGCTCCGCTTTGGACTGAGCCTCGGCTCCGGAGCGGCCGGGCGGCAGGCGACGCAGCAGATGGCCCAACTGTGGCAAACGCTCGACGGTGGCGCAAAGGGAGACTAACGTTGCCTTTGTTTGGGACTTAACATGCTCCGGATGGTTAGCAATGGTCGCCATGGTTACCCGGGGGCGGGGTTGGGGGGGGGGGGGGGTGTACAGGACGCCGCATTGGAGCCCCGACGTTGGCCAAATGTGGCCAGCAGGGTTTGCTACTTTGTAAATGTGCTGCCATTCAGAATTAATCAGGCATCTTAAAAAAAGAATATATTCACAGGCAGTTGGTCGGTCAGTGAGTAGATAAGTAACTGGCTATGTTAATGGGTCAGTAGGCGAATCAGTAGGTACTTAGGTGGCTTAGGTAAATATACGTAAGGTGCGTAGCTAAGTAGTTACGTAGGTCAGTCAGTAGTGACAAAGGTAGGAAGCTAAAACAGGTTGGTTGGTCAGTCTTTAGGTTAAGTAGGTAGGCATGTAATCAGGCAGGTAGGTAGGTAGGTAAGAAGGTAAGTCGGTAGGTAGAAATGTAGCAAAACAATGAAGGACATTTGAAACAAACGCTGAGTTGTGTGAGAAAATGTAGAATTTCCGAGCATCCCCGAAGACAATGCCCGAGTTAACGGGTGAATGAAACCTTGACCTCGCTCCTCCTCTGTGCCATCTCCCGATGGGATGCAACAAAAAGCAAGCCTTCCTGATTTCACGTGACATCCTGTCATTTGAGCCCATTTAGACGGGGGCGCGGTGCGTCAAAGTGGGTCAGGGAGGCCACTCAAGTGGCAAGGGATGAAGGCTACTGGAGGGTCTTTCGAACGGAGCTGGTCCCTAGCCTAAAGCGGCCATTTTGTTTTGCGGCCAAGAAGCAAGCCCACAGCGGGCCCCCCACTTTTGGACGTGTTGCTGCTCCACGTGTGTAAAGTAGCAGTTGTCCTCCGAAGGTTTAGGATAACAAGTGACATCAACGCTAATTCCTAGCTCGTCTATGGCATTTTATGTTAGCGTTGAGCTAAGTCTTCTCTCACCTGCTGCTCGTCAAAGTCCTTGACGCCCACGCAGTAGACGCGCGCGCCGTACTTCCGTGCTTCCTTTGCCTTTAAGAAACACACACACAAAAAAAACAAACGTCAATTCCGGAAAATCGAAATCTCAGCCGGGAAAAAGAAGCGCACAAGGGACGGACGGGACCTGTTTGACAGTGAGTTCGTGAACAAACACTTCCAGCTTCCCGTCCGTCAGCGCCAGGATGATGCTGGACGACTTGCTGGTCTGCTTCTGGATCTGATCCGTGGCCTACGGGGTGAAAAGGCGCCAAAAAAAAAAAAAAAAAAAAGTCAGGTTCATTTCTCGCAGCTCCACGGCAAAGGCTCCGCTCACTTCTTTGATGCCCTCGTGCATGTACGTCTCGCCGGCCGGATTGACTGCACGCAGCTTCTCCAGGCCTTCTTCGATCTCGTATCTTATAACACAAAAAACTGGTGTTTTTTTCGTATGCTAAGCTACCGCTAATACGGCACCGTTTTCTTACAGAAAGCTTGAAATGCTAACACTAGCGATACAATGCTAACTTACCGATCCCCAGTCAGCGGGAGGAGGACGTGAGCTTGGGCCGAGAACACGATGAAAGAAACTCTCATTCTGGGACTAAAGGGGTAAAAAAAAGAACAACATTGTTAAGTGGATTACATATTCATTTCACTTTATGAAAAAAATAATGAGCTAAATGCATTTTTGCTGTGAACGTTTTGTTTACGTGCTTTATCACACTTTAGGTTGGGCAATTTATTTTAGCGCTCGGCCGACTGTGCGAAAAATGATACTTTGGGAGAAACTCCTTTTTTGTCGGTAAAAAAGGTTTTGCGGGGACATTTTCTGGGAGGAAGAACAAGATTTTCTTGAAGTGGAACACTATGTTTTCTAAGAGGGATGATTTTTGGAGATGAAAGAAAATTGGTACAAATATTTGTGTTTTGTTTCTTTGTTTATTGAACATGTCAAAAGATAACAGAAAAGAATCAAGTATGAAGTAAAAAAAAATAATAATAAAAGAGAAGAGAGAAGACTGCTCATCATTAAAGCGGAAGTCAACCCAAACATTTTTTTTTCCAGAATATGTTCCCAAACATGTTAAAAAGGGAGTAGGAGGAAGTAATAACTCATCTAGTCCCACCCCTTTTTCTTTGTGTATTTTGACTTGTTTCAAATTAATATAGTAATTGGTCATTCATGTAATTTGTCTCAAAATAAAAGAAAAGGGAAAAAGTCCATGAATAAACCTACTCATGTATGCAACTGCACCTGCACCTTTACGTGCATAAGTCTACACACAGGCAGTATTTAAGCACACACTCTGGCACATTTGTGTGTCATTATACTCTCATACTCATAATTAATATTTTATGACATTACACTCAATTTAACACGTTCCAAAAAATTACGGCATTTGGGCAATTAACTGACTTTTAGCTGATTTCTATGGTCTTTTTGTACTTTACTTTTGAACACAGCAAGTGATGCACACGTTTTCAAAATTATTCCACAAATTTACACCTGTTACAGAAATACACGTTTGCCTAATGTTTGTTCTTGTGTTTTGGATTTTTTTGTAGCGACTTGTGCCCCTTGTACCATAGCAACTTCCTCTAATTTCGAACAGCTTCTGAGTGTTGTGGCAGAGCAGAGCAGGTGATTGTGGATTTTGTACATTATTTGTGCCATTTTAAACTTAAAATTTCATAGTGCTTAATTTGAGAAATAGAGGATTTGATGGTTGGGTATTTTTGGATTGTTTTATCATTTTAATTGCTTTGTTTTGTTTTTGTGGAAAAACAATTTGGGGGAAATATAAGGGCAAAATATATTTTGGGCGGGAACCGACTTTTGGGAGGTAAAAAAGAAGGCAAAAATTTTTCATGGCGGAAATATTAGGGGGTATTTTTTTTTCTTTTTTTTTTTAGCAGGTTTTCGATTTCCATAGTTCAAAGCTCATCCTTGCAAACATGCACAGCTGTCACTAACAACAGATGGGAGCTAAAACATTACGTTAGCACTTTGTTATGGTCCTTTCATATTATCATGATGATTATTATCAGGCAGTGTGGTCACTTGGACAATTGCTTAAAGCTTCTACGAGTATCAGATGGCTATGTGAATCCAATATATTTTCAACACGTGGTGGAAGCATAGTACTAAATTTAGCCGTTTTTTTTATTTATTTATTTTTTTTTTTTTTTATACGCAGCTTCTGTCAGCCCGAAGGAAGTCGCAGCTAACATGTTGTTGCTGTGATATGAGTCACGTCCTGCAGGGCAGAAATATGGACACAAATATGTACCTGACATTTTTAACGCCGCACAGGACAACGCTAGCTGCATTTGATGACTAAATTGTAGAAATTTAAATCAAGTCCATTGCATTCAAATGCATAAATACTCCACTTTGATGTCATTTTGACCACTTTTTAAAGAACATTCACACATTGAAAGCTGACAAGTGGCATGTTCTGCTTGGAAAGAGGATCTTGGTTTTTGCCAAATTAAGATCACGCAGCTTAAGTTGTTCCGGCACCTTTTCTGCCATCGGATTAAAGCATTTCCATGGCCTTACCTATACCAAAATAACCGTGATGTTATTCATACATTGTAGTAGAAGGAAAAAAAAAAAAAAAGAGTTAAAAGGCCAAATAGAATTCAGCATTATAATACTGCAAAAGTGTACATTATGTATAGTCTACAAGTGTACATAATACATTTGAAAAGGTAATGTCAATTTACTTAGGAAAAAAGTCATTTACATATTTTATATTTTTGTTCATTTAAAGCTTAACCGTTGCTCGTATATTCATGTGGATGTTTAAAATATATCTTTAGTTGCTGTATGTAGATTATAAGCAAGTTTGAGGGCGCCAGCTTTTTGCCTTTTTTTTTATTGAAGGTCATGTCGATCAAATTTCGAGGAGCGGGTCATGTGGGTTTCAATATTATATTCCAATATCGGTCATGTTTGAAGAAATGCTGTGCTACATTATTTTCACTGTTATCATTTTGGGTGTCCGAAGAAAATCTAGCAAATTTGTGCAGTTTTTAGAGTGCAGACTGGCAGATTGAAAGACTAAAAGTGTCGCCTTGAAAATGAATCATCATTATCATCATCTTGGAAATGTTGGAAAGTACGGTCTGATTTGTATGTTTTGTTCCTTTGTGTTCAAAGTGTAAGAGGGAATTGCAAATGAGGACATATTGGGTGGAAAGAGAAAATGTGACACTTTTGCTTCGCCGGCCGGGCGTGAAGTTGCAAAGCGCAGCGGCCAACTTGCAGCGTTCCCACAGGCCTTTGTGGGAGCATAAGCTACCCATATTTGGCACACCGTTTTACTTTGCAAACTTCTTCCATTTCAAGTTTGGACATTTGGGTTATCCACCGGGGGGGTTTTGGCTTTTTTTAACATATCCAATTTTTCCTCAACCATCCCAACATCAAAATATTTTTGCATTAGCATCGAAGGATCAAAAGTGTCACTTTTAGGGATAAATAAGGCCTTGATTTTGGAAGAGCACATAGAAACACTTTTTAAGGATCTGCGGAAACCCTTTTTTAAGACAATTTAAAAATATAACAATAGTGTGTGGTGACTTGTGGGATTACGATTTCCAAAATATTTATTTTTATCTTTTTTTTTTTTTAAAGTTGAAGAAATTTCTAACTTTAAAAGTATTGCTCATTTCCTGGGAAAAAAATGCCTTTTGTTCTCAGATGACTTTTTCTTGAAAAAAATTTTTTTCCTCCCATTCTGTCCCTATAACAACTAAAATCAATGCAAAGAAGAATAAGAATAAGGAGTTCGTATGATGCGAGTTTTAAGTTGAAGGCAATCGATCTTGCTATCCGGGAAGGAAACCGCGCTGCTGCACGCAAGTTTAGCGTCAATGAATCTATGGTGAGACGTTGGAGGCGGCGGCGGGAAGTGAAATTAAGCATTTTATCTCGAAAACATATGACTGCATTTTTGTCAGATGAATTTTTCTATTAAAAAGTTTATTTCATCTGAAAAAAAAAAAAAGTGTGAGAACAAACATAAGATTTGTATTCCCCCAAAAATCTGATTTTGTCTTAATAAAGGAACCTTTTTCCCCCCCAAAAATATGAGCAATCCCATAAAAATATGATTATTATTCATTTCACCTGCAGGGCTTTTCAGTGACAGATAGGGGAACAATGCCAGGCATTCATTCCATAATTTTTCGCAAGCAACGTGTATTTGGAGTGCCTTTGTCCTAAATTGCTCTTGATTTGCAACAGGGGACAGACCGGGTGCAAAGAGAAAGACAAGACGTGTTTTAAACTGAGCATGTGGCAAGAAACGCCTTCAATTTGGCATCAAGTTGCACGCGGACGCCGTCCAAAGTAATCTGTCCAATGCATGCTACAAAACGGCCGCGGTGTACATCAAGCAAACGACGTCGGCGATTGTATACGTGAAATTGGCGGCAATACACGCAGCGGGAGGGTTGGATGGCTTCCTGTCGAAATTGGTCAGACGTAGTGTAGCCATTAGCCACACACGGCGGAACAGAAGCGTTCGCCGTGTGCGGGGATCTTCGACAGATTGTCCTCGCCGCCTCCTGGCCGTCTTGCTGTACATTGTGTACGTTGTGCCGTGTCTGTGTGTGTGTATGTGTGTCGGGGGAAGGGGGGATTCGGAAGTTACTCAAGAGAATTAAGACATATTGTATTTGAGGGAAAATTGAATTTTTTAAAATGTAATAATCCCATGAAAAAAAGTGAAAACTATTTTTGGAGGAAAAAAGTGATTTTTTTTTTTTTATTTGAAAAAAATTTGAAAATAAAATCAATTTACAAGTACATTTAGAGGAATAAAGACATTGTTTTCCAAGGAAAAGAGTCCAAATTTTGCGTGGGGCGCCAGTGGAATTCCCCCACCCAATAATGATGAGACATTTTTGAAAATTAAGTCACAATTATTCAAAATTTTAGAATAAGATAATGGAAAAAAGTCAACAGCTTGTCCAGTCGTGTTCTTACTGTACATAGCCCGACATGGTGGAAGTCATGAGTTGGGGGGGGGGGGTGTACGCGATCGGCGGGGGGTGTACGTGTGGCGGCCACTCCCGTGGCAAATGGCCGTTCTCGCAGCCCAGAAGAGCGGCCGACTCCGCCACCCACTCCCACCTGCTGCCTTTGCTATTTTCTTCAGGCGGGCAAAGCGAGCGAGCGAGCGCGCAAGCAAGCGGCGCTTCTGGCGGGGCCACCACCGTCTGTCCTGTAGCTGAGCTGGCAGCCGGCGCCGGCGGCGGCGGCGGCGGCGGCACTAACACTTTGGAGACAGACAATTTTTTGGTCTGAATAGGACGCGCGGCCTCGTCCTTCGAAAGTCGAGAGCGGAGCCGCGAGGCCGGCGAACGTGCGAAAACGTGACAGGGTTCCAACCGGGAACAAAAGTGCCGATTGTGCAGCCTCCAATTGGTTAGCATTGTCCACGAGACCTTATGTAGGAGGAGAAAAGTTAACGATAGAGTTGGATGTTTTTCAGGGTGAAAAATTATGAGGGAATGAAGTCTATTTATTAGAGAAAAAGTTGTCATCTTAAGTAATACGTTTCTCGTAGGTTATAATAAAGTTGTCCCCCCCCCCCCCCTCCATATAAACAGGTTTATTTCTTATTCATTGCATCAAGTCCTCTTTGTGACACACAGGCTTTTTTTATGAAAGTCTCTTTTTCATTTAAATAAATTATTAACAACCCAAAAAGTGGAATAGAAAGGCCTGTGACTCAGAGTTCAACATGGATGTTCAAATTGTGTAATTGTGTAACTTTTCTCATGGAGAATGAGACCAAGTCGTTGTTTTTTTTCCGTTTTGATTTTGGTGGTCACTGCTTAGGTGTGACTTGTGTCATCGTCAACATTATTATTATCCATCCATCCACCCATATTATTGCAAAGTGCCAGTTTGTCCACTTGGGAGGCTTGTCACGCGTGCACTCACTCACCTGACAAATCTGTCGGTGAGATTCCTAACAAAGGAGTAGATCTCAAACCAGTCGGTGGCGACGCTTCCCGACCTGAAAGGACACAAAAAAGTTGCTGCTCATCTTGTGGCACATGTCAGGAACGATTCTAAGAGACCAAGAGAGGGAGGCTGAAATTCACCACAACAGGAAGTGGCACGACATTTCACCTAATGACACCTTTTGCTTTGATGAAGCAGCACGTCGGGAAAAAAATCGGAACATTAACAAACACCAAAAATCATATTTTTGGGGATTTTTTTTTTTTTTAAGAGAAAAAAAATCCTGTATTTTTTAAGACACATTTTTAGCATATGAGAATAAATCATATTTAATTTATTTCAAAAGAAAAAAGGGACAACTTTTTGACAGTTTTACAAGAATGAAGACACATTTTGAGGGAAAGATCCTTTTAAAAACAAATAAGAAAATATTGATACTTTTTCAGTGAAAATTCGTATTGAAGAAAAAAAAGTTTTTTTTCAAAACATGTTGTAATTTTACCAGAAAAAAAAGTTATGTTGTTCCCAGAAAAAAAGTTATTTTAAAGCGAATCTTACAAGAATAAAGACATTGTTTGAGAATAACCTTTGTTTTAAAAAAAAAAAAATCTTACAAGAATAAAGCTATACATTTTCCTGATTTTCTTTTTTACAAAAATTAAGGCACTTTTTGGAAAAAAAAATCGCATTTATAAACATTTTTTACACTTTTTTACTTTAAATTTGATTTGTAAAAAAGGTTTATTTTTTCAAGAAGATATGCATCCACAAACAACAGGTTGTATATTTTTGAGAAAAATAATTTGACAAGAACGATATTATTTACATATCGTCGCTGTCCTGTGAAAAACATGTATGTCCAACTTTGGAATATTTTTCATTTTTACGTTAATGCGGTGTCTGTAAGGCGGAAACACGATTCACGTAAAAATAAGAACAAAAAAAAGAACATAATTGTTTTTCACAGTACAGCGACGATATGGGAAAAAGTACGACTTGTGCTTTTATGCAAAATCCACACAAAAAACAAACGCAACCTGGACCTGACTGACACATGATGATGAAACACACTGACGAAAATCTCGAGAAATGCTGTCAGCATTCTGTCGAAAGGGGTCAACAGGAGAGAGTCTGGGGAGACTTGAAGAAGCGATTGCAATAAAATGAAATGAAAAAAAAAGATTTCATGTTCTTGGAGAGGAAGTTTTCGGCATGATGAGGCAACTCCCCCTTCCTGCGTTTGCATCATAACTTGAACTTGCTTTGCTGCCTTCCACCACCAGAAACATGTGTCCCCAAACTCCAGCCCACCCCACTCCAGCGTCCGTCCACAGCGCGCCAGCTGGCCGCCCGGCCCGGAATGCAGACCACATGCCAATTTTGTTTTCTAGAAACCTCACAAAGTCACTGTGTCCTGTGACTAATTATTAATTACTCATCACTTTTGTATCACTCATTCCAAGTAACAAAGCCCAAAGCCACTCTGTCAGCGCACTATTAAAAGTAATAACTTAACTAGGACTGACTGTACGCATGTATGTCCCAGTACCAGGATAATCGATGAAGTAATGGATTCTAAAAAGATTTGTTAGTGACAGCCGCATAACTCAGTCAATGAAATTCTTGTTTGGGCAATTAGCATTTTTAGTTCTCTTGCTAGCTTGTCCGGGACAGGTGTGCTATTATTCTTCGGAGTTCAATCACTTGACGGAAGCGAAGTAATTGCCCTCATACAAATTTCAATTTGTTATGCCATATACGTATCATTTCATAACGTTACACTGCCTATAGCTCTTCACAGGCACATTTCTGCTACTTTGCGGTTGTTTTGATATGTTGTGATGTATTAGCCAGTCATTCATTTTGTGTTTCGGCATTAGCAAAACAATTTTAAGTTCTTGCACAAATTGTCATTTACCATGAATCGCATCGGCACCTTTTAACAGATGTGAAAAGATTTGAGAAAGTATGGCGAGTTCGGGACAGGTGTGCTATTACTTTTGGTTGTCCACTCACATAATCTAAGGAAAATACTGTATTGAAGTTTTTAAATTACAAAAACCAATATTGTTATGCCATCCACAGCCACTCTGGGGCATATTTACATGACACCTGGTGTTGATGCGATGAACTCTGATGGTATGAGCGAGTTATCACCACATTTGTGCTGACATGAAAGCTCATTTGATCACGCAAGAGACCCGATGAAGTGCGTGCGTCTTACTTGTCGAGGACGAAGTAGAGGTCGTAGGCTCCGTGGCAGGATGCTTCCTCCGCCCAGCCCGTCGAGGCTAAAACGCCCAGCAAGAGCGCTCCGACGGCGGCCGCACGCCACCAACGCTGCCCGGTCAAAAGTTGACTCCCGGGGGAGAAGTCAGGCGACTTTTTGGACATTTTCAAGCGTTTGTCTCGATACATTTGTGTGCAAGACGACGACGACGACGACGATGACGAGTGCCAAGCTACATGTCAACTCAAATCACCGCATTTTAAGTCCGCGGCGACATGTGAAATAGGGGAAATTACCGCTCGGGCGTCATCGTTGTTGACTCACAGGTCGCTCACTTGCAGCCTCGGTAAACTCCGAACCGAGTCTGAGATTCGCGCGGACGCCACTTTGAAAGAAAATGTCAGAAAAGCAGAGGAAAATTGAGGAAAAGAGACGTTACGACACACAACAAAACTTGGAAGAAGTCGAACATACTCAATTGTGATGCGTTCAGGAAAAGGTCGGAATTGTGAGCGTCTCTCTTCGAGGACGCTGGGAAATATAAGAATCACAAAAATCTTCATTCAAATGCAAAAAATAATGACATTTATGAAGCAACTTTTAAGGCACCAAGTAACGTATTTTAAGGAGAAGTTAAGAATATAAATCAGACAGTCATATTTTTCAAAGAAAAACTAACAATATTACAGAAATCTTCTATTTCTGGGAAAACAACGTTTTTTTAGAATTAAACTTTTTAGGAAGAAAATCAAATCAAATACATTTTTAGAAAAGTCGGAATTGTATGACATTTACTATGGAGCAGGGAGGAAAAATATATCTTTCCGACTAAGAAAGTACATTTTACAGCAAATAGTAAAAACATCTAAAAAGAGCAAATTCATATATTTGGGGATAATTGCATTTTTATGTATTCAAGCAAAAAAGTATTTTTCAAAGAAAAAAAATTGGGTTGAATGTGCTTCCTGTTTACTTTTCAAGACATGTTATGTAGCATTGTGTTTTATCGTACGGATGGCATGACATCGCCTCAGGTTATCCGATAGTTTTCCACACAGGTGTTTTTCAAACAGGAAATTCCAAGAATGTTATCACTCGTCCATCTTGTTCAAACAAGAGTTGGCAATGCTGGTAAAAGAAGACGTGACCCCAGGCTACGGAATCAAAACACACATTTCAACATACCTGTTAAGGATTCTCTATGTCAGGGCTCACCAACCTTTTTGAAACTTCAAACATTTTTTTCTTAGAGATTTGGTGGAACGTAATAGAATTCAGTCTTTTTTTTTTCTTAAGAAAATAATAAATTACAATATAAAAAGGTGGAATCCTACGAGAATTTTTGCAAGAAAAAAATCGTAATTTACAAAAATATATAATATTTATAAAAAAGTGATATTTTTGTTTGGGAAAAGTAAGTAAAAAGGATGTATTTAAAGCGGAAGTCAATCCAAACATATTTTTTTCAAGAATATGTTCTATGCAGGCCCAATCGTTGAAATGAGGCATTCTAATTAATATTGCCTTTGTGGAAAATGAGTTAAGCAGCAAAATTCACCCCTCAGGGGACGGCCATTTTATCCCTTGCTGTCGACTGAAAATGACATCAAGGTTGCTCAGGGCTCAAATAACGACCAATCATGGCTCAGCTTCAGAAAACAGGTGAGCCGTGATTGGTCGTTACCTGAGCCCTGAGCAGTTGTGATGTCATTTTCAGTCAAAAAAAGTGACAAAATGGCCGCCCCCACAGATGGCTAAAAACAGGTGGATAAACTCTTTTTCCACAAATGCAACATTAATCAGCCTTGTGTCAACTAGTGGGCCTGCATAGAACATATTCTTGAAAAATAAATATTTGGGGTGAGCTCCCCCTTTTTTTAAAGTCAGAATCTTAAGAGAATCTGATTTTGTCATTGATTTTCAAGAAATAAAGTTGTAACTTTAGATTCCAACATAAGAATTAGATATGGGTTTTTTTTTACTCATGTTTTAGATCTCAAATTGTGAAATATTACAGAATAAAGTCTGGTTTCAGGGCAGTTGAAAAATGTTGAGAAAAAAGTCATTAAAGTATATAACATGACAAGAAAAAAAATTGAATATTAGAAGAATTTTTCAAGTTTTAATGTTTCAACAAAATCAGATTTTTGGAAAAAAAAAAAATCAAGAAAAAAGTTGACCGTTGAGAATATGGTGGATTTTTTTTCTTGGAAAAATTACATAAATAAGGGAATTTTAAAAATGGTATTTTTTCGAGAAATCTTACAAGAATGCATGATGCTAAACTTGCATCTTTGTGATTAGTTTGCAAGCTTTGAGTTAGCTGAACTCCTTTTAACACTTCCACTCCACTGCAAATGTCTTTTTCTTCTTCTCGGCTGCGCCTGAGTTGTCAAACGCACACACACACACACACACACCTCCACCGCAGCTAATTACGGCTAACACACCTCATCAAATGTGAACATCAACACAGCAGTATAATTATCTGGCAAATCAAAGTCTAATTGGATGTTAATTACAATGTTAATTCCTCTGCACGCCGTTTGCTTTCAGCGGGATGCGCCGCCGTACAAAGTGGCCCGTGTGTGTGCGTGCGTTTCTTACGGTTTTTGCTCATCCCCGCGAGTGCTGAAGCGATTAAACTCGTTGATAAGGAAAAACAACAGCAAATTCAACAAGAACAATCGGAAAGCGTGTTTGTGTGTCACTCGACGGGCCAAATGAGTTGGCTTAAACGCAAAATTCAAAGTGAAGCGTTCTGTGTTTGTAAGTTGTTTCGTTGTCATCAAAAGCATCGCCGATGCAGCGCTAAAGGTCAAGCGCGGCCATTTGTTTGTTGAGAGCCAGCTTTAGCCGTGTTGGACCGAGTAGCCAGGACATAATTAGCTTGTTGATTTACAGTAGAGCGGAAAATCCTTATTTCAAACCATATTTTTGAGCATTTTTTTGTATCAGCAGTGGGCATTGCATCAGTATTGACGGAAGGTCCGTCAGTCCCGTTTTGCTAACGAATGACGAATGACAGGCAACTTTGAAAAAGAGCTGAGTGAAGCGGGTTTTCGTCCAAGCACCGGAATCATCGCTAACCGGGTCAGTATCGCTTCTCAGACCTTCTCAGTCTGTCACTGACGGACTCGCCTTTCGCTGTCAACTGATGGGAACACGCGCCGCCGTGTTTCGTGGTGACGAACTGTAGTTAAGCAATGACAGAAGTGCGGTCAAAATAACAATAATGGAGTGATGGTCTGACGATGACGGACGAATGAAGTACCGGCAACGTTTACTGACTCCCCCACCTCTGATTATTATTTTTAACCCCAAAATAATGTTGGAATCCTATGGGAATGACATTTTGTATTATAAAATATTACAATAACTGAACGCTTAGTTAGTTAGTTAGAGTTACACATTTTCACATTTATTAAGTGTTTTTTCAAGTGAAAAAGGCAGATTTTTTTATGTTACAATAGCATTTTGTATTTTTTCTTTCTTTATTAAAACAGTGTTTTTTGGTTTTTTTTGCTTCTGTATAAAACAGTCTGATATCTTTGCCCCCCCAAAACAAATAAACATTGTATTTTTACTTTTTTTTATAAACTGAAGGAATTTATTTCGGGAGAAAAATTAACAGTTTGGATTTCTATTTCTTCTTCGAGAAAAAAAAAATCCTATAGGTCATAATCGTAAAAAGGTATAGTTTGACAATTTTGGGAATTAATACTTGGGAAAATAATGATCAAATGTCACCGTGTTAAGCCACGCCTCTTGGCTTTCCACATCCTGACATTAGCATGAGCGCCTGATAAGCTACTTAGCGGAGCGCTAACATCTGCTGAATGCAAAAGAACCATTAACCACAGCAGAGCCAACAATGAGCTCAGCTAATGAGTGGCATGCATACACACACACACACACACACACACACGTAGGGACATGATGGATGGACGGCGTTTATGTGTCGACTGGCCTCTTCTGTTTCAACTAAAGACGTCGTTACCGACAAACAAGCGTTTTCCTCCAAGGAGCTTGGCAAATAACGTCCACTTGGCTAATTATGAAACATGGAAGTCATTATGGTTTGTCCTCACCGCTAATATTTGTTTTGCGACTCCTCGCCACTTGTGAACTGAGAACTTTTTGTCACCTGGCCTGGGCACAGTCCAGCCATAGTCAAGTAAAATAAGTCAGTAAAAGAGCCGAGCAGAGCAGCAGTGTTGGTGGATGCACACATGAGCTGGCAGAGTGTAATCGGAGCTATCCGATAATATAGAAGGCTCAAAATGAAATATTAGACCAGAAAAGATTACAATTTAGAAATAATAAATATTAGGAATGGAATACACATCATTTTAGGGAAAAGTATAGAAATGTTGGATATAGAAAAATTACAACAACAACAAAAAGCTGCAAAGTAATAGCACAGAAACGAAAAATTTTTATATTCTCAACAAGAACAAAAGACAAGTTAATATTACACAATAAAAGCTATAAGCAAAACAAGAACATATTTTAAAAAACAACTCTACATGAAAAATCCCCAAATATTGGATAAACAATATAACTTTTTAATTAAAAAAACTACATATTGAAAATACAAATATATCGGGTTAAAAAATATAATACAATACAAAAATGCTAACTGATTATACAAATACTTTTAGTAAAAAATGAGTAGGAAAAATTTAGGAAACAAAGAATATTTGTTTAAAAAAAAACAGGTTGCTTTCAATAAAAAAGTACTGAACAAAATATTAGGATAAAATATTAGATGACAAATGCAAAAATATTATTACATAAATGAAAAAAATTACAAAAGTACGCAAAGTGCTAAACGATTAACCACTGGGGGGGAAATTCAGCAACAATGCAAAAATACTACAAAGGACAAAAAACATTTGATGAAAATCTTTTTTTTCAATTACAACAAAAGAATTAGATGAAAAATACAAGAAAAAAACAATCGAAAACAAAAACAATCACATTTTGCGATGGGGGAATGCCCAAAACAGTGTCAAAAATAACTGTAACAAAATATCATAAAAGAAATCCCAAATTCGTCCATTTCTGCATTTAGTAACATCGTGTTTGGTCTGTCACACCCCGCAGTGGAGGATGGCGGGGTGAGCAGTGGCTCATTTGCATGAGCCAAGTCAAGTCCGCCTCCACAAAACGGGCTGATCGGAGGGTGACAAATGTGCTGCGATTCTTCCTCCTTGTGCTATTTTGACCCCGGAAGAACCCTGGGAAGTGTTTTAATTTGCGTGGAGAATGGGCTAAAACGGTGTCCATTAAAGTCCCCGTTTGACGTCCTCGCCGCCGCCCTCCAGTAATTGCTCTTGATTCCCCCTTTGTGTTTCACGCTCGACTCCCCCCTGACGTGGCGGCGGGCGGGCGTATGAAGACGCGCTCGCTGACAGGTCGCCTCGTGATGAACAAATTAAGGATGGACTTTGCCTTAATCTGTCTGGAAGCTTCTTTTTGCGGCCCCACGTCTACGCCGGTGACAGCCGCGCTCGCCGTAAATTGGACTTGAGGGAAGTCGGCGCCGTTTAATACGAGACGAAGGCGGAGGTGGGGGGGGGAACGGGTGATGAAGTCGTCGCCAAATTACCGTCTTACTTGTTGCCGTGGCGACGATCGATTGAGGGAAAAACAACAATTGACGATTTTCTTGGATTTTGCCCCCCCCCGTGCAATACGCAAATACGCTGCAATGAGTTTCATATAGCTGACGTCGGGCCGAGAAAAAAAAAATCATGCGTCACAGTTTGTGAAATCTGACATTTGTTCACAACTCCGTGCTATTGGTCAGTCTACAGGAGTGGGCGTTACTTTTAGGGCGTATTGAGCAATCGAACCTGTTGAAAATGGCCGGCGCTCTTTGACGATGCAATTTTAATGGTTGAACAAACAAACGTGTCGTTTTCGGGGTCTTCTGAACAGTGATGATTTTGGAGGTACGAGGATTCCGCCCGACGATGGAATTGGATGATTTTATCTGACTTTGACCAATCAGACGCATACTTATAAGAGGAGGTCGACCCAAACATATTATTCTTTAAGGATATGTTGGATGCAAGCCCACTTGTAGAAGCGCGGCATTCCGATTAATTTTGCGTTACGTTAAGCAGCAAAATGCACTGGTTTTTAGTGAAGTTTTTAATGACATCACAACTGCTCAGGTAAGGACCAATCACGGCTGACCTGTTTTCTGAAGCTGAGCTATGACTGGTCGTTACCTGAGCCCTGTGATGTCATTTTCAGTCGACAGAAGTGACAAAATGGCCGCCCCCTGAGATGGATAAAAACGGGTGCATTTTGCTGCTTAACTTATATTTCACAAACGCAATTTTAATCAGAATGCCGTGTTTCAACTAGTGGGCCTGCATCGAACATATTCTTGAGAAAAAGATGTTTGGGTTGACTTCCCGTTTAAATGTGCATCAGCATCCAATAGGGGAATCGTATCGAGAGGCATTACTAACACTAAAGAACGCATTACCAACTAAATAACTTGAAAAAAAAAATAGATACACAGTATAATGCATTGTAAGTTATGGCAATTAATTAGCAAAGAATTCAGTGAGCCTGCTTATTTTATCGCATAAAAACTATTTTTTTTCCCTTAGATAATAAAAATGCTAGTGCAAAAAGCTAGATCTTTGCTTTTTTAAAAACTTTTTTATTGTTTACTATTCAGTTCAAATGACTGATTACCTTATTGGAATATGAAATAAGTTATTATTTATCATTTTACTTCCACGTCATTAGCTCCATTAGGAACACGGTTCACTTTTGATTGACAGGTCAAAGCAGTTTCGAATAGTTTGACCTCCTGCTGTGGCTAAATGAACTCATTTCGTATACCGAGTATGATGTTGTAAGTCGACTAACGCGCAGCGACGTGGCCCCCCCCCCCCCCCCCAGGCACCCAAGGCAGAAACATGGTTTATCCCTCGACGGGCCTGAAGTTGGCTTACAGACACACAAGAAGGGAAGACTTTGGAGCGGGCTTGCTAAACGCAAATGTGTGTTTGACTGAATGAGTACGGAGGAGTTGGCGGGCGGAAAAAAAGCGGATGAGCTGTGGCTTGACGTGTCAAGAACGCGGCGCGCTGATGGCGGCTGATTGCTGAGGAGGCCCACCGCCGCCGCCGCCGCCACCGCCGCCGTCGCTGCCGTCTCCTCCTGTCCCCCGGGGGGCCCACAGGACTTTTTTTTTTTTTTGAGAGTAGAAGCAGGAAGTCTTTGAGGCGCTCGGATGGGCGGGCAGCAAAGAATCCTGGGAAGCTCGTCACCTCCATTGCGAGAGCCTCAGGCCAGCTTCATCTCGCCGATGTTTTTGCCAGCCTGTCACCGAGTCGGCATGGGTGCATTGTTCTTCTCCCGGGTGACCTCGCATTCATCTTCAGCTATGCTGCACTTGACTAAACACATGCAAGAACCCTTCGTGATATTCAGATGACTATATAATCATTTCAAAGACTAGGAAGTCCACCATTTTGTTTGAAAGTGGCCATTTTAGCCTTGCCAAGAGTTCTTTAAAAATAGATAGCTCCAAGAATTTTCTTTTTCTTTTTTTTTTTTTCAAAATTCAGCCCCCGAAGCCTGTTTCGCTTCGCAACATGAAATTTGGTAGGCTGGTCTATCATGAGTAGAACAACGAAAAAAGGCTCTAAAAGCCATGACACGGAAGTCTACCATTTTATTGCCAAGCGGCCATTTTAGGCTACTTTTGACTGTTTGCACGGCTCCTTCAAAAGACGTGTCCCCCTTAAGGATTTTTCAAAAAGCCGGCCCTGAAAGCCGGGTTCACTTAGCATGAAATTTGGTGGACATGTCTAGAAGCAGAGCCGCGGAAAAGTCTCGAGAGGCCATGCTCAAAATTAACATCAAGTCTGGCATTTTTCCTTTGAAGCAACCATTTTAGGGGGATTTTTTGCCATTTACGGGGTTTGTCCAAAGACAGACTACTCCTCGAAAGTTTTGGAAATCCAGCCACCAAAGTTAGTTTCACTTCGCAACATGGAATATGATGAAAGAAAACATGATAGTTTGATATGATATTTGGTTTTGAAACGTCTAATCCAAGCGAATTTTGGCCACAAAAATGTGGGCAGTTCAGCCATGCACCGAACCAAGATTGACTTAGCAATGTGAAATTTGGTAGGCTCGTCTGTCATTAGTTCAAGCGACAGTTTTAGTTGCGTTTTTGTCGTTTCCTGGGGTCCTGCGATTTTTGCAACATGGTTCCGAGAATGAATGAATGAATGAATGAATGTCTATCATGAGTAGACCCACAAAAAAATGTCTATAGAAGCTGTGGGCAAAAAGAGAGGAAGTCTTTGAAGCAGAAATTTTAGGGCGGCCTTCAGAGACAAATCCCAAAGAGTATTTGAAATGAAGCCACTGAATCCCATTTCAAGAAGAGAAATTTGCCATAAAATTTGATACACTTGTCCACCACGAGCACACCCGCTAAAATTAGTCTAAAAACCAATGGACAAAAAGACACAAGAAGGTGGCCAGGTTGGTTTGAAGTTACAAGTTAAAGATCGACTTCAAGGCCCCGCCGTCAGCTTCACTTAACCACATAAAATTTGATCGCCGTGTCGATCATAAGAAGACCCACAAGAAAGTCTCAACAGGCGAGGGGGTTTGAGGAGACTAAAATGTAAATATCTTGAGCTTCTGTAACACAATTTGACGACTCGCCATAAAACACAAAATCGTATACTTCCGCCTTACGACGACAAACACAATTGTTTGGAGTTACGGGACAAGGTGTTGAAAAATGACCTCCGGCGATGAGCCAAAAGTCTGAAGACAGAACAAAAGTGCCTGAGGAACTTGTAGCCGAGGACTTTAGGAAGTAGCAAATGCTCCCACCGCACACACACGTAACCCCCCCCCCCCCCCCCGGCTGTGGCGGAGTGGCATTTGTCGTTGAGCTAACGCGACTTGAGTGTGCGCTGCGGCGGCTCAACGTCCAGCAAAATATTGCAGAGATTGGCCCGGGCGTGCTGGTACCGTTAAGTGCGGCCATTAATCCCTCACGCGGGCCCAGCCATCAGCACTGTCGCAGACCCTTAATGTGACATTAGCGAGCCTTTGGAGACGAGAGCAGGACCAGCCAATGGGGGGGGGGGGGGCACAGGGGGGGGGGCAACGGAGGGCGGGTGCTCTCGCCCGCCCACCCACCATCCATCCATCCATCCGAAGCTCTTATGTTGGCTTTTGGGAAAACGGCCGCCGCGGCCGCCCGGGCCTCGCTCGCGTCAGCCTCGGCGGTGCGTAATCGCATTAAAAGTTGACCGAGATGGGAGAAAAGTGAGCCAAGTCGGACGGGAGGCTGCTCGTTAGCTGATGGAGGACACTCGGGAGACAAGCGAGCGTCCGACAGCCTCCGACTTTAGCCTCGCACAGTCCTTTCTCCTTCTTTCGTGATGTAGAGCGGGAACTTTGGCTCATGAATAGGGATCGATTTTGTCACGTTATGATTTGCGGAGCAAGTTTGGAAACATGCTCGGCAAACTTGTTGAACACAATGCGTGCTACTCAGGGTGCTACTCAAACTCCCTTTTCAGTTGGTTTTCAAAGCATTTAGCCCATAGGAAAAATTTGCGCAACCTACACATCTGAAAGGTTGAAAATGCTTCAACATTTTCTGGAAATTGAAGCAAAGATGATACAAAGTAAAATGTCTGACTTGCTTTGTCTTCGGGCATTGCTTCTTGAGACTTTTTTGCGGGACTAATTCCTGACGGACATGTTGACCAAATAAGCTTTGAGGGCCGAATTCTCAAAAAACAGTTGTTGAATAATGGTACTTTTGTGGTTTGTGATGAGTCATCCCATTTGGGCGCCTTGCTGCGACCCCACGCAATGACAAAGACCAAAATATTTCGCAATATTTTGCATCGAGATCGAAACGTCCAAAACGAGCTTGAAGTGGCTGCTTGAAATCAACGTTGCACACTTGCTGTGCATTGCTTCTGTCGACTTTTTGGGGGGTCTACTTGCGCTAGGTGCAGCATGCCCACTAAATTTCATGTTGTGAAACTGGCTTAGTGGTGTGATTTTTTTTTTTTTTTTTTTTAAATACCGGAAATGGTCACAATGACCCTGAAACGGCTACAACAAACCAAAATGGCCGACTTCCCGTGTCTCGTCAAACGTGCCTATTGAGAATTTTTTTGTGGTTCTCGTTGCAGACATGTTCACCAAAATACATGACATTCCTGAATTTTTGAAAAATGGTCAAAATGACCCTGAAATGGTGGAATCGAAGCAAAATGGGAGAATTCCTGTGCCTTTTTGGGCATGGCTTGTTGAGACTTTTTTTGCGGGTTTGCTCACAACAGACATTCCTACCAAAGGGACACCTGGAAGTGGCCAAAATGACCCCAAATTCAAACCAAGACGACAGACTGACAGCGTCTTAGCACTGTCTTTGTGAGACTTTTCAGTGGGCCCACTCATGGACAGACATGAGTCCAAATTTCATGTTTGCAAAATCAGACCGGCTTTGGTGGATGATTTTTTTTTCTCAACTGTTATTCTGTAGTTGAATTATCATTCTGATAACATGGCAAGAATCACATCTCCCGCCTCACTCATTCACTCCCAGGCGTCCCTTCCTGACACACTTTCCTCGAAGGAGGCTGAGAATATGCAGGCAATTAAAAAACGGGAGCAGGTCCCGGAGTTTGGCGTCCTTCCCGCTAACACATCCTTCGCCACTGCGCGCCTCATTTAGCCGGACAAAGGAGACGGCAGGGTGGCATGACAGGAGGCGGGACGGCGGCACGTGAGGTAAATCTGCTGTGAAATCTGTCCCGGAATGAGGTCGCGGTGGTCCCGAGCGCGGGAGGCCCGACCCCCAGAGGCTCCTGAGTGCCGCGGGGCTATTGCGGGGTTCGTTAAGACTCGAGGGGAGGGGGGGGGGGTCACTCGGGAACCCCCCCCCCCACTCCCCCTTACCCCGCCCCTGCCAAAGAAAAGAAGTGGGCGGGAATCGACAGCGATTATCATCAGCCGGCGCTATCCATGTCGGCCAGGGTCAGAAGTTAAAGGATCCCTGGTGACTGCCGGCATGTCCCGGGATGGTGAGCGCGCACCCCCCGCTCCACCTAACCTCGCTCGCCCCCATTAAAGCAACCGGCCAACGCCCCCGAATCCCTCAGGATTACGCTTACTCTTCAACGCGATCCAACAATCCCGTCAGCCGCGTGCCGGGAAAACATGACGGGAAAGTGTGTCAGCTCACACTTTTGGCTCGGCGCTAACACCAAACCAATTCAAGATGTCCCCCACACAAAAAAGTTTTTTTTAATTTTACTGGCCAGTAAAACTTTTTTTTTTTTAACAAGGTCAAATGGTTCAGGATAGAAAAGGTAAAACGACCACAAGCTTGTTAAAGTTGATTTGACATTGTTGGCAATTTTGGAACTCCATGAGAATCTTGACTACTGTAAACATTTTTTTTTTCCCCAGATGTATATTTACACTTTTAGTTGTGACATATTTCAACAAAAACAAATATGGAAATAGCAGGAAATCAAAAATAATTCCCATTAAAAATGTTTACATGGCCTTTTTCGATTTATGCTTGTACCACGTTTTGTCAAAAATTGCAAAATGATTTGGCTTTTCCTCAGTTTGATTGCTCGTGATTACGTGATACAATCACATTTCTCCATCATCTACTCGAGGTTTGCTTTAAAAACAACAAGAGAGTGAATACATTTTCCGTGTCTTTCTCCCACACCGCAGGACAATCGATTGTAACACACTCCCCACTACAAAGTAATTGATCAGAACTCAGCACCTGACATTACAGGATGATCCCTCTTGATACACCCCAGACCACAGGATAATCACTTTTACCGCACCCCACATTAGAGGATAAACAAGTGCAACACACCCCAGCCACACCACCAGATAATCAAGTTTAACCCTAGCGATCAACACACAGGATAATTGATCTGAACACTTGCCACACCACAGGATAATCGATCAACACGCCTCACACTATCGACAAAAAAAAAAGTTCAACGCACCTCAGGTTCATCTGTCAACGTACGGCGCAGGATAATCGCTCAGGATCATTTTCGGGGACATTGGAGGGGTAATGTTTGCAATGTACGCGATGTTTTCGTCGGCCGTTTGGAAGAGATGATGATGATCGTTGGCAAAGAGTCAAAAGCGCGATAAATAGGACAGCTCTGAGGAATGTCATGTCAGATGCCTGAATAGAAACACATGTGGAGTACAATGGACAAATAAAACATGTCAGCGCGTCAACAATTAGCTCGTTAAATGTGCTCCCAATCGCAGCAGCGTGACTCACACTGACCACGCTAACGCAGCCGCGCGTGTGCGTGCGTGCGCGCGCTCGCGCTCGCGTGCGCGCTGACATCTCAAGAACGATGCGGGCCCTCAGTGGACGACGCAGCGATGTCAAAACAACCGTTGCAAAAGCTTAACACAAATCTGAGTGTGTGTGTGTGTGTGTCACTTTTTCGAGAACTGACCTGCCCTCCCTCCCTAATGATTTTTTTTTTTTTTTTGCTTTGCTTTCTTTTACTTTTAATTATTTTTTTTGTATTCACAGTCACACTTTTTTTCTGGTCTCTTTCTGATCAAACTTGCTAAAGTGCTCGTGGAAGGACGAGACCTGCCCAGCACAGGGAGGCTGGGAGGAAATGCACGCACGCAAACACACGCGCACACACACACACACACACACACACACTTTTTTTTTGTTGCATTCGCGTATACACACATAGACACAAACATGCACAAAATGTTTTGGGCACACACACAGACACACAAAGGACCGCACACACCCAAAAACGCATTTTGCATATGGACACACACGTGCTCACAAATGATTTGCACATGCGCACACCACACACAAACACACATGTGCGCACGCAAACATACATTTTGCTACACGCACACAAATACAAATAGATTTTGCACATGTACACAAACCTATTTTGCATGTATACACACACACGCGCACACACTTTGCATGACCCCCACTTAACAGCTGTGTCCCACTGTTTGCTTTAAAGGAAGCCCTTAGCGCACACACACAGCCAGCAGCTAGTGTGCGCGCGCGTGCGTGCGCGCGCATCCGCTGCCTTTGATTTGTTGTTTTGGTGGGCGGCAGGTTGGAACGAGGCGGCGCAGTGTGTGTCGGGCAGCCGATGTTGTTGCTGTGGGCGAGGGGCGTCCGGGCCACCGAGCCGCCGGCCCCTCCCGGAGGCCCGGCCGGCTCGTCACGTGTCGCGGCGGCGGCCCGCCGCAACATCAAAACAAGGGCCCTGCCGGACACCTTCAAACCGGCTTTGTCATGAAAATGAGCTCAGCCACGTGAAGCGCCACACTCGACGTGCAAAAAAAAAAACAAAAAAAAAATGGGACAATGAGAGGCTAGCGGGTTTGAGTAGTTGTTGTGGTTTTTTTGTTGTTTTTTTTTTTTTGCTGCTCACAGCTCCGATGACAGTGCATCGTACTCACCAAAGTATCGGCGAGTATACTCATGTGTGCCGATTGCTGCAGATGTGTTTTACCTGTTGAACAGCTTTGCTCTGCTTAAGCAATCAGTGGATGGAAAAATTGGGGCAGCGTTGTGGCCCTGTGAGGAAGAATTTGAAGTTGGGCTCAATAAAGCGGATGATATTGCACAGTCACAGTCACACTCAATGAAAAGGGCAGTGGTGCGACTGCTAAACAAGGCCCCATAGGGCCAAATCAAAGATGGGGAAAGTGCCGAGTTTTTATTTTGAAGGTCCAACGTTGACGTTGGCGAGGGCCTCACGCCGATGTCGCCCCTTCAGAATCTACTCGTACTGGGCGACTTCCCACCACCGCTCGGCGGGCTGGCGCCCCCTTACAAGACATTGAGGAAGAAACTTTGGAAGGCAGTCGGAGCGAATCGGCCCACTTGCGCCGGACGAGTCGACGGCGGCGATGGGCCGGGCGGTCCCGACGTTGGCAGACGTGCGCGTTTTGTGCGGGCGCGTGCGTGTGTTTTGGTGTGCTTGGTGGAGGACGCCCCGGGGCCAGAGAGGCTCGGAGACGTTAAGTGTTGCCACGGCGCCTCAGTGCACCCCTCAGCCTTGAGCCGCTCTGGCAGCCGGACTGGGAAAGATGGGATGCACGGGATGGATGGAGGCTGGGCTTTTAGGAAAGAAAACAAAGGCAAAAAGAGGACGATGTTTGGTTTGGTTCGGTTCGGTTTGCACTCCAAAGGAGCTCCTTGAATGCACTGTACACTAAAAAAATAAAAAAAAGTTTCTGTCAAATTTGCTCCATTTTATTTCTTGAAGTGGTTGCACAAAATATAAGCATCTGGAGCCGGATACATTTTGAAGTAGACATCGACTTTGAAAACGTATCTTGATTCCACATGCTTATATTTCGTGCAGCCACTTGATGAAATTAAAAGTGAATGAATTCAACACGCCATTTTTTTTTTTTTTTTTCAGTGTACTCACTTTATACAGCACACAATCATTTTGCATCAGGCGCCACAACATCTGCTTTAAAAATACCAGATATTCATAGTTTTCAAATTTAGACTCTCTGCTTCAGGCAGTCCATTTTTTTTTTATATGCTGGATCCATTTTTGTGGATTTTCATCCTTTTTAGGCAACGGTTTTTACATCATGTCAGATTAATTTTGACATGTTGATTACGTCCAATGAGAACATTCCTTGAAATCTGTGCACGTGCGTGTGTGTGTTATACTACATATATACATACATATATATACATATATACATACATATATATATATATATATATATACATATATATATATATATATATATATATACATACATATATATATATATATATATATATATATATATATATATATATATATATACATATATACATATATATACATATATACATATATATATATAAATACACATTTATATTTTAATATGTGTTGAATGTGTGTGTGAGTGTGACAGTGTGCACATCATTTTCATTTTATGTCTTTCTTTTTTTAAATTTTATTTGTGCATGCTTGTGTGTTGTACGTGCTCGATACATTTGCGTGCGAGCGTGAGTGTCGTGTTTGCTGTGTTTCCTGTAGGTTGGTGAGCCACGCAAGTGACCGTCTTTCACCAGCCCCCTTCTCCGTATCTTCTTCTTCGGTGGCGATATGAACCCTCGCCAGCCTTGCTCACTCCTCAAGCATCGACGCCCCACCCTGCAACCCCCCCCCCCGCTCCTCCCCCCCCCCCCCACTCCCCCCACTGGGGCCCGGTTGTGTTTTTGGCAGTTGCCACTGACCATCACGGACGTCATTGCCAATTTTAGTGAAAAGTGGCACATATGGCAGCTGAAGTGCCATATGTGCCCTACACAATATTTCTTGGCCACGTTCCCCCTTTTGGATAAATCGTCGGTTTAAACGGGGGTGGGGTGGGGCGGGGGGCTTGCGAGTGGCTCATTATTAATTCAACTTCTTTTGAATCCCCTTTTTTCCTGCCCTCTGAGGTATTTCTATTATTTGCTTCGCGATGCAGGACGACTGCCAGTCACCCTTGATCGGTTCATCCTGTTTGTACGCGCAACAAACGCAACCATTTGCTTTTACGTCGTTGACATTAACTCATTATTTCATTGATTTGTAGTTTTACACATTTGGCCAATTAGTACTTGTCTAATTGATTGCACAAGGCCTCTACATTGGGGGAGCGTTGTTTGTGTGTGACGGTGTCTGTTGTTTGTACGTGTGTTTTAAGGGAAAAGAAAAGATGGTGGCGGTCTGTGTATTGGTCTGGGGCGGCTTTTGCACTCCGGGACCTGGATGACTTGCTGCGATTGATGGTAGCAGGAATTCTGCTCTTTACCAAAGAATGTTTGGCCATCAGTTTGTGCATGACGTCGAGGTGAAATCAACTTGGATTCTGCAGCTGGACAACCATACAAAACACACCAGCAAGTCGACTTCCGAACGGCTTTTTTTTTTTTTTTTTTTTTTTTTTTTTTTTAATGAAGGTTTTGGAGTGGCCCAGTCAAAGACTTGAATCCAATTGAAATGCTGTGGCATGACCTTCAAATGGCCGTTCAGGATGAAAAACTCTGCGGTGTTGCTTAATTAAAGCAATCCTGCCAGGACGAGTGGGCCAAAATATTGCATCTCCGCCGAGATGTGAAAGGCTCATTGGCACTTATGGAAAATTTCACTTGTCACTGCTGAGACGGGCCCAACCAGCACTTAGGTTTAGGAGGCAAGTATTATTTTCATTCAGGTAGCTTTACTTGTTTTTTTTCTGAATAAAAAAAAAAAAAGGCCCCAATAGCATTTTATGTTTATTTGGGTTATTTTTGTCCGATATTTACATTTGTCTGGCAATCACATTAAAGTGGTGAAACTATGAAAAAAAAAAAAAAAAAAGGAATATCAGAAGACAACAAATACATTGTCTCGCCACTGCATTTGTGTGTGCGTGTTGTACATTTGCATAGGTGTTTGTGTTCTATATTGATTTTTTTTTTTTTACTTTTGGTGTTGGTTTGAGGTTTGAGTGCTGTACAAATGGGTTTTTTTGTGTGTATGTGTTGTACTCCATATCTGCTGTGTGGGTGTGTTGTATATTGTATGTGTGTTCTATTATATATGCGTCTTTCAGATACAAAAAAAAAAGTCTCATTTGCATTGAATGCATCATGTGTGGGATGTATGCATTTGTGTTGTGTTGTATGCATATCGTTATCCTTGCGTGCGTGTTAGTCTATGTGTGTCTTTTGAATGTTTCTTTGCATGTGCGTGGAATGTGCGCGTTGTTGACGTGTGCAATGTGTTGGCCCGTGTATGTGTTTTGCCTCTGTACGTTATATACAGTATGTATTTGTGTTGTATATGTGTGTGCTAAATGCGTTGAATGTGTCTGACGTATGCGTGGTGACGGTGTGTTTCGGAATGTATATATTTTGTATATACTTGTGTGGGTATGTGTGTGCTATGCGTGGGTGTATATGAGCATATTGTGCAGTTTGTGGTGACGTGTGTCTGGTGTACGTGCGGCTACAGTGTATGTTGCGTCTATGTGTTGCAATGTGTCTATGTTGTTTTTCACATTATTGCATTACGTATCAAATATTGGTAATAATGTGATAGGCCTTACATATCGTTTCATTACATCGACACTGTACAGGCCTATTACAATTTATATGTGAAAAAAAAAGTCCTGGGTGAAGATATTCACATTTGTAATTATTTTGGTTTACAGAGAAAATGTACTATTTGAAAATAAATGTGACATAAAGATCCTAACAGAATCTTGGTATGTAAGATAGGGTGATTTTTTTTAATAGTATGACAGCTATGCTTGAGCAGCACAAGTTGTTGTTGTTGTTTTTTGTTTTTTTTTACATATAATTAAAACCACACGCGCCGCTTTCGGGAGCATTCTGTTTGTTTGGCCATTTTGATTTATTTAGAATAATCCAAAAAGATGAAGGTCTTATTTGTTTATGCGGCGCCGCCATTGATCTGATGGATTTATGATGGAGCACAAGGGCAAACACCTAAAAGGACGAGACATCTTCAAATTGTATCATTAGTCGCCTCAAGTGGATCTTGAGTGGAAATTATTGAGCTAAAAAAGTGTGTGATTACACTTTAATACCATCATCAATTTGTCATCATATTCCTGCCTTTAAAAGTGCTTATGAATCATGCACTTGACATCAAGGTAAAAAAAAAAAAAGAAGAAGAAGAAAAAAGCCTGACTCGCCTGCCACTGCCGGGAGCATTATACGCTGGCGCCCCCTGAGTGCGCCTCGGGGTATTGCCAGAGAGCCGACCGCCGCCTCCACCACTCCGGCGGGATGCTGAGCCGAGCAAGGCCGCGTCAGGAGCCTCTCGAGTCGGCTGCAGCTCGCGGGCGGGGCCGGTGGGCGGAGGTGGAACCTGGGGAGGGAGGAGAAGGTTGTTTGGCAATTAGAGCATCGATGTGTGTAATAAAGGTCATAAACGCTCAATTTGCTTCAATATATTTACTATGATATGCGAAAATAAATATATATAGTGCATGGTAGCGGGCCACCATAACTATCGAGATGCATGCTGAGCGAGGCCGTCTGAGGAGCCTCCGAGTCGGCTCCTGCCTGCGCGTTATTGGGGATGGGGAAGGTTGAGCCAATTTGAGCGTAATAAAAGATCAATGTAGGTTAACATTAATTATGGTTTTGCGCAGGGCAAGATACTGGACCCCCCCAAAAAAACGCGGCCCTGGACTTGTATTGCGAGGCTCCTGGGCCGGCTGGTGGATTGGTGCTTGGTGGTGGAAACTTGGGGTGCACATTATTGTGACTTGAGGCAAATTGAGCGTAATAACATTTCAATTAGGGTCCATGCTAGTTATCATGCATGCATGAAAACAAATGAACAGTACGGGCTAGTAGGCCGCCACCCTACCACTCCTGCGGGATGTTGAGCCAAGACGGACCGCCGGAAGAGTCCAAATGGAAATGGAACCTGGACGCGGATAAGCTTGATACAATAACAAGACTTTAACTTGGAGCTTTGACGTCAGGAAATGTGTCATGGGTGACTGACATATAGAACGGAGTTAGTGGACCACCACCGAACATGCCGGCTGACGAGCCACCTGAGCCGGCTTCCGTTGGCGGGCGGCACCGGTGCAAGGAGGTGGAACCTGCCGATGGGGGGGGGGGGGGGGGGCGTTGTTGTAACTTGATAAAAGGTCTATTTGGCTCTGTATTAGTTATGACAATGTTATGAAAATGAATAGGAGCAATAAGACATTTCCCGGGTGAAATTAGACTTAAAATTTGATCTCCCCAAAGTGGGTTAGTAAGCATCAAGGCTTTTGATGAGAATTACAATAATAATGAGGGCTGGGAGGTGGGTTGATGGGTGAGTGGCGGTGGGGCGCGCGCGGGTGGGACGTGCATGGGAGGTTCCCATAATAAGAGTCGTCAAGCGGCGGTCGGTCAGTGAAGAGTTAAAAGGAGGAGACGCGGAGTGACACGCCTCATTGGGGAGATTATGTGCGGCCAACAAAACGCGCGCGTCGCCCCGCGAGTCGTCCACACAGCACTCGAACACGTCGTCCGCGCGCGCATATCCCGGACGGAGAGGGACGCGTCCTGCTTCTGACACACCGAGGAAGCGACCGCAACATTCCTCCTTGCCTCTTCCTTTTTGCTGGCTTTCTACTTTCTTATTCGGCGCTTCTCGTGGCTGCGCTCCGGGTTGTGGATTATTTGGTTTCGAACTGCGCAAGAGGTAGGGGCTGGAAACACAATAACAATAATAACAATAATAACAATAATAATAATAATAATAATAATAATGTTATGATCCTGATGATGATGATGGGGGGGGGGGGGGGTCGTGTTGGAGGGGGCGCTAAAAGCCTGGTACGGTGTTTGCACATGGGCCGAACTGGAGTCCGGCTCGTCCCCGAGCACTGAGCACCCCGAGACCGGTGAAGCCGAGCACAGCTGCGCTGTACCAGGGAAGCTTTTGTAAAATCGACAAGAAACGCAATGAGGTTCCGTTATTTCTTTTTCCTTGTTTTCGATCTCAGTAGCATTTTTAATGACTGTATTTTATTTCCTTATTGCATTTTAAATTGACATATTTTCCGCTGAATCAAACATTCTACCGAACCGAAATCCTCGCAAAACTGCAAATTGTGATGGCATTTTCACACAAAACCGCATCACTTGTGCACTCGTAACGCCAGTCAAATGCGTTTTAATTTATTTTAAATAAACAAACAAATAATAAAGCTATCACTGTTATTTCTTCTGAAACGTGAAAAATGTTTCGTTAGTTTGTTTGTGTTTTAGTTTTGATGACATTTTACGCGTGCGTCGGTTGCGAGTTTACGCGAGGGGGTTCGCGCTGCGGGAGAGAGAAAGAAAAAGAAATAAATCATCATCATAATAATGAAGCGTTGGTGCTGCTTTAATTACTCATCTCTCCCATGCCGGGTGGGAAGTGGCGGATTATGCAAATGAGGCTGCATGGCGTAAGAGGCGAGGAAAAGAGGATAAAAAAGAGAATGGATGACTTTATGACGGGATCAGGATTAAGATGTATTATTTTTATTATTCTAAAAGAATTACAATCCCGGACGTGCTTTTGTAACGCCACGCGGAACCCCGTAGCCTACTATATTACAATAATTAAAAATCTATATTACATTTAAAATGGAAAAAAAATTCAGGAATGTGATTTCAATTATTTTTTTGCTTCACTTGCAAAAATACACTCAAGATGCCATTAACTGCAACTATACGCAATTTATTTTAAATTTCACGCTATAATTACGCAATGCAATTATTAGTTTGCCTTGTACAAAAGAATACTGTACTGAATAGAGTACAAAATGTGTACTGTGCGTGGGCCTCCAATGCGCATTACAGTTATAACAGCTATTTATGGGGTTATTTACAACACAAGTTACACGTGATGCAAATCTCAATTAAAGCGATTGAAGTTGTTTGTATGTACGAGTGCGTATTTTGAATTGACTTTTTAAACGTGCAAAAACGGAAACAACAGCTTGAACAAGAACAATTAATTGATGTGTTTTTTTTAATTAACGTTTAAAACAATGTCATCATCTTGTGTTGTTGGTTAAAAAAAAGACACTATATAATCTATACAATTGCTTTATTCGTGCCGATGCGTATAAAACACGGCGATGCCGTGATGAGGTTGAAATTGCATTCACGTTAATGTAAAAAAAAACGTCTTTGGGTTTCTTGGAAAGCGCTTTAAATGTCTCATTTATGACCAATACTATTGTTTGTATGAACATTATTAATCATGAAGGGAAACAGAAATGGTTTTCAGCTGTTTATGTGTACCCCAAAACATGATTTATTTCTCTTCTGCGGAGTCCGTGCACGCGCAAAGGAGCCTTTTGGTTTGCTTATTCATTTTGCGCCCCCTAAATGCAAGTGAACGTGCACCTGTGTGCCGTTGCAGAGGTCGGCGGCCATGGAGGAGTCGAGCTCGCAGCACAAGGCGCAGCTGTGGGACGGCGACGCCAAGGCGGTGCAGCAATGTCTGACCGACATCTTCACCAGCGTGTACACCACCTGCGACGTGCCCGAGAGCGCCATCTTCGGGCCGTGCGTGCTCAGCCACACGTCCATGTACGACAGCATCGCCTTCATCGCGCTCAAGGCCACCGACAAGCGCACCGCCCCCTACATCTTCCGGGTACAAGCAGTTAAAAAAAATATATATAGAGATTTTTTTTAGCATTAACAAACCAAACACAGTTATTAATACATACAGCAGGTAAAAGCAGTTTTCCGCCGATCCCTTCATAGCGATGACGTGTTGTGCAAAAACATCTACAAAGCGTGTCGCTTGCCAGGGAAAACCAAGTTCAATATCACATTATATGTGATACAATTCACATTTGAACATGATAGGTTCCACGTTTTAACGTGATAAGTCTCACGTGATCACACGTTAAAACGTCCGCTTCCGCATTGGCTAACCAAAACGAAGCAATTGCTTCCGGTTCAGGTGACTCGCGGAGGTCGTCTTTTGAAATGTTGAATCTTTTTGAAGACTTTTTTTTTTCCAATTATCTTTTGTATTCTTACAGTATTATAGAAGAGTAGCAAATACCACAAAAATGATTAAGTAGCACAAAATGGACCCCGCCGGTCACCTCAACCGGAAGTCAAATTGATCACAAGTAAAATGTGAAAATGGTGAAAATGTTAAAACGTGAAACTCGCCGCGTTACATGAAATGTATGTTATAACACGATATTGAACTTGATTTTTCCTGCTGTGGCAAATACGCTTCCATAGGATAGGAAGAGCGATATTGTTTATATTTTTGCCAGTCATGCTCTCACGATACGGCATAAGAGGGGAAAATCTATTTTAACACCAGGGAAGAATGGAAGACTAACCCACAATACTATTGCAATATGTTGCTATTTTACCAATATTGAACTTGTGATACTGTGATATTTAATATGTAGGAAAAAAAATAATAGCCTATCCTGATAATTAGATAGGAGAACAATACCGTCTCATCTCATGATCATCATTGAAGTTATTTCAGATTTTCGAGTAACACTGATCAATTTTTGAACATTGAGGAAAAGTTCACAATCAAATAAGTGCTGTAGCAATAGTGAACGAGGACTATAGAATGGGTTACACTGTATGTTTTACGCATTTTTGTTTTTACATTTTACACTACTTAATCTTTTGTGCTCAAAACCTGAATGTTGTTGGAAAATGTATTTTAAATTCAGATTTTCTAAAATTGTGTACTCATTTCTAAAAATGTATTAAAAAAAAAAAAGTTTCAAATTTTCTCAAAATTCCAACTTTATTATTCAGCATTTTGAAAATAATAATTAAACCCAACCGCGATAGTTAAAATATGTTACTATTTGAGACTTCTTTGTAACACTGGGAACAAATCAAAATCAAATCAATAATCACCCACGTTACTACTAACCTCATTTTAGGCTAGTTCGTCTTTCAGGTCCCGTGTCCAAGTTTGAAAACTCCCTTTTGTTTATTGTTAGCACAGCGTCAGCCGGCCCAAAAATATTTCCATAACTAATTCCGGGTGTCCGTTTAAAGGTAGCGTTTATGTAGCTTTCACACATGTGCACTCCCCCACACAAATACGTCAGTCATATGGAAACGTGCCATCCAAACATTCGTCCGAACGACAATAATGCTATGACAACACGTTCTGACTCGAAAGGTGAAATTCTGACTCGGCGTTCGTTTTTCAATTGCCAGTTTGCTACATGAATTTTGTGCACATTGCAAAGAAAATTATTCTCCGTAAAGAAAAATAAATGCAAATAAGCGGGGGATTGGTCTAAAAAATGCGAATAAGCAGGGTATAGGGTTCCATTTCCCCCCCCCCAAAATGAACAAAAGGTGAATTTGCCGAATGGCGACCTTAACGCTGCTAACGATACGGCGCCCGGGACCCTTTTGTCAGGTGGACACGTCGGCAGCCAACAGCACGTCGGAGGGGCTGATGTGGCTGCGCCTGGTGCAGTCGGCCCGCGACAAGGATGAGCAGAACCTGGAGGCCTACGTGAAGAACGGTCAACTCTTCTACCGCTCGCTCAGGCGCATCGAGAAGGACGAGGAGCTGCTGGTGTGGTACGGCAAGGACCTGGTGGAGCTGCTGCTGCTCACCGCCAGGGTGACCGCCAAGAGCAAAGGTGTGATACGGAACCACCATAAATCTCTTGCGGGAAAAGAGTGACAGCCATAGAATACGGTTGGAGTTGTAGGTTCCGGTCAGTTGAACGCAAACCATTTGGGAGGTCGAAACGCAAACCCCGTCCTCAAGAGCCGCCGTCCTGCCTGTTTTATACGTCTCCCTCCTGCAACACACCCGATGCTTCAAATGCTCACGCTTGTTATCCGGCTTCTGTGGCGCGTTGCAGCAGGGAGGGATGGACAACAGGCCACAGCTGACCTCAAGGAACAGGATTGAAGATCCCCGTTGTAGAGTTTCTGGTGTTTGCGGTCACTGGTTTCAAGGGTGGATACATCATGTTTGGGCGGGTCTTCAGTGGCAAAAGATCAATTCGAGCCTCATTCTCTATTTCTCGTGTTTGCACGTTTCAAAGTCTTCGCAAGCAGAAAGAAAAGCGTCATCCACAATTTCGATGTTTTGGGGTGAGCACGGCACATTTGGGAGCTGCAGCGAAACAAGAAGTTAATCTCGGATTTGTAGGATTTGCGGTGGTCACAATTTCTTGGGAAAGTCCCTCTGGCAAAGGACGGCGTTTCTTTTTTGGAGAAACGACAGGTTGGGTCTGTGAAAGTATGATTAGGAACTAACGATTGTGTCTTTTCCGCCCCAAAAGGTTCATCCCACTACTCGTGTCCGGACTGCAGCCAAAGGTTCCAGTTTGAGTTCCCATTTTTGGCGCACCTGCGCTTCCGCTGCACCAAAAGACTGCAGAGTTTGACGGGAGCGGACGAGGAGCCCGGCAGGGAGCGCAGCCCGGACCGGCCCGACACAACGGCGAGCAGGAGCAGCCCCAAGCACGGGCGCTCCGAGGGCGACGGCAGCAAACCCTCCACGGACTTTCACAACCTGGCTCGGGACATGGAGAACAACCGGACCGGGAGCCCGCTGAGCGACAGGGAAGCCGAGGTGCGCAGCGAGAGCTCGGGGAAGAGAAAGTTCTCGGCGGCGGATGAGCGGGATTGCCGACGGCCGGGCCCGCCGCAGTCCAAGTCCAAGGAGGAGCTGGCGACGTCGGCGCAGAACTACCGAGGCGTGTACGGCTTGGAGGAGAACCACCGCTCGCTTTCCACATCCGGTTCCTCGGAGACCAAGTGCAGCGCCTTCACCGAAGTCAAGAAGTCGGTGCAGACTCTCAAGAACCACGGCGGCAGCAAAAGCTTGTCGGCCGCCAACTCGGAGAACAAAGACCGTCCCGGCGGCAGCCCCTCGGACAAGCACCCGAACATCCGGCAGGTCCTGTCGGAGACGCAGCCGCCCCAAACGCCGCCCATGGCCAGCGCCTTCACCTCGGTGGGCCAGGCGGGCGGCGGCGAGCGGAAGAGCGCCTTCAGCCAACCGGCCCGCTCCGCCTACTCCCAGATCTCCCCGCTGGTGATGCCGCCCAAGCTGCTGGACTGCCACCCGGCGGTGGGCGACACCATCTCGTCCAGTCGCCTCTACCAGGCCGACCATCTGGCCGCCAAACTGCAGGGCGCCGAGCTGGGCGCCAACTGCCCCGTGCCGGGCGGCGTGGCCAAGCAGGGCCCCTTCGTGTACGCCGCCGCCGCCGCCGCCGCCGCCGCCACCTTCTGGCCCAAGAACTCGGGCGGCGTCCAGCTGCAGATGCCCTCGGCGCTCACCCTCCTGCCGCCCTCCTTCACGTCCCTGTGCCTGCCGGCGCAGAACTGGTGCGCCAAGTGCAACGCCTCCTTCCGCATGACTTCGGACCTGGTCTACCACATGCGCTCGCACCACAAGAAGGAGTACGCCATGGAGCCTCTGGTCAAGCGGCGGCGGGAGGAGAAGCTCAAGTGTCCCATCTGCAACGAGTCCTTCCGAGAGCGCCACCACCTGTCGCGTCACATGACCTCACACAACTGACTCAGGGGCCGGGACCTGACGCCGGTGTGGGGGGGCGGGGGGGCCGTCAGGGAACGGGGGCGGGGAGCTGCAAAGCCACAAAGTAACTCTAAATCTTCAAAAGAGACACTTCCAAAACGATCCGAGACGAGTTCGTTAGCATTCAGGGAGGAGCTTAATTCAGCCTGGATTGTTGGAGGAAGATGTCGTGCAATTGGTTGAGCGTGTCCGCTTTTGGGGCCCGCTGCAAATTATTTTGTCAAGTCAAGTTGGGGACGGGTTACTTCAAATTGAGAACCACTGCCTTAGAGTTTACCCAGTATCACTGACTTCAGCACCCCCCTGACGGCGACCCTGGCCGACCGCCTCCCCTCTCCCCTTTGCACTCCTTTTGTGGAAGGCTCCTTTTTGTGTACAAAAAGCAAATGTCACCTTTGAAATGAATCTATTTATGAAGCACTTACACGTCTAATAAGGGAAGATGGAAATATGTGTAAATGTACAGTGAGTTGTATTTTATATCCGACACGAATATAGGCACCGTGCGTGTGAGTGAGTGCATGCGCAACGACGGCAAATCGGATCCAGTCCACATGCAGACCACGTGTAAATATTACCAAGGGTCCTGATTTGAAATACAAAGTGCGATGACGATATTAATCATAATAATCATATTTTGTGTCCATGTGTGTTGGGGGGTTTCGGTGTTTCGTTTCCGTTTGTCGGGAAAATTTACTACGTATGACAGTTGATCTAATCATGTTGAATGCAATGACAATAAAAAAAATAGCTTTATTTTCAAATGGCACTCTGCTCCTTTGTCCTCTTTTTTGTGATTTTTTTGTATAATGCAAAGGAATAGAAATTTGGTTTGCCTATGACACCTTCGTTTTGACTTATTACACACACAATTATTGCCGTTGTTAACCATTAAATTCATAATGACTAAAATCAATAATTGTAGATGCATAATTATAGCTAATTATACTGCACGTCTACAGGACTAATTGAAAAATGTTACATTGGATTTTAATTGTTCATTATGTATAATTAGGTGTGATTATTATACAGCTACAGCTTCAAGCATTTTGAGATATGTATTTCGTATTTAAAAAAAGGGAATTTCAAATGTTTTTATCACCCCCCCCAAAAAAAAAGATTAGGTATAATCACACAGCTGAAACAATCATTTACGATGTTCAGTTTACGATATTCAGTCATTTAAGATATTCACTACAGTTGGCATACAAAGACAATTATTGTGAGGTTGCAACAACCATTTGTCAATTTGTTAATTGAAAATATCAAAAATAAGAACTTAAAATTAATATTAAATGTGATCATAATTAAACAGTGAATTTGGATCTAAAGATAGAATGAAATCTTCGCGGAAAATGTTACATCACATTCTACATCCCTACGTTGGCTATAAGTAGGTATAATTTAAGAGCACTTTTTTTTAATCGCACACAAAGGCCGTCATTTATCATGAAATATTTCTAATAAAACACTACGAGTGAAACGGCTTTATTACACTATTAAACGTGTTTATTATGTTTTGTATTCGTAAAAATAATGCAAAATGCAGGTTATACAGCATAGCATTAATATTTCGAATCTTATGTTTATTTATAGCGAACATGCAATATAATGAAAAAGCTGACGCTTAGTATGATTATAAACAAAAGCAAGCTCGCATCCTGTAATTATGATACCATAAACATTTTTTATATGCACTGTATAAAAACAGCGTTTAAGACACGTTAAAGACATTTCATACATTTCAGATATAAAAGTGCCGACATTGGTGACGAGCACAGCAGAAGGAAAGGGAGATTTGGAAAAACAGATCAACAGCGCCATCACGTGGCAAGAAAAGGAAGTACTGCAAAAGAGGTGAAAGGAGTCAAATGTAAAAATGTGCACGTATATATATGTATATATATATATGTATATGTATATATATATGTATATGTATATATATATGTATATATATATATATAAATAAATATATATATATATATATATATATATATATACATATAAAATATATAGATATAGAGATATATTGATATATTCCGATATTACACTATATAATGTTTTGTCAAGATGTGCATCTGATGACTGCAGATTGTTTGACTTTGAAGCACTTAACGTGTTCCCTCTGTCAGTCGGCGAGCGCCGATACTCAACTGAACTCAACTCATCTTGACGAGGCCAATAGGAGGCCAGGCCATGACGGTCACGTGATGATCAATTACGGTAGCGCGCACGTCGCCGCGGTCATCAACACATGCCTACCGTGGCAGCAATCCAAGCTGCTCACACGCATGCGCACACTCTGAACCTCACAAACAATTGCAGACACATACCTTGCACACACACGACCACGCACACACACACTGGCACACACTCTCTCAATCCCACGTGCACATGCTATTGAGTGACCTCAAGACACACTTGCATAAATACACTCACTCTCACACCCACACATTCAAGACTGTATTTAATGACCACATACATCCAGCTTCACACACACATTTACAATACATAAACGCACTCCCACACACTCCCACACTCTCATACACACGCACACACACATTAGTGACCACATGCACTCACTCTCGCTCAATTCTTTGTGACCTCTCATATGCATGCACACACACACACAATATTTAGTGACCTTACACATGCACACTCATATACATACACACACAATCTCACAACTTCAAGCGCGCGCGCGCGCACACACTTGGACGCGCCCGCATGACTGATATTTGGTGACCTCATGCTTTGTGGCTTGTGTCATGGTCCGTCCTCGGCACGCCAACACGAGGACACGTTATATCTGCGCTAAGCTGGCACTTCCATTTGGCCCCCGGCCCCGGCCACTCACGCTACATTTTTACCCCCACTTTGCTGACACGGCCCAACGGCTACACTCCAGCAGGTAGCCAGACCCAAAAATACAACACACACACACACGCATACATTTGTAGCACTTAAGCGTTCCGCTTTGTAGTCCCGTTTTACGGTCAAACATGCGACAATGTTAGGCGTTATGACGTCACACTATGAAGTTGTTGTTGTTGTGATGTCATAGTATCAAAGTCATCTTTGAGTATGAACATTTGCTGGGATTTTTTTTACAGTGACACGTTTCGATTCTGACACATGGCCCGGGACGAGTTGACCCACTTTAAAGTTAAAATGGAAGTCACTTCAAAGATTTTCTTCAAGATTTTCTCTTTCGTTAATATTTGTCACCGTGGTCATGTGAAGCCCTTTGACACGTTTGTGTGATTAAGGGCTATAGAAATAAATTGGACTTGACGTGCCAATATAATGTTTACACCCATCTTGCAAACGTCACATGACCAGACCCCAGAAAACAGGTGCGTCGTAATTGGTCGTTACCTGAGCCCTGAGCAACCGCGATGTCATTTTCAGGCGATAGCAAGTGACAAAATGGCCGACCCTGTGATGGATCAATGTTGTCCTCATTTTCTGTATACACCCACAGTAGCGGGTCATTTTGACCCGAGGACAGCAGGAGGGTTAATTCATATTCCACAAAAGTAATAAACATTCATCAGAATGCCGTGTTTGGACTAGTGGGTGCGCACAGAACATATTATCGGAACGAAAACTGATTTGACTTACCCTTTTAATTAAAAAAAACAACAAAAAAAAACTCAGTTTACAATATATTTCTAATATGAAACTCAATCTACAGTGGTTGTAAAAAGTCTACACACCCCTGTTCAAAAAGTATTTTTTTGTACAAGTACTTCTTAACTGTTCAAAATATCTCAAAAACCTTATGTGCAAGAAACAAGTAAAGCCTTTTTTTTAATTCTCAGTCAAAAATACATTTAGGGACACATGAAGCCATCACTGATTAAAATTTGCCGTTGACCAGTTTTATTTATATTGGAGTCCTATTTTTATATCACAAAAACGTGTAATTTGAATAGGGGTTTGAAGACATTTGTAGACGCCTTGGGTCAAACTGACCCTTTAAAAAACCCGAAAAAAACCCTGTATTTTTTGGTATCAAACTTTGTCTTGGCTTAGTAATGTAATACAACCATTTGTTAAGAGGATTTGCTTGTGTTTAAGAGATTTTTCAATCAACAAAACTCACTTCAGGTGAAAAATAAGTAATTTCTTGGGTATGAAACGTTTTCTGCTTGGCTTAATAATGACATGGCAATGTTTATTGAGTTTCACGAGATACTTTTCTTATTGCTTTAACTGGACAAGGTCATCTTTCTTAATAGTGAAAATGGACTGGCCGTGTTCTACTTGCAGACTGTGAACTGTCGCCCACTCACAGACATACAGTAGCCGTCTTGCCCGAGTGTTGGGAATGCTACCTGTCTTCGCCGCACTTCCCGCGCCGGAATTCCTTTGCGTGGTGTTGAAAGCCGGAGATTTATGTCACACCTGTTACTTCTGACAACCCTGCGACGATGAGGTTTTTATAAATAAGACAGAGCGGGAGAAGAAGTGTGCTCAATGGGCTAGCATCAACATCCTTCAAAATCAATCCGTTTCAACTCATTGGACAATATTCCCAAAGTTCTTCCTTACGCGCTCCTCAACACGAGCCTGCTGCAACAGTAACAACCACCTAAAAAGCTAAAGAAAAAGCAAAATACAGCTGGATGATCATCCCGGGGCTCAGGTGCAGAAGGCGGGAGATCAAGCGGGGACGCCACTCCTTGTTTATACGAACGGGGAGGGATTACCTTGGGGGCTAACGGAATGGCGCTACGTTAGGAACAGTGGCGCGCTGTTTACACAGCGGGCGATGCCGGCCCGGCCCGACCCGAGCTCAGCCGGCCGCGGACAATTATCTTAGCTTTGCGGCTCGTAATCCACCGCAGGGGGGGAAGATTGAAACTTGGCTGACAACTGTGAAAGCGCTAGTGTGACCCACTTTGAAGAACTTGTGACAACTACAGTACATGATAGTGGTTTGTATCCTATGGTTACAAAATCACGTTTTGGGGTGATTGCGTCATCATATAAGGCCAGATTGTGTAATTAATTGCAGATCTGGAAAGCATTCGTCGCTGGCTTTAATTTGAGATATCACTTGATGTGGTTTGTCACATTCTTTTCTGAACTGCTTCACACCTGTGTTGCATGGTGTCTCCAAATTACCATCAGAGACCCAGAGACACTGGACTCTACATTCCACAATTTTTCGTAAACTGCTATTATTCCAGAATTGACAACAGGGAGCGAACAGTTTGGGATTGCTTCACATCTGTGTTCCATGGAGTCCTCGTATCCATGTCATCATGGCTTCGTTAAACTCATGAATTGAGCAACGCTTGAAGGTTTTGGTTTCGTTTGATTTAAAGTTTAGTTGCATGAGATCGTTTCTTAGAACTTTTTCACACCTGTGTTGCATGCAGGCGTCTACAATTTGGGCCCTATAGGATATTTGGGTTCAGACATTTACTGCATAAACTAAAAAAAAAAAAAGCTTGATGGTTTTTCTTTCCTGCACGTGAAGTCATATTTAGTTGTAGAAATAGTTTCTGACAACTGTTTCACACCTGCTGCATGGTGTCAATTTGTCAACTTGTGCTTCTTCACAATCGTGAACATTTCCTGCAGAAAATGAAAATGCATGACGATTTTTTTGTATCTCTGAAAGCTAAGTTGTTAAAGAACCTTTTCTGACAACCGCTTCACACCTTTTGCTGCATGGAGCGCGCAGTTGTTGGCAGTATGCGCTTTACAGTTAACACAGCCCACACGGAGGGGTGGCCGAATTAAAGAGAGAGTGGCGTGGTCTCGTCACCTTCCCACTGGCGTGTGCGTAAAACGCGCGCTCGGTGCGTCCCGGTTTGCGCGCGGGAGGCTTCACATGCGCGGCGCGCGGCGCTCCGGCGACCGCCGGCGGAGGTGGTGGTGGCGGTCGCGATCGGAGGCATGCCCGGAGCGGTGAGATCATCGGCGGTATAAATATCCCCGGGCGGCTCGGCAAGTGTGCGTGCGTGCGTGCGCGCGTGTAGGATTTCATCCGGGAATGCGAGAGGGCTTCTACTGCAGGCGGGTGGTCGAGCATGAACGTCCCGCTTTGCCTGCTCACCGTCGCGCACTTGGTGGCCGCGGCGCGTCGGCCGGGCGCGGCGGGCGAGGGGGAGCAGCGGCAGGAGCGGCAGGAGCGGCAGGAGCAGCAGGAGCAGCAGGAGGAGCAGGAGGAGGCCCGCTCGGGGCGCAGGACGTGCCGGCTCTACTGCAGGGTGGGCATCGGCTTCCACCTCCAGATCCACCCGGACGGCAGAGTCAACGGCAGCCATGAGGCCGACCGTCTGAGTAAGTTGACGTGCACGTCCATTACGACGGCGTGTGACGCGCAACGGGCGTGCACGCGCGTCAATTTGCCTGACATGCGCCCACGTGAGTTTTTTTTCCTGCATATGTTGAGGCGAAACATAATCCAGATTTGAACCGCTAATATGAAACTAATTTATAAATAGGGTTCTACTTCTGAATCGCACCCTAATCCAGGCTAGAGACCATTACTTCACCTTGTCTGGAAACCCGACTTTGAGACGTGAAACAAAGTTTTAAACCCAAATTTGAAATTCTAACCATCGTTTGAATCCCCTATCATGGCAGAAAATCTTACTTTGAAACCTTAACAACAACTTGGAGCCCGACTACAAATCCCTTAATGTCTCAAAACCCTAATTTGAAATCCAAGCCCGAGACTAAAACCCAAACCCTTGCCTGAAACCCTATTGCGGGTTTGAAGGCTTGAAACCCTACTTTGAAGCCCTAGCCCTGTTTAGAAACCCTAACCCAATTTTTGAACCACTAATCCAGGCCTGAAACATTACTTTGAAGCCCAAACCCTTCCTTGAAACCCTAATTTGAAACCCTAACCCTTGTTTGAAGCATTAATTGTGGTTTTAAACTCTACCTTAATTCATGAACAGCAAATTCAGGCTTGAACCTTACTTTGAAGCCCAAACTCTGCCTTGAAATGCTAATTTGAAACTCTAACCCTTTTTTCAACTGCCCACCCAGCCTTGAAACCAAAACACTCATTTTTAACCCTATAAACCGACAAACCTTTAATAACGTTTCAGACAATGTTTTAAAGTAGGGACGGGTGACTTGTCATAATCGGGCTGATACTGCCCTTTTTTTTTTAAGGTATCGGGTCACTCATGGAGGCTGCTGATACCAGCCATCAAAACTTTAGGCAAAAACAAATATGACACGGAGTAAGTCCTCCTCAGCAATAGTTGGCGCTATACTGCGGCAGATTGACACATCGGCAAATCATCATCATCCTCAGAAAGAAAGAAAAAGAAAGGTCTTTGCTCACAAAGTTTTTGTCATTGTGTTAAATTTTACATATCAAAGGTGCAGGAGGTAGCAGTACTCTGTATCTTGGCATAAAAGCGCAAAAGTCGTTCATCTGTATAATGAAATTAAAATAAAGCAAAACTACTCACCCTTTGAATTGGGAGAGGTAACAGGAAGGTGTACACCACCTAGTGGCATTTCATCAGTCCTACTCGAAATAATAATGTCATGTGACTCCAATCAATCACTCAGTCGATCAATCAATTCATCAATGGTTTGTTTTTGCAGGTGTCCTGGAGCTATTTGCCGTGTCCCAGGGCGTGATTGGCATCCGAGGAGTGTACAGTAACAGATTCCTGGCCATGAATAAGAAAGGACGCCTCCATGCCACTGTGAGTGCTATCAAGATGCTACGCTAACATGCTACATTGGCTTGTACAGTGACCTCCCCTCGTATGTTCGCGGTTCGGCATTAGTGAATTTGCATTTTTATGTTGGAACCTATCCTCCGTTATTCGCTGAAAACACATTGATCGCTAATGTGCTATTTATGGCTTGAAACCCTATTTTGAAACCCTGATCCTGCCTTGAAACTGTAAACCAAGCTCACAACCCTATTTTAACACTGTCACTGGAAATTAAAAATATACACTTTTAAAAGCAGAATCATCACATCTAATTGATGAATATGTATGATTATATCTTTAAGTTCAAACCTCATGTAGCATAACATAGCTTCGCATCACATAGCATAGCATAGCATAGCATAGCATAGAATAGCGGCGGGAGCATTGTCAGGCGAGCGGTCCCCCAGTTAGCGAGCATTAGCGGACGAGGAAGATTAAGTCCTGTCTGGGATGGTTGATAACGCACAGCTAAAGTGGAAATCAATACGCAACGAGGAAAGGCGATTACGGGGGGCTCCCAGGAGCTCTTCCGAGGACCGTTTTTGTTTCAACAAATCCTGTCAGATGGGAGCCGAGCAGCCACTTCAAAGACGACCAGTCCGGTCACAAACCGACATGAATTCAAATCATTTGTTTAGTCAATGACAATTCAACGTTATCCGTAGTGTTGAAATGAAGCCCACAATTCATCTTGGAATTTGGACTTGCAAATCCACCTGGGCAAAGTTCATGGAACGCCACCACTGTTTTATTTTTCTCATAGTATTGAATGTGACATTCATCTTCTAATAGTATGACGCTTTAAAGATGCTTTTTGAAAAAAAAAACATTTCTCCCAAAAACTGATTTTAAGATTAATGAAAGTTTAAAAAAAAAAAAAAAACTGTGGACTTTAATCCTCCATTATGATTTATTTCCTATGAAATACAATTTAAATGCAGTATTGTAATTTTTTTTCTTCAAAATATCAGTCTCAAATCTTGTAATACTGCATTTGTGTATATTTTCTGAAGCAAATATATTTTTTATTGTGTAATATTCCTAAAATATGAACTTGAATTACGAGGACTTGTCTAAACCTTTGCAATACTATGACTTCTTTATCATAATTACTTTTGAATTCAAACGTTTGTTATAAAGTTTTTTTTTTTTTTTTTTTTCAAATGATCTGTATCGTTATCAGGCTTCTGATCAAGCTTTTTTTTTTTTACGAATATAGTATGATCGATCGTAATATAATTATAAATTCTAAAAATTACAACTTTAAACTTTATGTTTTTTATTGTTCCTAATTCAAAAGTATGACTAACCGTTTTAAATTTCAAACACTGTAACCTTGATTTTGTCTTACTACACACCTTTTAAAAAACATATCTATTTAATCTTCAGTCTTTTTTGTAAAATATATTTAATAAAAGATTAATTATACAAAATAACACTTTCTTGATGTAAATACATTTTTAATCTTGTAATACGTTTTTGTAATGCTACCATTTAATCTTATTGAGGGCTTTTTCCTTTCCATAAAAAAAAAAAAAAAAAAAAAGACAAATCTTTTTTGTTGTGAAAAAAAAAAGTATTTTAATCAGGTAATTTTACAACATTTTCATTAAAAATATGGCATTTTTTCCTAACTGCAACTAATATTCTCTTATTATTGTCTTTATAGCTGACTTGTAGCCAAAAGGCTAGTAGCCATGTGACGGCCGCGTTTCCCCGCCGCCGTCACGGCTTCAGTTTCCGCTAGGCTGCGCATGAGCGACACATGTTTGCTTTGTTTTGGAACGCCGGCACAAAATGGCAAGAACACCCACAGTTTGGTTTGGTTCCCACCGGAGCTATTTTTAGCCTGATTCTAGCGGTTTGTGTTAGCGGTTAGCACACTTTAGCATCAAATAGTGGGTCACTGACATGTCCCAGTGTGCAATTAGCTTCAGTTTACGATTTGAGATGATTTGCCCAATGGGGTTGATTACGTGGGAAATGTTTGCGAGTGTGTCTGCTAGCTTACAGACGCTTCCTCGTAAATTTGGCGGAGGTGGCGCGAAAACAAGACAAGTTTATATAAGGATGAGAGCAAAAAGTCGGAAAGTTGCATTTTTCTAGATAATTTTTGGCAAGATTAAAGTCATATTGTTGGGGGTGGGGAAATTACAACATTAAAGTTGTATTTCTTATTGTAAATTGGAATATTAGAGGATTAGAAGGCTCCAGCACGCCCGCGACCCTTGTGAGGAGAAGCGATAGAGATAATGGATGAATGGACATTGAAAAAGTCTAAATTTTATATTTTTATTATTTGTAATTGTTTTTATTTTTTTCAAGTGTAAAATTTCAAAATTGATTCTTTTAATATCACAGAGTTGTGATATTACAATAATCGAGGAATATTTTTAGCAATTTTCAAGATTTTTGCAGTAAAAAATGCTATTTATGATCGTGAAAATATTTGTGTTATTCTTGGAAAAAAATAATTATTTTTTAAAAGTACGACTTTAATTGAGGATTTCAACCTTTTTACTTCACAACATGTCAACAAGTCAAAAAAATTCCGTAAAAAAGCTATTTTCATCTTATCATGTTTAGCCTTGTTTTATAAACAGAACATGATTACAATGGTGTTCTGTTTAGAGCTTTGCCTCCCATTTTGTCTTGTTGCGTAGGTGTCATTTACGGACGATTGCAAGTTCCGCGAGCGTTTCCAGGAGAACAGCTACAATACGTATGCCTCGGTGCTCCACTGGAACCGCAGGACCGGCCGCCAGTGGTTCGTAGCTCTCAACAAGCGAGGCAAAGCCAAGATGGGCTCCAGCCCGCGGGTCAAAGCCCAGCACGTCTCCACGCACTTCCTGCCCAGGGTTGACGACGGAGGTGGCGGTAGCGAACACGGATTCGCCGTCACAGGCATAAAAGGCGACAAGCGGCAAGAGACGCCGCCCAAGCCGCCACCCAAACCGCCGCCGCCCAAACCAAAATTCCAGGAGGGGACGCGGCCGAGACAGGTCAAGTACTGGCCCAAGTATCGCTTTGGATAGAACTCGCGGCTTCAGAAAAACTTCATAGCATTCCCGACATCCTCAAGCTTCGAGGAAAGACTCAAAGATTTCGGAAAACATTTCTTTGGATTGACGATTTCAACGGTGTCAACGCTAGCTATGTTTTTTTGACGATTTCCGATGTGTCAATGCTAGCTACGTTTTTTTAGTGTTTTGCTGTATTTCAGGAAATTGCCAAATCGGAAATATCCTAACCGGGGTTGTAAAAATGGGTTAATACTTACATTTTTCGACCCCCCCCAAAAAAAAAAAATTCCAACAGGGAAAGTCGGAAATTTCTCATCTGTCAAGTGTTACACCTTTTTTCCTTTGGGGTAAAAAACTGTGATTGTTTTCTTAAAAAAAACATGACAACTCCTGTAATACTGTAATATACGTTTTTTTAACGTCAATTTTAATCTTATAGTTAATGACTTATTTTTCAAAACAAATTATTCCCCCCCAAAATACCACTTTAGGTTTTCCCCAAAAAGATCTAACAATGAGACTAAGTTTGAAAAAAATCCCTAAAAATGCATCTAAAAACAAATCTTTACTTTACTGATTACTATGCCTTTTTTACTAAATACATTTTTTTAGCTTGTAAAAAATGACGTCAAAATTATTACTAAGACTAATTACGATAACGTCAAAACGTGAAATTGATCACATTAAAACGTGATCAATTTGACTTCTGCATTCGGCCTAAGAAGAAGCAGTTCCTTCTGGTTCAGGCCACCGGCAGACTCCTTTTTGTGTCATAAAAATTAAAAATTACTAGCAACGTAATAACTATTACTGTCAAAAAATGTTTAGAAAGCTTTAAAATGATTTTAGCTTTAAAAAGAAGACACACATAAGGTTTTGACAGTGAACTGAACCGGAAGGAATTGCTTCAATTTCTTTCGCCAAATGTTCAAGCTAAACTTTTAATAAAAAATAAGTTTAACATAATGTTTAACTTTTTCTTTTTTGGGGTGGCAGCAATATTCTTCCGTACTATTACGATCGTTTTCCATGAAAAAAAATGTGACTAATCCTGTAATCGACAACTTTTTTCCCCTCGAAAACTGAAATCTTGTAATTTACGATTTTTCTCATTCAAAGGGAAAAAAAACAACTTGATTTTGTGTGTTGCACAATAAGTAAAAGTGTTGTTTTTTCTATATCAGGGGTCACCAAGTCCAGTCCTCAAGGGCACCTATCCTGCATGTTTTCCATCTCTCCCCGCTGCAACACACCTGATAGAAATGATCAGCTCATCAGCAAACTTTTCAGAAGCCTGATAACGATACAGATTATTTGAAACAGGTGTGTTGCAGCGGGGAGAGATGGAAAACATGCAGGATAGATGCCCTTGAGGACCGGACTTGGTGACCCCTGGTCTATGTAATATACTAATATTTTATGTTAGTATTTTTATTGCTTAACTGAGTGTAAAAATGTCAAGTGCGCAACCATTTTTAAAAACATTGTTTAGTGTCTTTGCGGCTAAAACACCTGCAGGAGAAAAGTGGATCATTTTACCACCGGATGTCCCCCTCCTATAATCCCGAGTCACCACCTTGCCCGATTCCCCGCAGAAAAATTGCAGCTTCCAAGAAAGTTGGATTTTCCCCCAGGAAAATGTCGGAATATTACGACATAAAACTTTGAGTTTTCAGGAAAAAGTCAGAATATTACAGGGATTAAAGTCGAATTCTGCCGCAGGTGTAATAATGTGTTAAATTTGTTTATTCTGAAAACGCCAAAAGTATTAGATTTGAAAAAAAAAAATCTGACAAAAGATTAAAGTTGTATTTTGTCGACAATTTTCATTTTTTTTTTTTTTCATACTTTTGTGATTAAAGTATTTAGTTGTATGTTTTTAAAGTCAGATTATTTCTAGAGCATATTTTGGAATATTGCAAGGTTCAATTTGTAAGAAAGGTGTAATGAGACAAGATTGAAGTCACGATTGAGAAAGCTGTTGTAAAATTACGAGTTCAAAATCAAATTTATTGAGAAAAATGTAATAGTGCAAGTTTAAGGTCATATGTTGCGGGGAAAAAAAATTGCAATCCTATGAGATCAATTCATATTTAAAAAATGAGTCATAAAATAAAATTGCTATTTTTATTTCAATGAATTCAAACTATTGAAGGATTAGAGTTGTACTATTTTTCTAGAAAAACTCATAATATTACAAAATTATTATTAAAGTTGCATTTTGTTGAGACAAAAATGTGAAATGTGATTAAACTAATAATTTTTCAGAAAAAAAGTTGAAAAAATAAAGAAAAGAACACTAAAATTTCTCATTAGTGCACTATAGCCCAAATTAATAGACATTTTTTTTCTTCTCAAAATGGTTTTGTTCCTTAAGGAAATACGACTATATAATATGACTATATTCTTGTCGTCGCATTATTTTCTTTCTTTTCATTTGATCCTGATACTCCTTCATAGAAAACAAAAACTTGTTCCTGAAAGAAGAAAAGCAACCTTTTTAGATCTTTTATATTTTTTAAGTGAAAATCTCACTGCCATGATGTCAACACATTGTGACTGCATGTGAAATATTTTTTGTACTCAACTTTTATAGGGAAAACGGAACATTTGTGACAATGATATTACAAATAAAACCATACTAATGATGTTGACCGACATCTTTGGTTTGTCATCAATGGTGGCCAACCCCGCAAAAAATAATAATCATAACCGTGAGCGTCAAGATGGAAACGTTTCCCACAGATCAATCAGCAGATGGCCCAAATGAGGCATGACGGCTTTCATAAAAAACAAAAATCCAGGTTTTGGGTGGCCGCCGCCACATGGAAAATTGGTCTTTGCTTTTTCATATGTATCGTAATTAGCCTTTTGCTTGTCTATTAAACCGGCAGTTTGCCACACACTGACATATGCAAGGTCAAACACCAAAAACTGGGTGTTGCGCAATGCTAGAAACAAATACAGCATGGACCAAAAAAGGTTGTTTCTGTAAGTTGTAATATTACAAAAATAAGGTTGTAATTGTTGGAGAAAAAAAATCAAAACATTACAAGAATAAAGTTGCAGTTTCAAAAGAAAAAAGTTAAGGGAAAAAATGACATTACAACATCACGTCATAATTTGAGGGAAATAAAGTTGCAATATGATGAGTTTTAAGTTGTACTTATTCAAAGAAAAAAAAGGTAACGTTTTGGGAGAAAAAACTGGCACTATCACAATTTACTCTATGAAAATTTTAGCCAATCGGAAGGCCCCAAAAAGTAAAGTTACTTGTGAAAAAGATGCAACACCAATAACACCAGCAAGCAGATTCCAACTTATGGACTGATTAAGTGGACTCGTTACTGAATATCAAACGTGATTTTAACGTTTACAAACTAAAGTATGAGGAGCTTTTTGCATTTAAAAACCAAAACAAAAATACCAGTGTTTGCACGGACGTGACCTAGGAATTATCATTTGAGAAAACTGAAATGTAACAACTTAAGTGACTTAAGGCTAAAAACAAAAACGAACAAAATGGATTCTGTGGTTTGTAGCCAAGACATAAGAAACATGAAGGCTGTTGGAAGCTGTTCTTCATGCTGGAGTGAAGATTTTCTTGGATTCAATTATACAAACAACAAACATAAAATAATAATTTTCAATATAGGCCTGGATTCAAGCTAACAATCGGTCCCAAATAAAGTTCAGATGTTCAGACGCTTCACATTGCAACTATATCAAAAGTTTTATAAGAGTAAAATGCAAAATATATCTAAAAATACATGTTTAATTAAACTTACCAAACATAAGTGTTTCAATCCAGTCGGAATCGAAATTTGGACTGACCGTTTTTAATTTTTTTTAAACCTCGTATCCTTGACCTGGCCTCCTGATTGTTCCAGGTGAGTGCAACTTCCGCTTCCGGTAAAGTGTCGTAAAAAAGTAAAGTGATGGTCATGGCAACTATACAACACACCTAGAAAATGGAGTCAAACACAATTAACAATATACAAGAGCCGTTGAGATGCTTCAAGGACTACGAAGAGTATTTGGACTCTAAAGTGACGCCGATGGATTTGTTTTTCCTCACAGTGAGTTTAATTCGCTTCGTCGTGTTAAGTTGGTCGCGTGTGTTTGTGTTTCGCTCGCATAAACCAAACTAAATTCACTTAACTTCGGAATGAAGAATATGACGCAGCATACACCTTATACCCATAACATTTAATGGGAAATTTTACGAAAGCACCCACTTAAATTCGGTGGGTAATACTCACACATGAGACATTTATAAAAAGCTTTTCAGGTCAGGTGCTTCTTGTTGCCTAGTATCGTGCTTAAAGCCCCGGGCATGAACTATTGACATAATTCTTAGCTACTATTTGAACATGTAATGTATGGCTTAAGTCTTATTGAACAAAAAGTTACAGAAGATATTGGAATTATTTTACCAGTACACGCTAAACTGGTTACACGCTACAAATTTGGAATTAAATTTAAAATCACCCCGATTCTTAACCTAATCTGGCTACGAGACTCTGTTTTGTTGATGTAGTCATTAGAATCACACACCAGAGGGAAGCAAAGCACAATTGCAACAGAACGGCAGAGCATGGCTCCTTTAGTAGTACATTTATCCCCAACGCCACTAGATGGCACACTTGTGAATGATATAATGGTGGACTTTGTTTGAACACCTGTGTCCACACTGGGCACCAAAAGGCCATATCTGACCTGCTAATCAGCTGTCGTCAATCACTGTTTAACTGGCTCGGGTCGGGCCGGGTCACCACCACGCCGACAAATGCCCGCCTCTGATACGTCGCCCCACTGCCTGGACCTGTTTTTCCTGGCCGCCGCTGTTTGGGGCTTTTGAGATGGTGGGAGAGGTCACGTTACAAAGTCATCACCTCGGCCGCCAGGATGGATGTTGCGGGTACGCGTCCAGCGTAAAGGGAAGGAGGTTCGGGGCCAAATTTGGGACTGGGGGATCCTTTCTGCCGAGCCGCATCAAAAGAGCAGTGGGGGGCGGGTGGGGGGAGATCCTGGGTTTCCGGACGTGAGCGGCGAGCTGACAGGCCGCAGTGGACGAACTGACAGCTCGGTTTGCAGTTTAGGCGCCGACGTCAATGACGCTTCGACCCCAAGAACACCTGCACGAAAAGGCGAACAAAGCGCTCCGTTCAGGTTTTGAAAGTACAGTTTGTGCGAAAAATAGAGCTGTTAATGCTTGTATTCTGAAAAAACTAACTTTTTTTTTTTTTTAGTCAAACTCAAAGTGTGTTTAGCACACTTATGAAATTGGCCAAAAATGACAGAATGTTATTCAAAAAAAAGTTTTCGTAGCCAGGGCAATCAACCAAAGAATATGTGTATGTAAAAGTAGTTTGCAAACTAATTAGAACTAGCACTACAAAAAAAAAAAAAAATTTAATCAAACTTTTTTGTAAAATTCTTTCGAATCGGGATGTTTGACGTTGCTGATGATTTCTAGTTTCTTTGAATTTAATAATCTTGCATAGTTAAGGCTTTGTAGAGCTTTTACATGTATGCAATAATAGATCAATTTGTGAGATGAGATGTGGTTGTTGTTCACAGTTGACTAGTTAGTTAGCCAGTCAGCTAGTTAGTTGAGTTTGCATGATAAGGCCTCAGCGACTCACTGTCACCTCTTGTGGAACAAAAATGAATTACAAAATGAAATGAAGACAAATCGTAGAGCTCCACTAGCATCCAACGTGGCGCTTGTAACCCACAATAAATTAATAAAACCACAATCTTTTTCGTCAATGAAAGTTCTGACTTTAGCTTCAGCGGAATCTTTTTTTTTTTTTTTTATGTTAATGTTTTGGTAAATGCAGCTCCGAATGTGCAATTTTACGCTCTTCCAGAGCAAGGAGTCGGCTCGCAAGCTGGTGGAGCACGGACACAAGGGCACTGTGCTGAGTCGGCAGGAATTTGAGCAGCGGAAAGCAGCCTTGGCATCGGCGGGCCGCTACCACCGGAACCGGACTACGTGAGTTTTACTCTCCCACGAGGCGTCGACCGCCTTGTGACTAACGCTCGGAAAACCGCCCGCGACATATCTGGAAGCGCTTACACGCTCTGAAATCTTTATGTGGCTGTGGCTGACTATTTGTGTGTGGCGGTGGATGCAGGAAGCTGCCGGGTATCAGTTTCCGCAACCGTTTCACTTCCAAATCCAGTTGCACGGCAGGAAACTTACAGTACAAAATGATTTTGACACAAATATCCCGAAACAATCTTGGACTGTGGGCCTTTTGTATGCCCAAACTGTTAGTTAGCTAGTTAGTTAGTTAGCTATCAGAATGCGCCAAAAACAACCTTTTGAAAAGTCAGATAAGTTTTTTTTCGCAGCCAGACAGCCAGTTAATCAGTCTGTTTGTTAGATAGTTAGCCAATAATTGAGTCAGTCAGTAAGCTGGATGACTGATTGGTTAGTTAGTTAGTTAGTTAGTTAGTTATGGTTTTGTTCAGTTAGTTAATTTTCCTTGTGATATGTGGTTAACAGTTTTTTAATTCAATCATTCAATAAGGTAGTCGGTCTATCATTTTAGTTAGTTAGTTAGTTAGCAGAATTATTTGAAGATGACATATTTAGATGTGGTTTTGTTCACTGTTAGAAAAAAAATTGCTAGTCACTCAATCAGTTAGTTGGGCTAGCTGTCTAGAAAAGAGAGATGTGGTTTGCAATTAGTTAACCATTAGATTTTTCCAAGGACTACAGCTTTTTGCGGCGTGAGATGCACATAGTCATTGAGTTAGTTAGTGCGCCTTCTCATCAAACATCGCAATTAAATGTGCACAAATTCCAGTCACGCAAAATCCACATCAAGGCCCTTTGTATACAAAAAGCATCTGAGAGTCATATCACGGCAACAGTTGTCCGCGTTCGTGCGAGTTGAAGCCGACATCCCCCACGATGCATTGCGTCTGATCCATGACTGTAATCAGGCTGATGAAGCGCCAGATGCTCGCGCTCGTCACAGGAAGTCAATTTATTGCTTCTTTAATCAGCGCGATGGTTTACAGCTGCACCTTAGCCATCAATTAGCCTTTAGCACGATTTGTTCAACGGGGTCCGCCGCGACGCACCTTTCCCGTGCCGTGACGCTCTCTCGCCAGTTTGTCACCATTGAACCAGCCAAAGACAACTGTGCACTTGTCGCGGACGCGTGTCACTGCTCGATTTTACTTTTATATTTTATATTACTTTCTAGTTTTTCTGTTTACAGTGCTGCAGATCACCGTTCGTCGCGTGCGTCTGCAGGCCGTTTCTCTTGGAATAAAACACTTAGGCCTATCCTATTGGAATGTTGGTCATGATGGTAGTACTTGGAGAGATAAGTCTTTTTCTTGGTGGTACTAAGAGAATTTGAGAAGCACTGCTTTTGAAAAAACTGGCACAATCCTTATGTTTGTCAATGTTATCGAGTACATCGATACCACTGTATACTCTAAATATACCCATAAATAATGATTTCCTAAAGGCCTTGTAAAGTGAAAATTAATAAAAAATCAAATAAATAATTGTAGGACCGATTAATCGGCAAGGCGATTTAATCGCTCAGTATTAGCTCTCTTAATTTTCTTTTAATCACATTAACACATTACAAAATAAGACAAAGAATGATATTCAAACAACACACACACACAAATTAAAAACGGGTCAATTCTTGCGTTATAAAGTTAAATAAAAACTAAAGGACAAAGTATTGTAAAAGAGTCAAATGTTTTTCCTGTAATTCATATGTTTATTGTTGGAATCTGTAAGGCAAATTATTTTATTAATTATATGGATTTTTTTTTTTTTTAATGGGCCAATTTATCGGTGATCAGAATTTTACCGGAATTGGCACCGGTGTAAAAAAATACATATTGGTCGGGCCCTAATGTCTTGTGAATTTGACATGCCGCCGATAGTCAAATTGGAATGGTTAAAAACAAAATGGTCAAGTGTGGGAAATGAGGCTTCAAAATTGTGAAAAATCGAGCCGTTTGCTCTGAATGCACTGAAACCACACCCCGCTCCGCTTTCAAATACCGTTTATGAAAAAAATGGATGCTAGTTCGTCGAGCATCTGTCTTATGCCTACACTACTGTAAGTGCATGTTTGAGCTGTGGAAATTCATCAACTCATTGACAACGAGGCACTCTAAAGCAGCCGCACCAGCGCACCAAGTCCACACGCTGGCTGTCAAGTCAGGATTTTTTTTTTTTTGCTACTTGTCCCGTTCATTCCCCGCCTCACGCTTCCGCCTTCCTCACGGTGGCGTGCGGGCACTCACGGCTGACAACAAGGCACTCTAAAAAGTGGCCACACCAGCGACTTTGGTGCCGTTTACCAGGAATAACTGCTGTTTTTTTCATTGTCCTTCCAGCAACGCTGCCTCGCAGCACCTGCCAAGTGGATCACTAAGCACTCCAACACAAAGACAACTTTTTTCCTGACGGATCTGCGCGTCCGCGTTGTTGTTGTTGTAAAGCGTTTTGCACCTGCGAACACCAAAGCCCAAACACCCCGACCCCCCCCCCACCCCACCCCACCCCCCTCCTCCTCGCCCTCCTCCGCCCTGCTGTTCGGGGAACATCTTTCACCTTCCAGCCTGGTGTCTTTTCTCACCATTCTGTCACAGTTTTTTCTTTCTCCTCCCCCTCCTCCTCCTCCCTTTCCATCCATCGTGCTCTCCCGGAGACCTTTAGTGCCTGCAGGTGTATAAATAGAGCTGTTTTCAATTAAGCCGGCCCGTAGCGTGCATCTGATCAATGCGTGCGCGCCCCCTCCCTCCCTCTTTTTACCCCTGCACCTGTGGTAATAAAATACGCGGGGGAGTGGAGACGTTGCCCCGCCGTTGGCCCGGCTCTGCTCTCCTCTCCGCTCAAGGACGACGCGCTTTTTTTTTTTTTTTTTTTTTTTTTCCTCGCACGCTAAAGAAAGGAGGAGGAAGAAGAAGAAGAAAAAAGACAAAACAAAGAAGCTTCCAGTGCAGTGAAATTCAATAGCAGGGAATGAATGGGATGCTTAATCGTCGTTGTGTGCTTATTTGGTTAGCAAAAAAAAGAGGTGGGCTGCGACGGGAATCCACTGTTTCGATTCGGGATGTCAGCCCGAAATGGAGCCGGAATTAAATAAATAGCAGGGACTTTTTATCCAGGCACGTTCAACCTGGAGACCACCTAGCGTGACAGACGTTTCGCATTTCTTGCCCAGTAGCTTTTTTTGCTGCGTCACGGAAATTGAGTACAGCAGGCCGCTACATGGGATCGCATATTCACGTCTTTAGACAAGTCACTATAAACAATTCTATGGTGTCCACACCATAAAATGACTACAGAGAAGGGTGACAGCAGAGCCGTCATTTCTTTTGTTTTGGAGGAATGTTCAACACTGACAACAATTCTAGTGAAGGGTTTTAAATGAGGATTTCAAACCAGGTTAGGGTTTTAAACAAGAATTAGTGTTTCAAATGATTTGAGGTGAAGGTTTCAAAATAGGGCTTCAAGTCAGGGTTAGGGTTTCAAGCCTGAGCTGGAGTTTCAAACACGGTTCAAGGTAGGGGTGAGCTAGTACCGATAGCAGCAATCGGTATCGGGCTGAAAACGGCCTTATTTTAAGGTATCGGGTCCACGTGGAGGCTGCAGATACCAGCCACCGATACTTGAGGCCCAAAAAAATCTGACATGGGGTAAGTCCTCCTCGGCAGAAAGAAAGATCCTTGATCGAGGTTCAAACAAGGGTTAGAGTTTCAAAGTAGGGTTTCAAGTCAGGCTCATTGTTTCAAATTAGGGTTTTAACCAAGGGTGATGCTTTGAAATTAGGGTCGAGACAAGTATTAAGATTTCAAATGAGTGTTGACCGAGTTTGGTTTTAAAGCTAGCTAACTAACCTAGCCTAACTTTAGTTTCAAGCTAGGTTCAAGATAGGGTTAGGGTGTCAGGTTTGGTTATGAAGTCTGGGATCGAGTTTCAAATAAGGGTTAGGGTTTCAAGCTAATGTGAAGTTAGGATTTCATGCCAGGGTTAGAGTTAGAAGTTTCATATTAGGCTTTCAAACTAGAGTTGGGGTATGAAATTAGCCAGACTGCCACTTGACTAACGTGAGCCCATCCCTCTTTTGTAGGCTAGCTAGCGTGGCGTGGTTTCTAAGGTTTCCATCACGACTCGCCCGTGAGTCCAAACCGCAGGCAAGCTCCTTTGTCCGCTTTTCGTTTTCTTTCCATCCGCCTACAGAATTCCGTCTCTCTCCCATTCACCAGCATTCGTCGTGCCAAGCAAAAGCAGCGGCGTGAACACGCGCCGCCTGCACGTTAAGCGGCCACCAGCGTGGCTGACGTGACTGACAAGATGTTTCTGGCTTGTGGGCTCTGCTTGGTTTTTGGGTTTCATTCCATGGTTGATTGGTTGCTCGGTCCAGCTTTTTAATTGGTTTGGTTGCTTGGATGTGTACTTTGGTTATCTGGCTGGTTGTTTCGTTAAGATTTTATTTGGATGGTTTGGTTTTGGTTGAATACTTAGTTGTTTGGCTCTTTTGAAGCGTTTTTTTCATTCCAGATGCATCGCACATTTTGAACGTGTAGATCAAATGATGCTTTTGCGCCAAACATCATTGCGTATTGCGTTTGTGGATGGCTGCAGAACCACACTAGTGCACAGAGACAAGCATGGTAGCAATTTGTAAAAAATCAAATTGAATCGAAAATCGGAAACTGAAAATGGAATCGAATCGGCTCTTGAGTGAATCGTTACATCCCCAGTTGGTTGTGGGGGGTTTTGGTTACTTTTTGGTTAGCTGCATGACCAGGCTTCAAGCAGCATGGGGCGGGTAGGAAAGGAGAAGCAACAGTAAAACAGGCCCTGGTGTAATCCGTCCAGCTTTCCTCCACAGCAATGCCTCTGGGGAAGCGGTCCTCCTTAAATCCTGTCCCAGTCGGTCGATGCGGAATCTTTACAGCCTCACCACCTATAGAGGAGCCGGAGGGGCGGGGGGAGAAGTGGCAGTAAAACAGGCACTGGTGTAATTAGTCCAGTTTTCTGTGGAAGTCAAGTTGTAATCGTTACGTCCTCGACACAAAGTCCCAATTGTGAGCCGCAAAATATTCCGTCGGGTTCAACTGGAGCTGCTCCACTCCAATCTGCAGCAGGTCTGAAAATCTGTCACAGCTCCCGAAGCCGATTCCTCATGATTGACAAGACCATGTTGAATGGTCGGCAAGATTGTTCCATCTGTGTTTCTTCAAGGTTCTTTGTCATGTTTCCACTTGTCCTTCTCCATTTCTTCTCCCCCTCCTTTTCTGTAGTGATTTAGCAGGGATTATTTTTATGGCTCTCAAATCCTTCTGCCTCCTAAATCAGCAGAATCCAAAGCCCCGCGCGCCCCCGCAACCCCGCGCCGGGCTCAGTGGTCTGGATGAAGGGCAGGAAGCGGTTTCCACATCTTTATAACGGACGAGCGGCTCGCGGCCTCTTCTGCGTTTTGTCTTTCAAGTGCTGCCGATGGCGTATGACTGATTGACGCCGTGTGTAATTATTGCCACCTTGTTGTTTTATTGGTTTCCAAGTGTTGGCGTTTGGGCGCAAAGGAGTGGGGGTGACCGCCAATAAAAGAGAGCTTTTTGTTTTAATCAGGCTCTAAATGAAATCATGTGTGTCGGCAGATAACGAGCTGACGAAGAGCAAAACCGCAAAGATAACATCTGTGACGCAGCCTCCGCGTTGCCGTGGAGCCACGTCACTTTGTCACTTTGTCACTTTACACTTCAAGTCCTGACTTGAAAACACTCAAATCTGACGGCCTTTCGTTTGCTTTCTTCCCGTATTGTGCACCTGCCCTAAATCCTATTTGGTTCTTGAAAGCTCCCACAAAGACAAAACATCGAATATCTCATCAAATCTCAAGAAATGTGTACTTTTGAAGTTGTTCTTTTTTGTCTTAAAAGCACAATTGTTCAACGCCAGAGCAAGAAAACTGTTGATTGGATGATCGGACGGTGTTGATTGGACGGTTTGTTTTGGTGTATGATTTTGGTCGTTTGGTTGCTTGCTTGCTTGGTCGGTAGGGACGTAACCGATTCACTGAAGCCCCGATTCGATTCGATTTCCAGTTCCCGATTTTCGACTTGATCCGATTTTTAAAAAATTCACTACCACGCTTGTCTCTCTTGCGCTAGTGTGGTGCTGCAGCCATCCACAACAATGATGTTTGGCACAAGCGCGTAATTTGACCTGCAACCTTCAAAATGTTGCATGCATCTGGAATGGAAAAAAATGTAAAGGCTGTGAGTGATGGGATGTCAGAGTTCGATTCGTCTCGATTCAAATCAATTAATCGGTTTGAATCTATGTTTAATTGATTTTCCATTCATCGTTACACCGCTGTTGGTTGGATATTCTGATTTGATTGCTTTGGGTGGTTGCATTTTCTGATTGGTTTGGTTTGGTTGCTTTTACTTGGATGTTGTTGTGATCGATTGGTTGGTATTGTTGGATCAGATTGCGTTGATTGGACCGTTTGTTTTATTGGATGCTTGGCAATTTGATCGCGTTTGTTGATTGGTTGGGTAGTTTGCTGATTTGTTTGTTTAGTGGTTGGTTGGATCAAATGGTGCTTAATTGGACCGCTAGTTTTGTTGGGTAGTTTGGCCATTTGGTTGATTTTGTTGATTGGTTGGTCAGTTAGTTATTTTTATTTCTTGATCCGTTGGTTGGTAGCTTGATTGTTTGGATCAGAACTTGGCTAGTTTAGTTGGTTGGATATTGACTGGACATTTTATTTTGTTGGGTGGTCTGGCCATTTGGTTGGTTTTGTCGGTGGGTTGGTCGGTTGCTTAATTTGATTCGAGCTTGATTGTTTGGATCAGAACTTGGCTGGTTCGGTTGGTTGATTTGGTTGTCTGATTTACAAAGTCAAATGTATTTTTGTTTGTCTTTCATTTTCTTGTCAGTGTTGAGACAAAATGGACGCTGCGTACACCTGCTCAAAATCAGATTTGTTTCTTCAAAAATATTCAGATCAAAGAACTCAAAAGGAGAGATCAAAGAAACGCTCTGAAGTTGTTCCAGTCCGACGAGCACTGTTGTTGATATGTCAGCGCTGGAAGCCCGGGGCCTCACTTGCCGACACAACTTCCTGCCCAAGCCATGTGACTTGTCAAAAATAAATGTCAGGGTCAGGTTTTCAGGTTTAAGGTTTTATAAGAGAGTTCAGTGTTTCAAGTAAGGCTAATGAACCCAAAGTCAGGATTTTTAAAAAAAGTCAGTTTTCAATTTAGTTCTGAGCTTGGGATATCGTTTTAAACAAAAGTTGTGTTAGTGTTTGAAATTAGTGTTAGGTAGTCCACAGAGAACAGAACATAAGTCATCTACTTGATTAATTCTGACATTGTACATCGGTTGAAAACTCTCACTAGCGACTAGTACTGCACAATATATATCGGCCAATGCAATCTGCATATCGCAAAAGACATGCAATAATTTTCTTAAGCAATTGTATGCTTTTATCTGAATTTGACCAGTCAGATGCACACTGGAATGTGCATTGCCACCCAATATTTGGACATTATCTGGGGGAATTACAATTAATAATGAGCTAAGAACACATTGAGCTTGCTTATTTTTCCGCATGAAAAAGATGTACGATACTTCTTTCATTAGATAATAAAAATGTCATTTCTTTAGGTAGATGCTAAATATCGCAATAAAATCGATATCTCTATAGTCACCACCCGTACCGCATGTTTTTTCCAATATGGTGCAGCCGTCCAGGTGACACCAACAGGCCTCAAGGTGAACAGCAGCGGCCCACTTGTGGGACATCTTGCAGATGGTGTTGACGTCAGCTGCTTTCCCTCCCCTCTCGTAATAATTTCACGGGCCATCTGCTTTGACGGCATAGCGGTGCAAGCTAATTAGCAAGTCGTTAGCCGCTAATAATGCTAATAACAACGAAGCGAGGCTAAATGAGGCTAAAAAAGAGAAGAAGAAAAACAGGGTGTTTAGCTCCACTGACGTTCACTGGCCATGACTTTATAAGTGTGTGTGTTTGTGGGTAACTGTGTACCCCCCGGCGCCCCCACCACCTTGCCTCCTCAACACCTGTGTTTACTTTGGGGCCGCCGGACCACCACCCGGCGCACCCCCACCCTCCCCCCGTGTGACCCACAAGAAGATGGCGTGCGCGTGCAGCCAGCAACTATGTGCTACCACTGCACTTTTTTTTTCTTTTTTTTAAAACCAGCCTGAGACTCGCAACATACAAATAAATCTCAAACAAGTGATTTTTATTTTTGCGTTCTTTTTAAGCCCCATAAATGTACTGAAGTTGAATATAAAGTTGGGTATTGCCGATATTGTGGTACCAAGTGCATGTCTCTATCTATTACGGTTCTTGAAATACAGCAGATTTTTTTAAAGGAGACTCAGGAGAGCAAAAAGTGGATTCATGAGCCATCATTTTGAAAATACTGAATTTCTATTTTACATTCAATGTATTCATTATTGAACTTTTCCCAGTAAGCGTAATGAAAATCATCTGTCAGGGTCAAACTATGGCCAATGTAGAACCACGAGTACGGTAAATCATTGTAAAGATAAACAAACAACCAAAATCACGGAAATATTGTGGTCATATACTGTGTGTGTCAAAAATACCAATAATCAATATAATCAACCACTTGGCATACTAAACAAGTTGAAATTGCATAAGTCGATGTAGGGAATGCAGCTCACCTTCCACCTAGTTTAGCTGTAGCACGCGTGCAGAAAACATACACGTCGCCATGTCATGATCGCAAACATGCAATTGTTGGCTTGTAAACTTTTGCTTTGAGTCAGCAACCGCATGCTGCGACACCTGCTTAAGTTTCCAAAGAGGAGAATTGATCAAGTGCTAACCTGCTAACTGCTTTTTCCAGGACGCTGGCGAGCTCGGGATGTGGCATCCAGGACAACTTCCTCAGGGAGCTAGCCCAGCGTGAGGAAGCCAACCGTACTGGGAAAATGACAGTGAGTGCATTCATGTTATTATTGTCTCCTGGAGTTTTTTTGGGGACGGGGATTAACTTTTGACAGTTTCAACGATGGAGCTCTGAATTGTTGAGGTAGTGTATTTCACCATTTCAGTTTTCCAGAGTTTTTGGGGAGGAGGGCGTGGCTAAAATGGCGCCCTGTGACGCAGTTTCCTGTCGCCATGTTGACTTTGGTTCAACACGCATGTGCAAGGTTCAAGCTATGTTCCAATAGCCTACGTAGCCTCAGTGCTAACTAGTGCAAGCTTGGCGTTGGAATGTGTTGGTGAGGAGGTGGCGTCACTTCGCGGTCGCAAACTTCCCGTCCCGTTAAAGGAAGTGCTTGCGGCGCGCCGCTTCCGGTGCGCCGCTCGGGATGTCCGGGACACGTCCAAGTGGAGGAAAAGCCCCGGACGGAATGTCGGGCACGAGAGGCGGGGGAGTCGCATATTTAGAGGTGGCCAGTAACAACATTGGAAAGCTGCTGTTGGGACAAGGACGAGCCGCGGGACATTGGAGGTCGCCTGCCACTTATTGGTGCGCGCCGCACATTCCGGAAACATTCCCGGGTGGCGGGAGATTTCCTGACGCAAGTCGAGCGTAGCTGTTAACTCAGCAAGTGAGATTTCCTTTTTGGCCTGGATGATTTTTCCTTTTCTATTCTGCAAGGTGATTTTTTTTTTTTTGTATTATCTATATCTCTTTTATTATTTGTCTGCATGGATTAATTTTTCCCCCAAGGTGGCAGCTACCACAGACTTTTTCTGACTGTGTGGATTTTTTTTTTTCAATTTCTAGTCCAGCTGGTGATAAACAAACATATTTGACTATTTCCAGTTCTTCATTTTTATTGTGCAAGCTGGTATTTTTCACAAACTTCTTTGGACTGTATGGATCATTTCAATATGTTTTTCCATTTCTGTTGTGCAAGGAGCTTTTTTGACAGTGTTTTTTTTTTTTTTTTGACAGTTACCACAGACCTTTTTTGACTGTGTGAATTGATTTAATTTTTTGCGTCCATTTTACTCTGTGCCAGGTGTGTGTTTTGACGGAGTGGATTATTTCTAGTAATTTTTTTCCATTTTTCTTGTGTAAAGTGGCGATTACCTCAGACCTTTTTTGACTGTGTGGATTCTCTTTCAGTGTTGTTTTTAACTTATTTCTGTTGCACAAGGCAGCTGATATTGTGTGACTTGTAAATTGTTGCACATTGTTTTACTCTATGCATTATTGCTACTCTGTGTGTTTATTTCTATTTCTATTTTCTAACTCAGTGGCTCATTTGTAGTGGTTGTTTGTTTCCATTGGACAAGCTGTCGTTCATAGACTTTTTTTTTTCCCCAGGGCTCCACGACACCTCTGGGCAAAACATCGCTTCACGAGCGTATGAAAACAAGCAAAATATTGCAATGTACTTATTTGTTCACTAATGTCCATCACAAAACGTACTTTCTGCTATCTACTACGACACATACGCTTTTAATACCGTAGTTATACATACTCTGTTCGACTGTCTGGTGCCGAAACTTTTCAGATTTCCAACGAGTTGGCATTTCTCGCCCTCATAATCGAAGTGAGAGGCCGAGATTCACCCCCTAACCTATATCTTCTACTCAAAAACGGTGCTGATCTCTACTCCAAAGCGATGCACCGCCGCCATCTACAGTGATCTGTTAGCCACTACAGCGCTTTTACAAACTGAAGTTCGTCAAACATATATGTTGACATGGTCTGTGAGGGCTCTTTATTCCCCGTGTCGCTCTCCCTGGAAATGTCATCAGCGAGCCGTCTGGAAGCACTTGAGCCGGGCTGCTTATCTCCGTGCGCGGCGTTCCCGCTCACACATTCCAGCTCCTCATCTCCAACTTCCCCGGCGGCCTAATGCGCTACCAAACACACACGCTCACTTTTTCCACCATTTTTCACACGGCAGCGGCGGCGGCGACACAACTGCGGCTGTTCCAAACGAATGAGATTGTTTGCACGGGGCTGCTGTAAACTTGGCCGTCCGTCTGTTGGGCGAGCAAGTCGAGTGGTCGCTTCGTCCGTCACAATGGAAGGAGAAGCAGCCTCCATTTTAGGGCCCACAGACGATGACTTTGGTCATCTTGTCACCTGGAGTGGTGCCAATGCAAAATAGTTGTCCTTATTCATTTGTATAATTTTCTATTTTTTTATTATCTTTTACTGTCATTGTGTTTCATTTATTTATTAGCTTTTTTTTTTACCATTTTCTATTTACATTTTTTTAAGAATGTTCTTTTTTCCACCATTTTTTTACGCTTTTCTTTGGTTTTCAATGTTTTAAAAAAATTGTTTTTATTTTTTACTATTTTCAGTTTTCATTTTTGTGTTTTCTTGTTCACTTCTTACATCACTTTTTGACACGAACATTTTATATGCTTTTTTTTTCACAATTTACTTTTTATAAAATTACATTAAATTATTTTTTGTTGAAATTTTGTAGATTTTTTTTGTTTTTTGTTATTTCACGATTTTGTTTTAATTTTTTCAAATCAGTTTATTTTCTTTTTAATTTTTTTTTTTTTTTTTTTTTAAGCAATTTTCCTTTCAATTTTTACATGTCACTCGTAGCGGGTGCCGTAAACTCCAACCGGCGAGCGTGTCTAGTGTCCAGTCCATCCGTCACTCTCGGGACTGACAGAGCCAGATGAAGCCTCCATTCGAGTGTCCACAAAGGACGACTTTGAGGCACAATGATTGTCTTTCCTCGCAGCAGAGGACATTTCCATTGTGCCGCTTCGTGTCATTCGTCATGCTTTTGTCCCGCCGTCTTTCAACAAGCTGGCTTGAAATTACACCTGTCAGTTCACCTGTCGCCCCAGTGCAGCCCCCCCTCCTGCCTCTTCCACCTCCTCCGTAAAAGCTTCATACAAACACAGCCACTTGATATTAATGGCATGTCATCTGTAATGTACATCTTTACATCCAATTTAATGGTCTATCATGACGTACACATGAAGATTCTATGGTCATATTTTGGGCTTTGACATGTAGCGTAATTATGGTCTCTGGTCACTATAGTATGCACCATTGTTATCGTCGATGATCTGTAATGTACATTTATGCATCATATTCAATGGTGCGTAGTCTTATGCACACATTGACATCATATTTGATGCTCTTTGGTCTCTACTGTTTTGACTCGCACACAAACAAAAGCTGCACCTGGAAAGCATCGGTTTTATTTGCACAAGAGGTGAATTTAAAAAAAAAAAAGTATCTATAAACCACACACACATATACATTTAAACATTTAAACTCTTCTTAAATCAATTCAGGTCGCACCTGCACAGGGTGCCCGAGGGGGTGTTCATTGTTATCGGGGGGTCGGGGGGTGCGCGTGTGAAACTGAAGGTGTGCTCGCCTCCCAGCAGGACAGAGCAACACATTCAAAGCTGGTTAGGCTTCACTGAATAGCCTCAGTAAAGTCTAGTCAACACATGTAAATTGAGCCGAAAATGGCTGCCTTTCTATGGCTTCTTGAGACTTTTTTTGCGGGTCTCCTCATGACAGACTTGCGCACCAAACTTCTTGTGGCTTAGTCCAACGGGCTTTGGGGGTTGCATTTTCAAATCTGTGATTTTCTCTGAAAAACACAAATAACAGCTCAGCTTCAAACCAAAATGACACATCTGTGTTTATTGGGGCCAGGCTTCTTGATGCTTTTTTTGTGAGGGGCTCTACACAAAGTGAATTTTTTGTCTTAGAAGAGCCCCTGGAGAGGACTAAAAATGAATCGAAAATGGCAATTTCAAATAAAAATGGCAGACTTCTTGGGCTGAGCTTTTTGAGACTTTTATTCCAACAAAATTCATCTAGTCAAGTAAGACTGGATTCTGGGGCTGAATTTTAAAAAAGTTGTCTCTGAGCAGTTTCTCATCCAAGGACCACTGAAAAGGCTTCCTGTGGGTTTTATGGCATGGTTTCTTGACAATTTTTTGTGCGGCAACTTTCCTTTCATGTTGCTAAATGAAACTGGCATCAGAGGCTGAATTTTCTCTTGGTTGAAGTCAACTTTGTAGGACACCTGGAAACTAAAATGTCAGCTTTGAACCAAAATAACAGACTATGTGCATCTTTTGGGCGTGGCTTCTTGAGACTTTATTTTAGATGTAAAGACCTGCCTACCAAATTTCGTGTTGCTAAATGAAACTGGCATCAGGGGATGAATTTTCTGAAAATCCTGCTTAGTGCTACCAAGCCAATTTTCCTGTGGTTAAAATTTAGTTTAGCTTTGTCCACGATCTTGTTTTGCTCGGACCGTTGACCATTGGAGTGGGTTTTTTTTGTTGTTGTTTTTTTATCTCCTGTTGAGGAATTTGTCAGCCGGGCATGCACAGCGCGTCCCTTGCCCTGAGGGGACGCGGCGCATAAAGGAAGTGTTTGTCTTAGGGGGAGGTTGTGCGCCCGGCGGCCAGTCGTGTATTGATAAGCTCCTGTCACTATAGATAATAAGCTGCTCGCTCATGCGGCCCGCAGATCAAGTGTAGCATTGAAATTAAAGAGGAATTCCCAGCGCTATTGCATTACACGCCCCTCCGTGTGCGTGTGTGCGTGTGTGTGTGTGTGCGTGTGTCCTTTGTGGTGGCCACGGGCAGTAAAAAAAACAACAATGGCAAGTTTGATTTCAAAGGCAAAAAGGTGCAGGGCTATCATGTGACCTTGACTTGAATTGCATTGAGGAGTCATCCTGGAGGGGGCGGGAGCGAAATATAGTGGGATCCAAATATTTTTCAATTTATCATAACTTTCATTTTTCATTAAAAAAATATTTTAAGAAAATTATATTTTCGTTTTTCTAGATTTCTTTTTTTAAGGGTTTTTACTTTGCATTTCTTTGATTTGAATTTTTTGTGTTTTTACTTTTGGAAAAAATGATTCTTTTTGTTTCCAAGTAATTATGCTATTTTAATCAGAATACATATTTTTTTAGAATGTTCTTTTGTTTCCGTTTTTATTTTACTTGATGTTTTTTAGAATAGCTATTTTTTTAACATTTTAGTTGATTATTTTTTTAAATTTTAATTTAAAAAGTTAAGTGTGTTTTTGTGGGAGGGACGTAGAAATAATACAAGATTATAGTCATAATTTTATGAGGTAATTTTTTAAATACTATTAAAATAAAATATTTAAAAGCATAATACTGTGATTAAAATCACATTTTTGGAGTAATCCCAGTAAGTAATGTTGCAAGAATAAAGTAGTATTATCTCTCTAGTAAAAGTACAGCATTACAAGAGTAAAGTAGTCATTTTTTTCAAGACAAATGTTGTAATACTTTGAGATTAAAGTAGTCATTTTTATGGAAAAAGTCACAATAATGGAAGACTCAAGTCATCATTTTGGGGGAAAAAATTGCAATGAGGTCAAATTCAAGGTCGCATTTTTCAAGGCAAAAAGTCCAAAAGAAATGAAAAGATTTAAAGACGAAGTCGACCCAAACAATTTTTTTTCAAGAATGTGTTCTATGCAAGCCCACTAGTTGAAACAAGGCATTCTGATCATTTTTTTTCACCATCTCAGGAGGCGGCTATTTAGTCACTTCTGTCCACTGGAAATGACATCGCAGTTGCTCAACGCTCAAATAACGACCAATCACAGCTCACCTATTTTCTGAAGCTGAGCCGTGATTGGTGGTTACCCGAGCCCCGAGCAGTTGTGATGTCATTTTCAAAATGGCCGCCCCTTGAGATGGCTGAAAAGGGGTGGAATAACTCTTATTCCACAAACGCAATATCTATCAGAATGCCCTGTTTCATCTAGTGGGCCTGCATAGAACATATTCTTGAAAAAAAAAATGTTTGGGTTGACTTCCGCTTTAAGTTAGGACGTATGTATTGAATTAATGACTGTAACATGACTGCTGCAATCCTTTCCTGTACTGTACAGTGAATACAGGTGTTCTGATGGCCACAATTTGACCATGGATTGAATTATTTCCATTTCCATGATGTCCCACAGGGGGGGAAACCCCAAAAAAGTGTTCCGTGATTGTGGATCGCGTGTTTCCACCTTGAGGGATTTCACTCGACTTGACATGTGTCTGGCCACCAAGTTCAGGTATCCTCAGGACAGGAAGTGCAAATGAATGTTTTTTTGGGTGGAACGTTTTCCCCGCTCGGACGCATCATTGTCGCGTGCAGATGTAATCTTGGAGCCTCCGCCGCTGCAATCCATCATCATTGAGCCTCTTGTTATCTTTAGCCTTCACGTTCACTTGCATTCACGTTCATTGCTTCGACGGATTAGCATCTGCCGCTAAAGGCGGTGGTGCTAATCTCATCGTTTTTTTGAGATTTGGGTGCCACTTTGCGATCCTTGACGCACCGCTTTACGCTCCTCGGCATGCCACTTGCCGTTCCTCGATGAGGCCTCTCACTCATTATGCGCTCCTTCCCGGGCGTGACCCTTTGACCTCTTGAGTGACACTGATTGAACAGATTTTTCCAGTTTTTTTTTTCTATGGGGAATGATTGTTTTGAATGCTAAGTATAATTAAGAGTTGATGTGCATAATAGATGACAGCGGAAAAAAAAAAAAGCCTGAATGGAGGAATGTCTTTTATTTATCAGCGGAGCGAAACCATCTGCCTCGCGGCCACATGTTAGCATTCATGACGGTGACCAGCAAACACGCCGGGAATCTGAAAGCTAAACCATTAGCTCAAATCTTTGGTATTCCAGCACAAGTGCACCCACGTTCACCTGCCAACGTCAGTAGCAGGTGTGTGCGTGCAGGCGTGTGCGTGCAGGCATGTGTGTTATGAGTGTGTGTGTTTTGAGTGAGGTGAGTGTTAAGAGCGTGTGTGCGTTTTAAGTGAGATGAGTGTAGTGTTTGTGTGTGTGTGTGTGTGTGTGTGTGTGTGTGTGTGTGTGTGTGTGTTTTGAATGAGCGAACTGGGTGAGAGCGTTTTCGTGTGTGTGTGTGTGTGTGTGTGTGTGTTTTAAGTGAGGTGAGTGTGTGGGTGTGTGTTTGTTTCAACTGAGATGAATGTGAGTGTGTGTTTTGTGTGAAGAATGTGTGAGAGTGTGTTTGTGTGTTGCAGTGAGATGAGTGTGTGTGTCTCTTGAGTGAGATATGCGTGTGCTTTGTGTGAAGAAAGTGTGAGATTGTATTTGTTTTGAGTAAGGTAAGTGTGTGTGTGTGTGTGTATTTAATGAGATGAGTATGTATGTGAGGTGTGTGTTTTGAGTAAAGGTTGCGTGTGTGTGAGAGTGTGTGTGTTTCAAGTGAGGTGAGTGAGTGTGTGTGTCTTGAAGTGAGTATCTGGTGTGTTTTTTTTGTGCGATTGTGTGTATTTGTTTGGAGAAATGTAAGTGTGTGAGAGCTGCGTGTGTGTGTGTGTGTTTTTCGAGTGAGATAAGTAAGTGTGTTTTTTTAGTGAAATGAGCGTATGAGTGTGTATTTTAAGTGAAGCGAGTGTGTGTGTGTGTTTTCAGTGAGAAGAGTGTGTGAGTGTGTCTTGAGTGAGGTGAGTATGTGTGAGCGTGGTTTTGAGTGGTTTGAGTGTGTGAGACAGCGTGTGTGTTTACATGTGCGTTGGGAGTGAGTGAGTGTTTAAGAGAGAGCGGTGCTGTGCACTATTTACTCAGGTGGAATAATACACTCCAGTGCGTGTGCGTGCGGTGATAAAACAAAAGAGGATTCCCAAGAATGCACTCCATATGTTGTCCACAGCGAATCAGCGGCGGCTCAGGTGGCAGATTGGATCTCAATGTTTTCACCCCAAATGGATTCCTTCATGAGAGTGGACTGCCTTAGCCGGCAGAGACTCAAGCACAGGCCATGCTAGAGCGACACCGGGCTAAAACACAGCTAAGAGAGGCTAACAAAGGCTGAGACATCACTAAGAGAAGCTAACATAGGTTACAACACATGGGCTTCAACACATTTATAAGACTCTTAACATTGATTATACTACAGTTAAGGGAAGCTAGCATAATATGCTAAAACAGACAGTTGGTTTGTGTTCTGCACGTGCTGGTCTGGCCTTGATGATGCCATGAAAGACTTCCTGCCGAGAAACATTGTCCAGATTTATTGACACACTCATACGAACGCGTTGCTCGTCGGCGATCACGTCTGGCCACAACGTTTGACTTCTTCAACCCTTGACCTTCAAAATCCATCACAACAATATCTGTATTTTTAGCCCATGTTATCTATTGTTAGCTTTAAGATGTGTTTAGCCTGTTAGCCTTTCTCTTTGTTTCGTGTGTTTTGTCTTGGTTGACCAAAGTTCATTAGTTAATTAGCCTTTGTTAGCCTGTGTTAGCTGTGGTTTTAGCCTCATATTCCCCACTTTTAGCATCGGCAAAGGTTGGCCTGGCCTCAGAAATGCTCTCGATGCGACGACTCACCAGACTCAATCGCTGGCACGGCGATGAGTGAGTCTGGATTTCCAGGCTAACGTTACAAAATCACTGTGGTTGCAAAGGGTAATAAATGGAACAAATAGAACAATGTTTGCTCATAAAAGGCTGGAGGCTCTATTAGACAATTAAAAAAAAGACAATGTACTATGTTCTGCCCCCCCAAAATCAGATTTTGTTATGACAAAGCTTGATTTTTGTTATATTGCGCTAGTTTATGGTCTAAAAAAGTATTTGATCACAAGATGAGTCAGTGTAAAGTCTAATTTGACCACAAAAAACACATTTCACTTTTCAAGATTATTTCCATTAAAATACTACATTTGATATGTGGTAGTTTTCTGTGTATTGAATCTGCCTTTAAAAAAAATGGTAATAGGTTAGTACACGTCATCGTTGAAAACAAAAATCAGTTTTGCCATTAAAACACTATTTATTCACAAAAAGGGTTTTATTTGACCGCACAAAATGTCACTATGAGCTTTGAAAGGCTCTCTTGTGTGATTTAAAAATGATTTGGGTTAGTCCCCACCCCTGATCAGGCTAGTTTCTGGAAGTAACGCCATATTTAGCCATTAAAACCATGTTTCTTCACAAAAAGTCTATATTAGATGACAAAAAAATCTATTTGTATTTGCTGTGTCGAGACTGCGTGTCCAGATGCTCTCATGTGGTGTTTACGCGTTGCTCCAAACACGTCTTGTCAGGAATCCTCAAACAGGAAGTCATGCACTTTAGCGTAATCTTGGACATTCGCGTGAATATTTGGACCGCTGCTCTGTGCGCACCTTTGATGTCTCCCCACTTCTGACACCGAAAAGCTGCCAATTTCCCTTCCACAAGCCACCTGCCGCTCCAGATAAAGCTCCAAGCGCCCTCCGCCTCGCATCCATCCTGCTTCCATCTAGTTTATCAGCGGCATAGCCCCAGACGCCATCTGGGCTCGCTGATAGCACAACGGCGACGTCCGTTTTACCGCATGGAAATCCCAACATTTATCTCACCGCGATGCACACCCCGTCCTAACACTGATAGACCAGGCAAGACCAGATAAAAAGACATTTACACTTTGAAAATCACATATGCTCAAAGAAGCCAAATTGTGTTTGATGTAAAAAAAAAAAAAAAAAAAAGATTAGCTTTGTTGAAAAACCTTAATTGCCTTTTAAAAGATTTATGCTAGGTTCTTTCTTTACTATGATCGTCTCAGAAGTCAACCCCCAAAAATTGTTTGCTATAAAATCTTCTATGCGCCTCCACTAGACTAAACAGGGTATTCTGATTAATATTATGTTTGTGGAATATGAGTTAAGCAGCAAAGCCCACCTGTTTTTAGCCGTCTCGGGGGGCGGCCATTTTGCCACTTTCTGTCGACTGAAAATGGCTTCACAGTGGCTCAGGTAAGGACCAATCTCGGCTCACCTGCTTTCTGAAGCTAACCCATGATAGGTCGTTTCCTGAGCCCTGAGCAACTGTATAGAACATATTTTTGTAAGGACATGTTTTGGGTTGATTTCCTCTTTAATTTGCTTTGTTTACAAAAAAACATGCATTAGGGTCACTCAGGGCAAAATTGTTTGGGATTTTTTCTAAAATTACTTATTTCATCAAAGACTGAAAATAGACTTCGATGTTTACTGAAAAAACAATTGGTGACAAAATTGTCTTTGATATATTCCAAATGATTTATTACGTTCATCAATTGCTAAAATGACATTTACATGAATGCCTGTTTGGTTCATCAACTGATATTTACCTTTGATATTTACAAAAATATGTATTTTGATGTTTACAAAAACACATTAGGTCTGTTGAGGACCAAATCATCTTCAATGTTTACAAAAAGGTGAACGTAGAAACTAAAGTGTTTTGTTTTCACATAAAGGTGTACGTTTGGTTCTAATTAAATTATGTGATGTTTATAAAAGACAACAAAAAACATTACTTCAGATCTTTGATGAATTTTCTACTAGACTGAAATGGCTTCTTGCCAGGCTAGTTGGCTAGTTCTTGCTAGCAGTTTGTGTAATTGTTGCGTAATACTCTCGCTGTGTGCTTAGCGGAGGTAATCGTTTTTGGACGCCAGGCTTCAGATAAAGACGCTATCCTCTTCCTGGCTCACTTATGTCTCCGTCTTTGATGCAACTTTTCCGTTATCGGGGTGTCAACGAACTGCCGATAAGCAACCAGTGGAGTAGACGTCCTTCCCCTTCCTCGGCCCATCATCGGTCAGAGACATTGCCGCCCTCCCGTCCCGTTAAGGCGACAATATTTGCCTTGGCGGCGTTCCGGGCGATGAGGCCCCGCTGCAGGCCTCCTGCCTGGCACGTCATGCCCGAGTGCTCCGCAATAATGCTGACAAGTGCTTGCACCCACTGCACTTGATAAAACAAAGTTCTACTGCGCACATCTCAACGCTAATGGAAAAGCAAAATGCAAACTTTTTTTTCTAAGACATGAGGTTTTAAATGAACCCAACATTACTCTTTTTTTTCCAACATCAATGGCGATTTAGTCTTCAACAAACCTTGCTTCTTTTTAAAGCAATTTTTGCAAATATCAAATTTGATTTAGTCTCTCGCAAACCGTAAAAATTTTGTTTCAACATAAAAATCAATATTGCTTTCATTAACTTCATATCCATGTTTACCTAAACATCAAAGTTGATATTCATCAATGACCCTAACGCGTGCTTTTGTAAACATCGACTGTATTGTCTCCAATGAACCTAATGTATGTTTTTTAGTCATCAATAAACCTAACATGCATGTTTTTGTCAACATCAAAGACAATGTTGCTTCAAAGATCCCAATGTGGATTATGAAATCATCGGGTAACCCTGTCAAAAATGAACCTATATTTATATTTTATTGTTGTTTTAAACATGAAAGAGAATTGTCTCCAATTAACATAATTTCCACCTTTTTGTAAACATCAACTGACTACTTGGTCTTCAAGTGTGAATGTATTATTTTCCAAACCTCCAAGATGATCTGGAGGCCTCAAGAAACCGTACGTTTTTTGTCAACATAAAAGATGAATTTTGCCGTGAATTAACCTTTTTTCCAACATGAAAGATAATCATAAGCCCTTAATGAGCCTATTGTATGTCTTTTTCTAATCATATAAGACAATTTTATTTTCGGTGAACCAAATACATTTTTGTAAAGATCTTTGATGTAGCTAATATTTGTGTTCGTAAACATCAAAGACATTTGTCTGATCAGGATTATCAAACATTTTCATTGAGACGACCTTCCTTGTCCCTTTCTTTCCCGTGTGCATTTTTGTAAACAATGACACAATCTAGACTCCTCAACAAAGATGATGTCTGCATTATTGTAATCTTCAAAGACCATCCCCAAGACATTTTTGTTACTAATGAAACCAACCTACATGATTTCTAAACAATATAAGACAAACCAGTCAACAATGAATGTCATCTAAATGTTTACACAAATCAAAGCTCATGGAAGCGTACTTGTAAACATCAAAGATGATTAATACAAGGTGAATATTAAAAATTCCTGTGAGTCATTACGGAAAATCGGGATTAGCTGACACTTCCTGACGCTGGTCATCAAAGAGCGACGCTAAGCTACGTTGAGCAGGCCCACCGCAAAGGCCATGTTTCCTTTCCCGACACACTCGTAGCTGACACTCATTAGCCGGCTCGTAGCCGATCATAAAATGATGCCGGACGGGAGAATTTACGAGGGTGGCGGTGTCAAGTCCAGTCGAGGCGCTCTGCTTTGTGTCACGCTGCGGGGCGGCCATCTTGTGTTTGCTCAAGAGGTGGGACCACTTGACACGGCACCGTCGGGTCAAATCCCCCAAGAATTTTAAGCTGCTCATTAATGGCCGCCACGCGTTTGTTTACGCTCGCTTTACGGCCGTCCATCAGCGGACGTCACTCAGCAACAAGTTGCTCGTTGATTACATCAAAGATGGTCCTTTTTGGAAACATTAAATAAATTTAAAAATAAAGATACAATTTATTGGCATCAAAAAGCACAATTTAGAGGCTTCACTGAATCTAACCTATGCTTTTTTTTGTCAAATCTAGGGCCGTTTGTAAAGACAATCGCAATGAATCTAGTGCATTTTGCAACAATCAAATACAAATGTGTTGATATTTTTGCAAACATCAGCGAAAATCTAGTCTTCATTGAGCATAAGATTTTATTTAAAACATCAATTGCAATCTAGTCTTCAATTGACAAAGCTTAGAAGCTTAAAACCCAACGAGCAAGTATAATTTACTTTTCACTGTTTCAATTTATGATAATTTTTTTTTTTTTGAGATGGTGTTTTTTTCTCTCCAGACTTCAGCTGCGAGCCGTCCATCACTCGAATGTGCAAATGTTTGTCATTGGCCGCTTTCACTTCTCTCTGCTAAGATAAACAAGGGCGTCCGGAGAGCTCGAGTTGGTTTTTGCTCTCGTGGAGCGCGTTACGCAAATGTTTGTTACGCAAATGTTTCCGCTGCAACTTAAGCCCCGTGTTAAGAGGGAGCTCAACCAGCCATGTAACGTTTTAACTCGGGAGGGGCAAGAGGAGAAGAGGGGGCCCTCTCGGGTAAACACGGCTAATAGCGGCTACTCCAAATAAACACTCTGCTGCTCTAAAACAAAATGGCGTAGCGAAAAGGAGATCTGACTGGCGTGAACTCCTGCGAGACGCTCACGTAACTCAAGTCAAGTTGTTTTTAAAGCGCAGCGTCACTCCGCCTACAGGTATGCAGTAGTGAAAACATCAAAGACATCCAATCGATCAATGAATGTTTTCTTCAAAAGTCAGACCCTAACATGTTTCTTTCCTAAACAAATTTAATCTTGAAAGATATGTTGGGTTTTTTTAATATCAAAGATATTTTAGTCTGAAGAACAGTATTTACGCCTTTAGAAGAACCTAGCATAATTGTTTCTTAAATATCAAAGAATATCAATTTGATGGGCCAACCTACGTATTTTGTAAATGTCAACGTCTCCATCCAATGAACCTCACATATGTCCATCCATTTCCACACCTGTCCATTCTTCCTATTATCTGGTGTCGGGTCGCGGTGCAGCAGCTTTAATCAGGGAAGCCCAGACTTCCCTCTTCCCAGCCACTTCACCCAGCTCTTCCATGGGAATCACAAGGCGTTCTCGGGCCAGTCGGGAGACACAGTTTCTCCAGGGTGTGCTGTGTTGACATCAGGGCCTCCTCCCAGTGGGACCTGCCCAGAACACCTCAACTGGGAGGCGTCCAGGAAACATCCTAGCCAAATGCCTGCCCGAGCCACCTCATCTGGCTCCTTTCGATGTGGAGGAGCAGTGGCTCTACTCCTGGATGACAGAGCTTGTCACTCTTTCTCTAAGGGAGAGCCCGGACACCTTGCAAAGGAAACTCATTTCAGCCTCTTGTATCTGGAATCTTGTTCTTTCAGTCACAACCCACAGCTCGTGGCCCTAGGTGGCGGTAGGAACGTAGATCGACAGGCAAATCGAGATCTTTCAGCTCCGCAACTTCTTCACCACAACGGACGATACAGAATCCCCATCACTGCACACGCTCCGATCTGCCCTCACAAACAGAACAAGACCCCCCACGTGCTTGAACTCCTCCACTTCAGGCAGGATCCTATCCCCAACCTGGAGAAGGCACTCCACCCTTTATGACTGAGGACCATCATCTCAGATTTGGAGGGGTTGATTTTCATCCCAAGCGCTTCACACTCGGCTTCGAACCGCTCCAGTGAGGGTTGGACATACGGCTTGATGAAGCCAACAGTTCCACATCATCTGCAAAAAGCTGGATCCCTGTACGACCAATGTTGGTTTGGTCCTCGTTGCCGGCAGTAAATTGGATTAATTTCCTTACATTTTTGGTTTTTGGAAATATCAAAGACAAATATCCCAGTCTTTGATGACACCTTCTCAAAGACAATTTTGTATATTCAATGATCCTAACATGTTTTTTAAACATCAAAGATCATCCTTAATTTATTTTTTGTCAACATCCAAGTCTATTTTGAGTCTCTGATGAAACGAAACATACTTTTTTTGTGTAAACATCTCGAACAATTTTGTCTCGAATGACAATGTGAAAGTGGAACCAAGCCTACATTTGTCTTGAACATCAAAGACGATTTTAGACCAGCATGGCAATGTATGAAAAATGCTAAGATAGCGAGCTAAAGGCACTGTGAACATCATGTACAATTCCCAACACAATACCGCTAACATTGTTGAATATTATTCCAGTAATACGTTACACACAGAATCTGCAGTTGCGTGCTATAAAGGGCTCTTGGCCTCCACATGTTGGTGGTCCAAGCTTGGATATTTGTCATTGTTGCAACTTGTTTGCTGCGTAGCGCCGCCAATGCTAAGGCTAAAGCTAAAGCCTCTGTCAACGCAGGTGCATGCGTCACCATAGTGATGGGTCAAAAGAATTAACCTGGAGCTCAGCGCTTTTGTTTTGAGGTGCCGCCCACACTTGACTTGATTTTGGGCAGCTCGCTTTGGTATGTTTGACATTTCTTTGTTTGTCCACAAAAGGACACTTAGCATTCTTTCACGCTTTGTTTGTTTTTGCACTTTCACCAGTGCCACCGGGCTGCGGGCTGTTTCACAGAGCGCATACTTTTATTTTGAAACTCACATTCCTTTGACGAGTGTGACCAAGTGGTGGTGTGTGGCAAAAAAAAGAGAATGCTTTTATTCTGAAATATTCTTGTTTTTAACTGGGGTGACCACATTTTGGTTTGCAAGCATGCAGATCCTTTTGTTGTGAAGTTTTCAAAAAAATTTTCACATATATTGACCATATTCTGTTTTTATTCATAACACTTTTGTGTGGATTTTTTTTTTTTTTAAATGGTGACTGTATTTACCCTGCAATAATGAGGACACTTTAACTATGAAAATCTCATTTATTCAAGTTCGGTGTCCATATTTTTTCCTCAAAAGGGCAATTTCATGATCTCTTCTTCAAATATGTTGATCATATATTTATTGCCAAATTTTCATGTTTTCAAATATGTTGAGCAAAGCAATAACACTATCATTGTGAAATTCTTCAGTTATTTTTTTAAAAAATTAAAGCTCAACAATATTTGGTTTTGAAAAAAAAGGCAGATTTTAAGTTATTTTATTACTTTTATATTTCAGTGAACATTTTTAATCTGAAAGAGTATGCAGTATTCTTGTGTGTGTGTTTATCCTCTTTTTAAAAGATGTATTTATTTGTAGTCTTTTGGTCAGTGAATGTCACTCAAACATAGATGATAAAGACAAACATCCTGAAGCGATTACGAGGCGATTGGTCGCGTCGCGACTTTGAAGTGCACGGTTCATCTGGCCCGTACCGCCTCATGCGTCGTCCTTCAAATCATTTAATCATAACCCTCCCTCTCGACCGCCAACCTTTAATTAGCTTTGCGGATTGACAATAAATCTCAATGATGATCTGCGATAAAGTTTGAACACAGGAGACTGTAGGTCACACTGCAAGATTTAAAAAACCCTACAAAGACCTAATTTGAATGGAACAATGCTAAGCTAATGATTTTTTGTGATTGTACAAGTGCATATTGCTAGTGTGAGTTTTATTTGAATTAATTTACATATTATGGCATCCACAAATATTTCTTTTTTGAACATGAACACTGTGCTTAAATATAGAAAAACAAACATTACGGGACATTGTCCATCTGCACTGTGAAGCGCCTTCCAATGAGTTCTGAAGCATTTAGCTGAGTATGAGCAGATCATTTTCCCTGAAAGACTTGAGAATTCATCCTGCTTCTTTCGTCAACAGTCACATCATCAATAAATACAAGACAACCAGTTCCATTTGCAGTCATACGTGTCCAAGTCATGTCAGTCCCGCCACCATGCTTCATTTTGAGGTGGTACTGTACGTGTATTGGTGCGTGCGTGCGTGTGTGAGGGACACACACACTTTCTGTAGTGTGAAAAGTTAGCGTGTGCTAAGCTAACCACTTTGATGTGTTAATGATGTTTTGGTCAATTTGAGATCATCTGGATAATCTCCAAAATATTCAGTTGGCAATTTGACCAAGCCCACATTCTTTGAAGTCAGATTTGTTTTGGGTCACGGCAGGATTTGCAAACCCAACACTTGGTCTTTGGATCTAGGGGATCATTATCCCAACTGGAGGATTGCTCTTTGGACAAAACTGGCAATTTTTTGGACTACAGGATTGGTGTTTAAGCCAAATAGACAGTCTGTGGACCAAACTGTCTCTCACTGGACCTGGTGGCTGGTCTTTGGATCGTAGGCCTTTAGACCAAGACTGGCTTTCTGCCTTTACGGGGTGTGACATCAGGAGCCCGGACTTCAGATCCTGTTGGCCAGTTTCCTCCTCTGCTCCATGCTCCTTACAGTTCTTTTCATTTCGTACTTGGGTGTTTGGCTTCTCTCCGGCCACTCATACCAGCTACCACTGTGTAATGAAAAATCATGGAAGCCTATGTGGTGCTTCAAAGTAATCTACAAAGTCAACTCAATTCCTTAAATCCTGAAAGTCTTGACTGACACACAACGTGGTCCAAGACAAAGAAGCGCACCTTGCTGAGCTTTGTAGTGCCCGTGTTTGAGCAGAGGTAAACCACGGGTCAACCGCGGGTCATCCCCTTCCCATCACTGTTGCTTTTTTTTCCCCCCCGCTTTCTCTTTGCTTCTGTTTTCCACACCTGAGCTCCAGGGAAGATTTTTACACCTTGGCTGCCTTCCTCGCGTTGTTGAGCTGTTTGTCCTACATTTTCTCACACAAACCGTTGCGGTCCGCCTACGCGCGGCCAGCATTTGGAGGCTTTCGCACCTCCACTACAAGATGGCAAACGGCAAAAAAATGTGCTGTCATCGTAATAACATCATGTCAACAGAACATCGTCGTTGTAACATGCCACAAATGTGCAAGGTCATCGTGTTTCTGAGATGAACGGTCACACTGATGGGCAGCTAAGGCTAACGCTAACAGTGGACAGAAACGCTAACAGTGGACAGAAAATAGAGGTGTTTTGTGTAGTTTTCATGGAGTTGGCTAAAGCTATGTACCTTTACCTTTATGTAAAGGTATGTATGCAATATGGAGGTAGACCCTGGTCACGGGAGCTGGCTAAAGCTCAAGCTAACGCTAACGTACGGCATGTAAAATAGAAGAGCACTGTATCTGTTAGGTGGCTAAAGCTTCCTGGTTTTAATGGACGTCTTTGATGTGTCAACATAGCCAACTTAATTTAGTCATCCCGCGAGTGACAATCTTCCTGAGTTGCGGCGACTACTCGCGGTGACATTCCCAATTGGAGTTCCACACTCGATAGGTCACCCTTTTAAATTGATTCTTGGTCGCAGGTTGGAATGTGTTTACATTTTAAGTTAGCGAGTGTTAGCAGTGCGGCAAACAATCTCGCAGCTATTGGTCTGCCTTGAAACATCTGCTGCTGCAACAACAGGAAGGGAGTGCACTGCTTGTGGTGTGTGTCTGCGTGTGAGTGTGCGTGTGCATGCATGTGTGTTGGTGCCACCTTGTAATTTGTGCCCAGCTGCATTGTGGGTAAGTGCAACTGATGGCTTTATGAGTGTGTTGTCCACGAGGTGACACTGACAAGCGTAAAAAACAAGTTATTTCAAGGTACTTCTTTCTGGAATGTCACCGCCAAAAAAGACGTAGAAAGCCAAAGTGTGACATTGTTCATTGAATTTTCTATGACTTTCCGCCCAAATTTAGTCTGAGTTCTGAAATGTAATAATTGAGAGGTTACATGGTTTCAAAACCCCCAAAAAGAGTATTTCACTTGTGTTTTAACTACATCATAAAATACATGATAGGACCAGTTCAAGTGTATAGCAGTGGCTGAGAGTCGTTGACTTGCATGGGAAGGTCTTTGTTTGCAGCAGTGGTTGAAATTCATGCTTCCAATGAGAGTAGTTATTTTATTTGATGTCATAAAAAATGTTTTAAAAAACTTGAGGCTCACCAGGACCAGTCACAGTGTATTCAAGTAGTTCAGTTTTATGTCTAGTTTTTTAAATACATATATTCAAATCTGCAGGACTAGTTGAGTTGAATGGGAGTTGCCAGCAGCCGGTGTTGGAATTCAGTCCGACAAAAACTGTAAGTTGTAATAATGCCATAAGTGATCACAAGGACCATTGACGCAGTGCAATCGTTGTATGAGGTGAGGGTTGCCCGTTAAGGTTATTGATACCAGACAGTGTTGAAAATAATGCTGTCAATAAGAGTTGAGATCTTACTTTTTAATACGATTTCTTTTGAGTGAGAGTATATGAGTCGCATGGAAACAGACAGCACTGAAACTAATGCAGCTCCCTTTAGCACACGTCAAGGAAAGAATGTGTAGGAAAAGACCACTTGAAACCCTCGCAGGGTCAATAAAGTTTGCGAGCCAGGAAAGACGACCGAGGTCCAGTCGTCCTCTCTCTTTCTCTCCTGCGGGCGACCGCTCCCGTCATCCACGTGTGCTGGGAAGTTCGGCCCGCGGGATGATGGACGCCTCTGGCGGCATCGTGCAAACAAGCGGCGTTGGAGTCGGCCAACGCGGGCGCTTTGCCGGCATCAAACCGCAGCGCGACACCTGCCTGGCACGCCCCCTTTTTCACACGCGTGTACCAGAGTGGAAGGCGCCAGAAAACGGCAACTGTTGCCCACAAGTTCTGTGAACATGGCAAAATCTCACTGTAAACATTTTTTGGGGGGATAAAAACATGAGTGCGAATTAGGTACAAACTTGGGAGCATGAATTTGAATAACTAAAAACATTTGAATTTCAAGAAAAATCTTTGTGCTCCTTGTTCCAAGTAACTGTAAATAATTGTATGTTTGTGATCACAAGGCAGTTCCCGTTAAGTCGAAGGCCTTTCTTGACCCCAAAACTGTGACGGACTGCATGTATTTCAATTGGCCTTGGCCGAGGTATTTGCGCAGCATGTTTGTGGCAGACACACATGCAGGACGAAGGCACGGTTCCTGCTCTTTTTCCGCCGCGTTCAAAGGAAAAGGCGCAGCCCCGTCACACGTCGGGAAAATCCATCGAAAAGATCCGCCATAATTCCCTTCCCTTGTCCACGGAGCGGGTATTTTGGTCCCTGGACTTGTATTCGGCTTCCCACTGGTAATTTAAAAGCCAGCGGAATGTGGGAATGATTGTCGGAGGCGGGAAAAAAAAAAAGATACGGCGGCGAATGGCGTAGGACGCATTTGCGCAGGGACCGCATGCGCCGGAGTCGCCTGCTATTCCCGACGAATCAGGCATGCCACACATTTACTGCTTTCTCCCTGTTTTCTCCCAGTCTTTGTTACCGTGCTGGAATGGAAACGATGCCACCTGTCACCCTGACAGCTTATTTGGCAAACCTAAAAACACATGTGGACTTACCAAGTTTTCATATCAGATTATCATATGCTCAATTTAACTCAACTTTATTTATAGAGCACTTGAAAAACATCCATTGCTGCATACTAAGCGCTGTACTTCTCGTAAAGTCAGACACACAAAAACAAGAGTAGCGCACTTTAAACCATTTTAAAAATGGAAAGAGAGGGGGCTTGATTAACATTTAACTGCAATTAATTCCAAGGGGAGGGGCCGGCAGTGGAAAAAGTTCGATCCCCTTTGAGCCTCCACTTAGTCCTCCAGTAGCATCTAGTCCGCTGGACCGAGGCACCGGGCAGGTGCCTAGGGGTGGAGGAGCTCAGAGAGCTAAGGTGGGATAAGACCATTTCAAGATTTAAAAACAAATGAAAGAATCTTAAAATGATGTCTAAAATGTACAGGGAGCCAGTGATATGTGCTCCCTCCTACAAGCTCCAGTTAAGAGGCAAGTAGCAGGATTTGGGACCAACTCGAGATGCTTGAGGGAGGACTGGCTGACTCCAACATAAAGTGCATTACATGAATCCAGCTGAGATGTAATGAAGGCATGGATTACTATTTCTATGAAGAAAAGAGAAGTTTTGTCTTTAGCAGCTTCCTAAGATGGGGAAAAAAATGGATCTAACTACAGTACCAATTTGCCGGTCCAATTTAAAACCCAAGTTCAAGACTGCTGGCTTTAGATAAGGCGCCGGGGGACCCAAGTCAACAGAGCGGGATGCACAAGGGCCACTGGGACCAAGCACCATAACGTCTGTTTTCTTTTCATAGAAATTCAAGAAGTTCAGTCCCATCAAGGCCTTAATGTGCTATCCAGGATAAAAGTGGCCTTAAAGTGAAAGTGTCCTTTTTGCTCAGCAGGACATAGCTCTGACTGTCATCCGCATAGAAGTGAAAGGAAATACCATGCTTTCTTAAGACGGAACCCAGGGGCACCAATTACAATGAAAACAGAAGGGTCCACATAATTGAACCCTGTGGAACACCATAGGACAGTAGGGCAGAGCTGGACTCTTAGCAACCAAGGCTAACACAAAAGATACTGCCTGCCCAGTGGGATCTAAACTCTACAGCACTACCACTAATGCCCACCTTCATCACATGTGGTAATGATGTGGATTGACAGAGTTGCCCTATCGGTTAAATTGTCTTAAAGTCGATTCACGAGATTATCATGTCGATATGTTTCCGCAAGTGGTTTTACTTCGTGATCGTATCAATATGTTTGAGGTGGATTCATAAAAATATCAAATATGGTCATTGTGGTCAAGTGGCTTTGTCATAGTTTTTTAGGTAGTCACAAAGTGGATTTACGTGGTTATCATATCGATGTTTACATAAAGTGAACTATTGATATGTGGGGGTCGTGAAATGAATTTAGGAGGTTACTCTTGTCTATTATGCTGTCAGCTACATGGTTACCGTTTTGATGTTGAAGGTTGTCATATGTTGTCATAAAGTGAATTTATCATATCTATTATGTTGGGATCAAGTGTGTTCACGACATTATAATCATTGTTAAGTGTCCATAAATTGGACCCACAAAAGTGACACAGGTGGATGATGAAGTTGTATAAGTTTTAATGGAAATTGTAAAGCAGGAAAAAGTAACCAAAAAAGCCGTCTTGAAATTAGTGATTGCGAGTGGCCTGTAATTTGGAGTGCGTGGGTTCAAGTCTCTTATTTTCTCACCGCGACTTGATGGGTAGCTCAAAGGCAAAGAGCGAGGCCCGATCCACCGAATGGCTTTTTTTGGTATGTGCACGGCGGCCCCGCAGGCTAACGAAACTCAGCAGGACACCTGCCCACCAGATGCAATGCACGCACCCACATGGACAACACAAGGATCCCAAAACACACCTTCATCTAAAGTTGGCGCATCTACAGTATTATGTTGTCACTAAGTGGACGTTTGCTGAGTTTCGATCACAAAAACTACTGTGTGAATTTAGAGCAGATTGAACTTTGGTTAAAGCTTCAAAGTGCGGATTTACATGATGAAGGCTTGTGAGTGAGGGAATTTAGATGAGACAAACTTGTCAGCACAAATGTAGATAAAAACTTGCTAACTCAAATTTAGGTAAAAACAGTGTGAATTTAGATTAGATAGAATTTAGATATAAAGGCATAAGTGTACGTTTCCATAAAAGGTTGTGAGTGCCAATTTAGGTAAAAGCTTGTCAGCACAAATGTAAACTTTTCATCACAAATTTAGACAACAAAGAGTTGTAGGTACAAATTTAGATAACAAACATGTGAATTTAGATAACAAAGATCTGTGAATTAGATAAAGACTTGTAAGCATGCATTTAGACCAGACCTTGTCAGTGTGAAAACGTTTAAAAAAAAAAAAATTTTAAATTGAAATTTGGATGATAATAAATTTATACTTATGCAAGTAAATTCGGACAACAAAAACTTGCGCGTTTAGATAGCAAAGACGGTATTGTGAATTTAGATTCAAAATTGAATTTAGATAGCCAAGACTCGCAAATTGAGATAACACAATTTAAACAATTTGGATCACAAAAACCTGAGAATGAAATAGAATTTGAGAATGTGCTGTGAATTGCGGAAACAAAAACCTGCGACACATGAAAAATGTAAACAAAAAAATAGATTTTACACTGCAAAAACCTGACTTGTGAGCACTAATTTAGAGTTTTAAAAATGTGAATTTGGCTCACAAAAGGTTGTGTATTTAGAAAACAGATTTGTGATCATGATTTATGATTAAAAATGTCATAATTACAGCTAACAAAATTGCGAAAACAAATTTAGCCCACAAAAAGTTGTGAATTATAGATGAGTGAAGATAGCAGACTTGTGAGCGGAATTTTTGATTAAAAACTTGTGAAATATGACACCAAAAACTTTGAAAGCCCTGCACAAAGTCGTGTTGCTTGTTTTTTGCTACACAAAATCAAAGGAGAACATTAGAATATTTTTATGTAAAAATAAGTGTGAGTATTTTTGTGTGTGCGCTGCGCGTGGAGTTCAGATAAAACGTTTGGCAAACGCAGTGCAGTGAGCAGCAAGGTTCTTTTGAAGCGTCCATTTTTTTTTTCGTCCGCATTTTTTCTGCACGCTGCCAAGACATCTGTCTACTGACACACCCTGTAATTACCAATGCCCGGATAAAAATGGCCTCCCATTATTTCCACTCTCCCGGCGAGCGCACAAAGGCGGAATACTTTCGATGGTCGTTCAAACACTTGATTTTTTTTTCTCTCTTACTGTGACCATTTATTTATTTTTTTTGCCACGGGTGAAACAATGTAAACCACATTCTTGTATTTGTTTGTATATGTAAAAAATAAACGTGCTTATGTAGTCGTGTGCAGGGTAACACAACATGATGTTGACAAAAGACTCACTCTGGGTTTCTGACGCTTGTGTTAGCCCGAGAGCGCCAGCCTCCTCTCGGGCGAGTTTAGATAACAAAAAGTCATGAAAACCAGTGAGTGTGAGTTTAGACATCAACCGTGTGTTAATATTAGGTGAAAATATGTTAATTTAGGTGCCCAGGTTTAGATCACAAAAAGTGCATTTCAATAACAAACTTGTAAATTCAGGTCACAGTAACCTGTGAGCTCAAAGTTTTAAAGTTTAAGTTTAAGTTTTAGTAAATTTTGGTTATCTAAATTCACGCTCACAAATCTTTATCGAGCTTTATATTTTATTTGATCTATTTCAATTTAAGCTTTTGTTTTGGTTAGTCGGTTATCTAAATTCACAACTTTTGTTATCTACTTTTACGCTTATTTCTCATCTGAATTTCCAATTTTTATCCATCTAAATTTGCCCTCTCAAATTTTTATCAACATTACAAGTTTTCATGTCAAATCTGCTTTTACAAGACTGTTATCTGAATGTACAACGTCTTGATAGTCCCACTCACAAGTCAACAGTGTTGTATTTCCGTGTCTGTTAGCGAGTGTTTCCCTTCTGTCTGTGGGGTTTACGTAACCTTCATCTTGAAGGTCACGGCCCCGTGGCGTGTAAGACGAGCGGCCATCTTGTATTGGGTGTCACAAAGAGCAGGAAGTCCACCTGGGACCTTCGCCTCGGCGGGGGCTGGGCAGGTTGTGAGGTCACTGCACCTGTTTGGGTTAATTGCTGCCAGGTGACGTTAGGCTTGTTGCCAAGGTGACGGGCGGGGGTCCCCCTCAAGGCTGGGAATTAAACAAAATTTTTTTTTTAAAGAAATCCCACCCTGTTGTTGTGCTTTGCAGACCCCAGCCAAGGCCAAGAAAATGCCAATTTGGATCAGGACCTAATTGTACACTTTTTCTAAGCTTGAATTGTTAACACAAACTTCTTATTGCGACTTTTTATAACAAAAACATGAGCACAAATTCAGATAAAAAATGTAGTGAAATATACGGAAAACACCAGAGCTGGGCATTTTTAAAACATTTTCGTCCCGCCAGAACAAATAGTAATCGCCTATAGGCCGGTCCGACTATCGTTTTAAACGGGCTTCCGTTTGCGTTTCCCTCTACAAACTTGGACCACTTTCCATTTTGCCACTTGCTGTCAACTGTAAATGACGTCAGGGCTCAGGTAACGACCAATCACGGCTCAGCTCGTGAACGTCACATGACCAAACTATTTGTTTTGAAACACAAATTGAACGACTGAGAACTAACTCATAAAGCTGCGGCGTAAAAGAATCACCAGCCAAAAACGGAATTAGCCCACTCTCATTGTTTCAATTGGAAAGCCTGACCTTTGTTTGCAGCCCTAACTTTACACCCTCTCCCTTGCTTGAAGCCCTAATTTGACTGGAAACTGGAAACCTGCTGCGTAATCACGGCCAGGGCCAATGGCAGCATGACTAAATGCTGATTCCGGACTTTTTGGGGGGAATGTGCGTCCAGTGATGGACGTTTGGTGGTCCGTTTTGTCCGACGTGTCCTGGGCGAGCGACGGACTGGTTGCTGTGAGCTGGTGGGCGTCTTGGAAGGAAGGCAAGCATCTTTTTCCGAGCGGCGTCCTTCAGGTTGTTCCATCGTGGGCAGGTTCTTGCGGCCTTCCTCGCACGGCTCCATAGGAACATGCACATTTCTTCTTTGTTCACTCCTTGCTCCGTCTTTCTGTGGTCTTTTTTTAATGATTTTTCTTCTTCTTTTGTCCTTTTTTCCTCCCATTTCTTCTTCCATCTTGATTTTTGTCCTGGCTTTTTTGTTCTTTTCTTTTTCTGTCTTCTTATGTCCTTTTTCTTCATGACGTTTCTTTTTTATTTGACTTAGCCTGGCTTTCTTTTTTCATTCTCACCATTTCTTCTTTTTTGTTCTGTTCTTGCTTTTCTCCTCCTGTCTTATTTTTTCCTCTTCTTCCACATTCTTCTTTTTTCATTTTCCTTTCCACCTTTCCTTTTATCCTTTTTCACTATCTTTCTTTTTCATATTTATTTTTCCTCTCATTGATTTTTTTCCTTTTCTTCTCCCATCTTAGTTTTTTGTCTTCTTTAATTCTTCTTCCACATTTTTTTTGCATCTTTTAATTATTTTTTCCATCTTTCTTTTTTTCTTCTCATTTCCCCTTTTTTTTCTTTCTTAATTTTCTTCTGTCATTGTTCTTTTTACTTTTCCCATATTCATTCTCCTTTTTGTCTACTTCTGTCTTTATTTGTAATCCTTTTTACCCTCCCATATTTAGTCTTTTTATCCATTTCTTTCTTCTGTCTTCCCTTTATCCTTTTCCCCATCTTTTTTCTTTTGTCCTTATCTTCTCCCATCTTTCTTCCATTTTGATGTTCTTCTTCCATCTTCTTTTTTTTCTGTTGTTTTCCTGTCTTTCATGTCTCATCCTTTTGTCTTTTTCTTGTCCCATCTTGCTCTTCTTACCTTTTGTTGTCGTGCGTGTCCGCAGTCGCTGATCTTCATCCGGGACGTAAACGCTGCGGGACAGGAAGTGTCTGGCTATATCGACTACGCCCACAGACTGCAGATGCAGGACTTTGCGCCGTATTTCAGCGGGAGAAAGAAGCTGGTGCCAGGACCCCAGGATTTATGGTGAGTCCTGCTTGGACGAGGATCGGGGGGTCCGCAGGGGCCGGTGGGTGGCTCGCCGACTTTGAAGGGAAGGAAGGAAATCTTATTAGTGGAGATTCAATGTGAGCAGGGATCGGACGGAGCTCCACTGTCGAGGCCTCAGCACTCAGGAAAATGAGACAGGGGAGTTCCTAATAATTTGACCTTCTTGTTAGCCAAATAAAGCAAATTACTCAAAGTCATTCTTGACACCCAAATTTTAAACCCGACCTTGAAACCCTAACCTTGGCTTGAAAGCTTTATCTTGAAACTTTATTTGTACCTCTAACCATGTCTTGAAACAGTAACTTCAAACCCTTAAACTGTTTTGAAATCCTACTTTGAAACCCTAACACTGTCTTGGAAGCACATTTGAAACTCAAACCCTTGTTTGAAACCCAAACACAGATTTGAAATCCTAAATGAAAACCCTAAGTCTGGCTTGAAATCTTTTCATTGGCTAAGAACACATTGAGCTTGCTTATTTTACCACATGAAAAAAATGAACTTCTTTCATTAGATTAAAAAAGTGTAACTTCTTAATACCGCAATAATATCCATATCACTATAGGCAACATTCGTATCTCATATCGGAAGGTTTTCCAATATCGTGCTGCCCTACTTGAAAACCGAACACTGTCTTCAAACCTGAAGTTGAAACCTGAAGTTATTTGGGACTTAAAACTGACTCTTGACCCTAACTTGAGACCTTTACCATCTCCTGAAACCTTCATTTGGAACCCAGACCCTAAATCCTTGCCTTGTTCGAAACCATAACGTTGGCTTGAAACCCTACTCCGAAACTCAAACCTTGTGTGTGGATGTGTACGCGTTCTTTTAATGGAGTCCCATGTGAGTTCATGTCGAGTTCACGGTTGTTTGAAGCAGTAAAAGCGAAGGAGCGCTCGTGTCTCAGCGTGACGCCGTTACCTCATCGCCGCTGGTTGCTCTTTTCATTCAAGCAGCTAGCGGCGCGGTGCGGCGCAGCGGTACGGCGCGGCGCAGCGGCAGGTCGCTTGGTTGCATGGAGAGGTCACAGCCTGGTCTGCTTCCAATTTGGTGCCGGAGCACGGCGAGCATTAAAGCTAAGCTGCGGCTAATAAGCACATGATACCAAAGAAAGGCTCCCATTGCTAAATAAACTCGCCCCGATTTTACAGCCCACCGCTGGAAAAGTGATAGTAGGTATGAACAATTCATCGAATTCAAATCGACATCACAGTGTCGTTGAATGCAATTTGGGGGGGAAAGAATGTACGCTTCATTTTTGATATATTAGTATCAATCATTTTATTTCTCTATGTAGTGGCTGCATAGGTTGTGCATAAGAAGTGCAAACATGAAAAGTTGAAGGAATAAAGCCACGGATTTGTTTGCAATATTGTTTTGTAATTAACCAAAAGTTAGGGTACCTTGGTTAACCTGGTAGAAAAGGCATATTAGGGCTTTTATATATATATATATATATATATAATTATTACTATTATTGTTATATGTGAATAAATACTTTTTCCCCTCAACGCATTTCATTGGGAATTATAAATACACATTTTCGCTTTTCGCGGGCTGTCTTACCCTATGAATAGCGGGGTCCTGTACATTCCATAACAGCGCAAACATCCTAAAGACATCCCAACAGCACCTAAAAACACAAACACCCTCAAACATTCTGAAAGCACCCTAAAACATTCCCAAAATAACCCAGAAAACATCATCACAACACCTAAAAATACTCCCACAAAGCCCCGTTGGCCACGAGAAGGTCCATGTGACCGGTCCGACTTTGTCAGTAAAAGAACTGACCTGCTGCTCTCTGGACTGTCGCCATCTTGTTTCATCATTTCATCGTTTCATCATTTCATCATTTGTCTACGCCCAAACTTGATTCATTTCAAGCAAACTTCATTAGTCTTCGGGGGACAATTAAAGGATAAAACTGCTTCTTCTCTCTCATGTGCGCTTTTGTTTCTGGACCCTTCCCATCATTTGGCGACACATCATTGCTGCTTGCTGGGTCACAATTCAGAGGCTCCGGGAGAGAAAATTCAGCTCTCAAACCCAGTTTTGACTCAGCAAAGTGAAATTTGGTAGGCACATCTATCCCAAGTAGACCCACAAAAAAGAGCGCCATTTTGGTTTGAAGTGGCCCTGTACGAGATTTCAGGTGTTCTTTTCCTGGAAGCCCTTTAAAGAAAAACTCCTCCTCATGAGTACATCCACAAAGGAAAGTCTGCCATTTTAGTATGAAGCTGACATTTTTGTTTCTGCTTCATTTCAATGTCATTTTTGGGCTATTTGCAGAGGTCATCCAAGAGAGTTTAGGAAAATTCATCAAGGTAGTTAGAGTCACACTTTCCCGGGAATCTTTCAAAGAGCGTTTTTGTCTATCCAGCCTCCAAAGCCAGTTTCACTTGGCAGCATGACATTTGGCTGCCATGTCTATCACGAGTAGACCCACAAAAAAAGGTCTCAGGAAGCCATTACCGAAAAGACACAGGAGGTCAGCCATTTTTGTTTGAAGCGGCCATATTACGGTCATTTTGGTCTTTTCCAGTGATCCTGCCATGACCTTTGTTCAATTGCCAGCAAACTTAAAACATTGCTCGATTATGAAAAATGAGTTTTCCTCATTGTTTGTGGGCGGAGCATGTCGGCGAAGCTTGATGACTTGCCATAAAACACCAAGCCCTAACAAGGCCACTCCACACGGTCAGTGCTTGACCGAATTCCTCCACCCAGCCGAAGTCCAAGGAGGCTCAAACAGAATGTGAAAACATGGCAAGGAAGCAGAATGCTGACACAGCACACTGATGCATTAAATTATAAGCTAGCAGAGGTTGGCTCGGCCGGCGCACTCGCTCGGGTGGCTCGGGAATAGAATGCTTGCACTGCACTGGCCCAATTGTGGAATACTAATTAAGGTTTTTCTCCTTGAAGGAAAATTACATTGTCTGTGACTGGTCCACGGATGCACGCATACTTTGACAATGAATCTGAATTTACTCAAATGTCCCATTTCTTCTGGCGGACTACTTTTGTGCTACGGTCAACCGCTTTGGCCCTGCAAGGCATTTGCACGGACGGGGTGTTGCCATGGTAACCACTGGAACGCTCCGGCAGCTGTGCAGCGCCGCACCCCGGCACACATGCGCCAGTTACAAAAAAAAAAGTGTGACAGGACCGTTTTGGTGGAAGCAATGATGCAGAGGATAAGCTCTCTTGTTCCCAACGCTAGGGCGCGTTTACTGCTTATGTAGCATCGTGATAGATGAAAGTCAACTTTTGATTGGTGTCAATCAATTGAATCATCCTTTCTATAATAAATACTTATCTAAAAATGGATCAGTTCATATTGCTCGTGTGGTTTTTGATCTGTGCGGCCAAGGCTGTCAGTGCCTGGAAATAATTGCTTCTCTCGTGTCTGCCGCAATGTTGGAAAATTCAGCCCCTGAAGCCAGTTTCAGTTACCACCACGAAATTTGGTAGATTTGTCTATCATGAGTAGACTCACATAAAAGTCTCAGGAAGACATGCCTGAAAAGACACAGGAAGTCCACCATTTCGGTTTAAAGTGGCCATTTTACATTAACCTGGTCATTTCCGGTGGTCCTAAAAAAAACAGTGAAAATTCAGCCCCCAAAGCTCTTTTCTCTGAGGAAAATGAAATTTGGTAGACATGTCCAGAATGAGTAGACCCACAAGAAAGTGTCGTGCTGAAAAAGACACAGGACATCCGCCATTTTGCTTTGAAACTGGCATTTTAGGCTTATTTCCAAGTGTCCTTCAAAGGCTGCTAGCAAATTGAAACCTCGTATACTACACATATGGACAATGCTAAATTACACCCCAAAAATGTTTTACTTTTCATCCTGGCACGCAAACAGAGCATGGCAGTGAAGTTTGATAACTCGCCTTCAAACACAAAACTCATAAGCTCCTCTGCATGTGGAATATTTTCTCCTCCCCGGCAAATATTTATCAATCCGGGGCCGCAAAGTGGGCCGCAAGTTCCCATTAATGCCGTGGCACAACGCCGGAGTCCCGCGGGACCCGAGATCGCTTGCAAAGTTAATGCGAGAGGACAGCGGTGCAAATGTTTTCACAGCGCGGAATGAAGTCAGGCACGCAGGTGCACTGCAGCCATGTGCTGTTTGTCAGCGTCCAAGTTTCACGCCGAGCAAGCGAGCCGCCTTCCTTCCTTTTTTTTTTCACCCCCATCCCTCCCACCGCAACCACCACAAGTGGCAAAAGTACTCACACGCTATACTTAAGTAGAAGTAAAGCTTCTTGTGTAAAAAAAAAAAAAAAAAAAAAGTAGAAATATTGATTCAGCTCATTTCATTACACTAAAAAAAATGACATCTTGAAATTACTCCATTTGATTTCGTCCAGTGGTTGCACAAAATAAAATCATCTAAATCCAGATACATGTTTTAAGTAAATGTTTAGTCTACTTAAAACATGTATCTGATGATTTGACTTCATGCAACCACTGGACGAAATCAAATGGAGTAAATGTAACAAAGACTTGAGGGCGACATCCAATTCTTACTGTCAGTAACACAGAGTAGCAAGCACTTTGAGGCAGAGGTGGTACCATTCTCATCTTTGGCACAGCCGTCAATGCTGCGCCCCCCACTGGCTCAAAGCAACCACTTTTTCAGTGACGCCACCTCACCTTGAAAAATACTTGCTTTTTTAAATGTATTTTATTTGATTTTTTAATCATCTCAGCTCAAAATACAAACAAACAGAAGCAGAAACTCAAAACAGGCGTAATGTTCATTTCAATTACGTTTTTCTGCAAAATTAGATGGGTTTGTCTATCACATTGAGGGTTCTAGAAGTGACTTCCAACTACTTCCGAAACGAAATACTATTCTTGACACTTGTTTGTTGGTCTCCCCATGATGGATTTGTCCAGCAAATTAAATGGTCTTATGTAAAACACCTAACAACGTTTTTAAGGCCTGGAACGGATCGATGGCATTTCAATTCATTTCAGTGGGGAAATTGATTTGAGTTTCATGAAAACGGTTATGTGCTTGAGTCGTAAGTCAAGGTACCTCTACGTAGTAACAAAGTATTTGTACTTAGTTACTTCCCACCACTACCGACAAGCCAGAGAAGCCAGAGGAATCGCTTCGCTTTGCTTTGCTTTGTTTTGCTTTGCTTTGCTTGCTTGGCGGAATATTCAGCGAGAGACCAAAATACTCGGTGGGGCGATTGTTTGCTCAGAAGGAAACGGTTTTAGGTTCGACGCAACCACGTGGGCGTGACCCGCCGCTCGCTCACTGGCTGGCTAGTGGGCAGCGAGTGCATAAACAGATGGTCAGAAAACACCAAAGACACAACACTGATGATAGACACGTACTAAGTCGTTAGAGCAACACAAGATTGGCAAGCTGGAGGCAAAATGGCTTACGGTTACAAACGGAAAAAAAAGGTTCACAATTTGGCAAAGAAAACAAAAACACTAGACCTTGGATCTCACGTGACTGGTTTTCAAAGACACTTCTTTGGGTCTCGACGCATTTCAGTCCATCTCATCTGTAAAGTTTTTCGAGAAGGAGCAGCAATTGACGTTGTGATGTGCTACGTTGGCTTCTCATGCTAGCACAGAATTCTCAGCCGCTATATGGCGCAGCTTTTGGTGAACAAGGGACTTGGATTGTGGGTTGTTTTCGGATGATTTTATGCATTCGAGTCGCCTTGTTTAGTCATTTAGTCAGCTTCAAGATGTGACTGCTTTTATTTTGGAAGATTTCTACTACCTGTTGTCTTGAAAAGACTGTTGGTATGGAGTGTTTTTTTTTTCTTGCTAAGCTAGCTTGATGCGCTAGCCGCTTACAACTGGACTCTTTTGTGGATCAGCTTTTTGCAAACTTAAGAACTTCAATTTCGTTCTTGATGGTGATTTGGAGTCCATCTCGTCAGTGATGTTCGTCCAAGAAGGCAGCAAGTGAAGTTGTAGACTGCTACGTTAGCTTCTCAGGCTAACAAGCTGGCGTCTGCCCGTCAGTGGTGAAGCGATCCAGCCTTCCGCCGCGCCCGCCGGTGCGACTCTCGCTCTGTGTTCTTAGTGGCTGCAGGAGGAGGAGGCGGAGGGACAGGATTGCGAGTGCGTGTGGTTTGGTGGAGTTGACTGCAGCGAGTGGGCAGCACCTCCAGCATATCCAGCAACATCTGCTCCCTCTTAGCGGCAACCACACTGGCTGTTATTGTTCCCCACAAGGGGGGGGGGGGGGGGTCTCTTCGACGTCGACACGGAAGCGATTGAAAGAGGACCGAATACAAGGTGAAGAAAGAAGGATTGGCGACTAAACGTTTCCTCACAATTCCCCCGACTTCAGGATCAATAACATTGATCAAATCAATTTCAAATCATTTGACACATTTCCTCAGTCATCTCCAGAATCAACGTTGAAAAGTCATTTTTGATACCAGCGACCTCCGCATAGTCGGAATTCAAGCCAGATGATACCAGGTAAAGTTATCGGGCATATACGAGCCTTATTTCAAGGTATCGGGTGCTCGTGAGAGCTGCTGATACCAGCCACGATACTAATGGCAAAAAAGTCTGACAGCTAAGTCCTCCTCAGCAGCACCGCGGCGCTTTGACACATCGGCGAATCGTCATGTGTGTCAGAAAGAAAGAAATATGCTCTTCACAATGACAGGGTGTCATTGTGCTGAGCTCAATTTTAGGTATCAAATGTGTCAGTGAGTGCGCAAGAGGGAATACTCGTACTGGTATCGTTTGGCAGGGGAAAAAAAAGTGGGATCAAACATCCCTAATTCCAAGTCATTTGAAGACAGAATTAGGGTTTCAAGTTATTGTTTCAAGCCTAGCGTGTCGGGTTTCATACTGGGGTTTGGAAACAAGAGTTGGCGTCTTGATTTAGGATTTTAGATCTGGGTTTCAAGTCAAGGATGGGGTTTAAAAGTAGGGTTTCAAACAAGACTGAGTGTTTAAACCCTGGGCTAGACTTTCAAGCCTGAGTTGGGATTCAAGATATGGTTCGGGATTCAAACAACAGTTTCAAACCAGGCTTTGTGTTTGAAGTTAGGGCCTCAAGTCTGAGTTTCTTGTTAGGGCTTCGGTTTGAGCCAGGGTAAGGATTTGAAGATGATTAGGTTTTGAAATTAGGATTTCAAGTGAGGGCTAGGGTTTCAAAATAGGGTTTCAAACCAGGTTTAGAATTTTAAGACAGGGTTTGGGTTTCAAGTTAGGCTTTGAAATGAAGGTCACAAGCAAGGCGAGCAAGATACCCGAGCGACAGTGAGAAGCTTGTAACGACGTCAGATTCTGTTCTAGTCGACAAAAATCAGCGGCAGCGACCTCATCCAAAATCAATAGCGTTCTGGCTAGTGGCTAACTGCTAACTGCTAACTGCGCGCGCGCGTGTGTGTGCGTGTGTGTGCGCGCGCGCACACACTTGTCATCTGGCTGAACTCGTAGCCGCCAACTGGCACTCGACCTCGGTGGGATTTTTAGCAGGTTAGCGAGATGTTGGCGTCGGGCCGCTCTGCGTTCCCGTGCGGAATGTGTCGGACGCTTTTTGGCTCGTCCTTGGAAAAAAAAAAAAGATGTTTCGAAGTTTCGAGCACTTCCACCTGACAGGATTTTTTAGCTGACACGTGCGAGGTCGGCAGTTGAGGCGGCCCGCCGCTGGCCCGATGACACCAACTTGAACTTGAAGATGTGCGCACGCAAAAAACATGTGAACACCGTTTCCAATGACGGCTAGCGTCTTCGTTCAGGGTTTCAAGACGGTATTAGGGTTTGAAACTAGAGTTTGGGTTTCAGGAGGAGATTCTTTTAAAATTAAGGAGGAGATTCTTTTAAAATTAAGGTTTCGAATAAAACTTTGGGTTTTGAATAAGGGGTTTGAATTCTGTGTTAGGGTTTTAAAGATTGGGTTAGGGTTTCAAACAAATATAAGGGTCTTCAAACAGGCCTACAGTTTCAAATAAAGGGTAGGGCTTCAAGTCAGGCTTAGGGTTTTAGTGGTAGCGTTAGAGTTTCAAATTCGGGTTTTAAGACAGGATGAGTGTGTGAAAGTTGAGTTTCAGGACAAGGTTAGGGTTTTAAATAAGCAGTTCAACCCTGTGTTATAGCCAGTGTTAAGGTTTGAAAGCTCAGGTTAGGGTTCCCAATAAGGTTTCAATTTTTCAATTAGGGTTTCAAATCAGGCTTAGGGTTTAGGGTTTTAGTGTTAGGGTTTTTGAAGTCTCGGTTAGCATTCCAGACAAAAGTTTGGGTTTCACGGTTGTGTTTCAGGACAAGATTAGGGTTTCAAAAACAGTTTGGGGATTGAAATTAATGTTTAAAATAAAGGGTGGGGTGTCAAATCTTGGGTTAAGATTCCAAACATGGGTTCAGGTTTAAAATTAGGGTTTCGAAATAGGGTTTGGATCTTAAATAAGGCTCAAAGGTTAGAGTTTTAAACATGGGTTATGGGTTTTAATTAGGGTTTCAAGCAATGTTTAGGGTTTCAAATTAGGGTCCCAAGTCTAAAGTAGGATATCAACTTGAACTTGAATATGAAAAGACAGGGTTGAGGTTTCAAAAAAGCAGTTTAAGATTGGGTGAGGGTTTCGAAGTAGGGTTTAAAAGTAAGGTTCCAAGCCTGGGTTAGGTTTTCAAAGTAGGGTTTCAAACCAGTGTGAGAGATTAAGGATGAAGTTTTAAATGAGTGTTTTAAGTCAGCTTTAGGGCTTCCAATTAGGGTTTCAAGTTTGAGTTCAGGTTTCAAATTAGGTTTAGGGTTTCAAGTTCAGATTTCAAGACAAAATTAGCATTTGTGTTTCTAGAATCAAACTGACCAGCGTTGCAGTTTTCAGTTTGGGTTTCAAGTCAGGCTAAGGCTTTCAAATGACTACTCCAAAGTCTCAATTTGCGTTTGTTTTCAGCTACTACAATTGGACCAATCGGGCGTCAGCTTCCACGAGCAGCTCCAACTACGACGCCGTTTACGAGCAGCCCGACACGCTTCTGTTCAGGAGGAAGACGGACGGCAGCGTCCTCAACGTGGACCCGCGGGTGGGCGGCGCCATCGACGCGCACACACATGCCAACTTCCTTTCAAACAAGAGTTAGGGTGTGTAGCCACGGTTAGGGTTAGACATTAGGGTTTCAAGCCTGTGTTTGGGTTTCAGAGGAGGGTTAGGGTTTCAAATCAAGCGTTGGGGTTCAAACTAGGGTTTCAACCCAAGGTTTGATTTTTTTTTTTTTTTTTTTTTTTTTAAAGCAGGGTGAGAGTTTCAAGCCTAGTTAGGGTTTCACACTAGGATTAGGGTTTAAAATCTGCTTTAAACCCAGGGATAGGCCTTCACAGTAGGGTTTTTAGACAGTTGTAGGATGCTTTAAACTAGGTTAGGGTTTCAAGCCAGGTTGCGGGTTTCTTGTGAGGGTTTGGACCTGAGTTTTGAATTTGTGCTTTAAAACAGGGTTAGGGTTTCAAAATGGCCTTTTTAGGTTTCAAGCCTGCGTTAGGGTTTCACCCTAGGGATAGGGTTTCAAATCTGTAATGACAACCATTCTAACGGCATGTAACTGTTTATTTTCCTGACTAGAAATTATTTAAATGAAGTTTGAGGTTTTCAAATCATTCTTTTTGATTTGTCCAGAAATGTGCCCGTTTGGAGTAAACGCTCACCGCCCACTTCATTAGGTGCACCCAGTGAATCCAAACGTGCACACTTGGATGTTTATCATCACGGGGCGACTCCGTGTTGAGCATGGGCGCGACTGCACACTCTTACGGTCGCTAATATTTATCGTTCCCGCTTGTGTTGCAGGTCGATCCCGGCCGGAACGCACGACGGAGCGCCGTGCAGTCGGCGCTGTACGAGCATGTTGTCATTGTGGACCACGACGTCGCAAGCGCCTGACGCACGCGCGCGTGCCCACACACACACACACACACCGCGGAGGCAGACGTATCAGGTTTGCCATCTGGGCGTCGGCACAGCAACATTCCCTTTTTAACTTGCTTATCAACGTAATCATCAACAGTTTTACTTCCGCAAAGTCAGAAGTTCGAATCGGCCTGACTCGCCTTTCATCTTTTCGCCCTTTTTAGCTCAATTTGTCTATTTTAGTCACAATCGGACCCCGTGGAGTTGAGTTGTGTGTTTTAGAGGCAGTCATCAAAGCTCCCCCGCGATGCGATGCTCACACGCAATGATGGAAAAAAAAAAAACGTTTTTGTTTGTGGGTTTTTTTAGGACGATTTAGTGTCATTTAGCTGTCTATTATACACCGTTTAATTTTAGTAGCAATTAGTATGGCATTTGTCCTTGCAGGACCCCAGGAATGGCTACTTTCAACAAAAACGGCACACTGTCAATGTCTGTTCAGCAAAATAGGTTCTGAAACTTTTTTTGTTGGTCGACTCATGATAGACATTTCAAATAAATGTTGTTGTGTTCCTACGTGAAATGGTTTCGGGGGCTGAATTTTCCCAAAAATTCAAGTCTGCTGAAGATGGTCAAATTGACCGCTTCAAAGCAAAATGGCAGACATTTATAGGTGAAAATGGTTTCGGGGCTGAATTTTGCAAAGACTCAAAGAACCCTCGCAAATGGCCCAAAAAAATGACCCCGAAATGGCTGCTCGAACCAAAACGGCTGCCTTCCCATGCCTTTTTCGGGCATGGCTTCTTGAGAATTTTGTGGGTCTGCTCATGATATAGACATGCCTACCAAATTTCATGTTCCGACGTGAAACGGGTTTCGGAGGGTGAATTTCTTTTTTTTTTTTTTTATGGTGGCTGAGTTATTAGATTAGTTCAAATTATCATTTTATTCCCCACCATGCTCAGACCGTACGCAAAAATTAACCATCTGTATAGTATATGGTTCAAATTTGGTAGCAAAGTATTTTTATGCACATGTTTATTCAGCAAGAGGGCATTCAAGGCAAGGCAGCTTTTTTCTAATAAAGCATATTTCATACTCAATGTGCTTCACAATTAAAAATAGTACACTTAAAGGTATTTACTCAGAAAATTGAAGACCTTTAAAAGCAAAAATACTAAAACAACTAAATTACTAAAAGAATGTGAGCAAAGTACAAGTAAAAATGTTTAATAAATTATCCGTGCTTGTCATTTGCTTACTTTTTAATTGCTTGATTTGGATGAGTGTAATCAATTAATGTTGAGTTAATTTTTCCATACCAATTTGGAACAAGTACCCTCAAACTGTGTGTGTTGTTTTGGTTGTTTTGCGAGCGTAATGACCTGTCTCCTCCGTCCCGTCTGTCTTGTTCTTCCGTCCTCGCGCGTTCCGCTAAATTGCCGAAACAAATTAAAGACACTTAAAAGTACTTTGTGACATTGGCTGAAGGGGGAAGGTGGGGGTCCCTCTGCTTTTATGAACAACGCATTCAAGGCTCACTGAATAACGTGACAAACTGGAGCGACAGGACTGAGTGGTGCGTTTAAGTACAGCACGGCAATGAAAGCGTCGGTGCTGGCATTTCCTGGTCGCCGGGTGTTTGGAAATCCCGCGCCGGTGGTCTGATGTGGCTGACAAGCATCAGTAGGTTGTCAGGGTACTTCGTAAAGAGTGTGTGTCACGCGTGTGTAAATAATCATGATTGGACAATAAAGTCATTGACATGTTTTGCTTTTATTACCTTTTTCTTTCGGTACCACTTTGACTGAGTGACGCAAATGACGCTGGCGACAGATGAAGTACACTTACTTTACAAGAAAAGCTCACCTTTTAACTTTCATTCGATTTGACCATCTGTTGTTCTGGTTAATTCTACTTACTTTGTTTGCTAGTTTGTCACTCCCTTTGTTAGTTGCCAAGCTAGCTAATTGTCTGTAAGCTAGGTTTTCCATTTGAAGTAACTGGAATGGTTAGTTTTCCCTTCACGATTCATTTAGTTTTAGTCAGTTGATTTTTCACTCAGTGACTTTGTTACTTTGTTCAGTTAGTTAGCTAGCGAGTCATTTCTTTAATAATATAGTTCTTTAATTCTTCAGTTAGTTAGCTAGCTAGTCATTCTTTGGTTCACCAGTTAATTATTTCATTCTGGTAGTTAATGTTAGTTCTTAGGTTCCACAGTTAGTTTGTTAGTTCGCCGGTTAGTTGGGTAGCTAGTTCATTAGTTTATTGGTTAGTTGGCTAGCTATTTTATTTATGTATTGGTTGGTTAATTGGCTAGTTTGTTAGCCTGCTGGTACAGTATATCTGTTAGTTAGTTCGTTAGTTAGTTAGTTCACTGTCTTTTAAATGAACTAACTGTTAGTTTAAAGGCCAGTTAGCCTTGTCTCGATTTTGCGCTGAAAAATGACGAAGAAAACCACAATGCAGAGCTGATCCTTGAAGTGAACTTCTGGAGCTTTCATTGTGACATACGTGTACTTTATTGTGACATTTTCAGGCATATTTTCCACAAGCTGAGTGTCTTTCCACTCTTGTACAACATTGACGGATGCTCTTGAGTTGCTCCAGCTGGATCCCCTCTCAACCCCCCTTTCCACCCCCACCCTCTTTTAGCCCCCCCATGCGAGGGTCCTAAACGCGTTCAGTGTGTGGACGACGTCGCATGTTCAAATTATTGCAATCAGATGTCAGAGACGGAGAATTGGCCTCATCGTTTCCTTCCCGGCCGGCGCCCCTGAAAGAGAACGCCAGTCCTGGCGGGGTGCACAGAGAGGTTTGGGGCGGGGGGGCGCCTAGCATCCGGACGGGAGCGTGATGCTACAGGATGTGTGTGCTTAACGCCATTGAGGTGCGCTAAATGGGAGGCCGAGCCTTTAATGCGGACAATAAGCTGCTGCTTTCACACGCGTCAGGAGGGGGGTGTGCGTGGGGGGGGGGGGGGGGGGGGGGGTCTGTCTCTAGGCTCGGACTCGAAACGTAGACTCATCCATGGCTGGGGTTCACTCAGTTGGATTGGGGTACGCCAATGAGAGACAAAGGTGTATTGTCAGTCAGGTGAAACAACTACAATTTTTTTTACATGATGTCATCATTTTTGCTAATAAAGATGCTTGCTTTGGGCTTTTTTTGAGGGTGTGTGCAAGGAGGGCTGAAGCGCCAACTGTACTGAGATGTTGAAGAGAGCGCATGGCTTTCAACGTTTAGGAACATGTATGGAGTGTGCGCAAGTTGAGTGACAGAGCATCACCTCTGTTGGGATGTTGAACGGGGTTTGGAAAAAAAAACTGCTCAACATTTTTTGGGGCGTTGTTTGGGAGTGGGTGCGCCAATGCTGTCGGGATGTTCAAGAGGGTTTGCTAGAGATTAAACTAAACATTTTTTAAGGGTGTGTATGGCTGATAGGTGGTGCGCCAAATGTTATTTTCAGGGTGTGCAGCGGAGGGGGTGCACCAACTCTCCCGGCTTGTTGAGTGGGGTTTAGAAAAGACTATTCAACATTTTTTGAGGATCTGTGTAGATGATGGGTGGTGTGCCAAATGTTTGCAGGTATGTGCAAGGAAGAGGTGGTACGCCAACTCTGTCAGGAAGTTCAAATGCTGTACTGGAAGGACAACTATATTTCTTCAAGCATGTTGCATGAGAGAGATGTTGAATTGAAAAGAGTTAACATTTTTTGAGGGTGTGTGCAGGTGATCGGTGGTGCGGCAAATGCTATTTTAGAGGGTGGGGGACTTGGTAAGAAGTTGAACGGGGTACACAAAAGACTGTACTAAATATTTTTTAGGGTCTGTGCAGATGAGAGCTGGCGCACCAAATGTTTGCGGGGAGAGAGAATGTGCCAACTTTGTAAGAATTGGAGTTTATGAAAGTCTAAACTTTTTTTGGAGGGTGTGTGCTAATGATAGGTGGTGCGCCACAAGTTATTTGAAAGTGCGTGCAAGGTAGATGGGGTGCGCCAACTCTGTCAGGATGTTGAAGGGGGTTCGGTTCGTTCACAAGAGACTACTTAACATTTTTGAGGGATTGTGCAGATAAGAGCTGGTGCGCCAAATGTTTGCAAGGGTGTGTGAGGGGGTGCGCCAGCTCTGTCAGGTTTTTGAAGGACAGCTAAATTTCTTTGATAGAATTTGCGCGGAAGAGGATGTGTGAACTCTGCCCGCATGTTGAAGGTGTTGAGCGGGTTCAGAAATTCGACATAATCGGCGCACCACCCCGCTCTCCCCGCATACACCCACAACCTTTTGTGTGTGTGTGTGTACAGATAGGGAATATTGGTGCGCCATGTCTTTTGGCATGCGGAAAGGGGTGTGCATCTTGGAAAGAGTGATCTATGGAATGTTGAATTCAACTTAACGAATCGGCTGCTTTTTTTTTTTTTCCAGGGTTTGGCCGTGCGTGTGTGTCAAAGTCTCCTGAACAGGAAACTCGGTTCTCTGCGCGCGCGCGTGTGTGTGAGAGGGAGAGAGAGAGAGAGAGAGAGAGAGAGAGAGAGAGAGAGAGAGAGAGAGGAATCGCCAGCTGGTCCCAGCAGCCTTATAATAGCGAGCTCCAGATCGTGGAGTTTCAATGAAAGCTGAGCCTTGGACTGGTTGACTGCCTCGCTGCTGCTCACATCAGCGCGCAGCTGCCTGCCTGCCCGCCCGCCCGCCCGCCCGCCGCCCGCCGGCCCGCCTGCAAGTCAACAGCCGCGCCTCGCGTCTCCTACGCGGCCACCTGCACGGCTCTTTGCCGTGCCTCGATCTCCTCCCTGCGTGTGATGGTTCGCCGCTCGGGTGATGCCCAGTCCCGCCGGAGATAGGAAGCGCTCGTGGCAACTTGTGTGAACGTTCGAGAAAGTCCTTCAGGTCGTCCGGGATGGCTTCTTTGGTGCTGCTCGTGCTCTCGGCGTGGACCTGCTGCGGGGCGCGCCTCGGATTGTGCGCCCTGCTCCGAGCCCAGGGGGGTTTTACGCACGCGCCGGAGCGGAGGCACCCGCTCGCGGGTTCCCCGGCAGCCCCGGCGGTCGTGGGGGACCGGGAGCGGCTGTCCCACGACACGGTGACGGAGCACATGCACATGCTGTACGACAAGTACAACAAGGCGGGATTCGCCTTCAAGGACGGCAACACGGTGCGCAGCTTCAAGGCGCACTGGGGTACGTAACATAAGCTCTTTTTTTTTTTTCACGCACAAAGAATGGCTTGTACAGAATGCGCCAAACCAAATGGTTTAAAAAAAAATGGTATACGGGTGCACAGATGCTCAAAAAGTTGACTTTACCTGCAACGTGCATGAAGTCATTAGAAACGGACATTAATCCACCTGTTGCAGCTTGTTGCCTTCAGCACAAATCTCCTTCGACAGCAAAATTTCCTCTATCTTTTTTCATCATCTCATCTTTTTTTTCTCGGAGTTTTCGGATATATTTGGAAAAAAAAAAGTCATATCACCAAATTCCGCTGCCAAATTTTAAATTCAAATTTTCTTCTTCATTGACTTGAATCGTATTTAATTTTTTTTTAATATGTATTTTGTTACAATTTACGTTTTGTTAAATCGATGCAAGTCAGTCAGTCGTGCCAGTGAAGACTCATTTTGCTTTTACATCTGTTGGCTTTTGCTGCCCCCTGTTGAATGCTACGAGACATGCACCCGCCGGCCTCTTTATTAGGGACACCTGCTTCTCTGCAACGTCCAATTATGGAAAAAGTGTCCTTGCGAAGATGAGTTTTTCCTTATTACGTGACAATTGAAGATACCGATTGTCAATCTTCGATAACACACAAGCATGATTAATATGGTCATAATCTTGTCATCTTGGTTTTGTAATGTTACCTTTTTCATTGTGGTTGTAAAATATCAGATGGGGAGGTAGATGGTGATTGATTAGGTCATTTTGTCAGTTGGTTGGAAGGTGGGTTGATTTCATAAATGGGTTAATAGATACCGGAGGGAGGTTACCTGAGGGAACCTTAAAATTGAACTCCTAGCTTGTCCCGGCCGTCGTCTCTTATCAGTGGGTTTGTACTTTCAGGCGTGATCAACAAGAAGCAGCTTCAGATCTTCAACCTGACGTCGCTCACCAAGTCCGAAGACGTCCTCTCCGCCACGCTGCACTACTACATCGGGGACCTCCACAACGGCAGCAGGTCCTGCACCAGACCCCAAGGCTGCGTCCTCCACGGCCCGCGCAGGCACAGCCACATCCACGCCGTCATTTGGAGCTTCGCCCCCGAGGTGGACCGGATGAGGACTCTGGGCCAGTTCCGCATCAACGTGTCCACGCACTACCGGGACTTTATCTCCTGGCAGTGGAAGGACATCACCCGGGCGGTCAACCAAGCCAAGGCGCACCACCAGCTCCTCATCGGCATGGAGGTGGCCTCGCGGGGACCCCGGCCCTGGAAGGAGCTCCTGGCTGACCGCTCCCCTTACATCTTGGTGTACGCCAACGACTCGGCCATCTCGGAGCCCGAGAGCGTGGTGGCGACCCTCAGGAGGAACCCCTCGGCGGCGGAGCCCCAGGTGGGGCCGCGCGGGCGGAACGCCACCGAATCGCAGAGGGGCTCCGCCAGACCCAAGCGCTCTGTCAACGTCCCGCTGCCCCTGCAGAACAACGAGCTCCCCGGACCAGAGTACCCCTACGAGACCGCCGGCTGGGACGAGTCCAGTCCCTACGAGCCCTTCCAGAGCAAGCAGGCCCGCCGGCCGCCGCGGAAAAAGAGTCGCAAGAACCCGAGGCACAAGATGCCCCTGCTGCAGTTTGATGAGCACACCATCAAGAAGGCCCGGAAGAAGCAGTGGAACGAGCCCCGCAATTGCGCACGCCGCTACCTCAAAGTGGACTTTGCTGACATCGGCTGGAGCGAGTGGATTATTTCTCCAAAGTCTTTTGACGCCTACTACTGTGCCGGATCCTGCCAGTTCCCCATGCCCAAGGTGCGTCTTTCTGCCGCTCGCCCTCCTTGGGACCTGTCTGGCTTTAACCGACCTTCTAGAGTCTAGACCTTTTCTTAATGTGCCTAAAGTGCAAGCAAACCACTACGCATGATACAGGAACATATGCAAACTTCTTGGATGACGGTAGGTAGGTAGGTAGGTAGGTCCGTCGGTCCCACGGTGCCGAGTGAGGTCCAAAAGGCATGCCAGTGCAGCGCTAGATCCAAAAGTCACTCTAACCCTTACTTGCTAGGTTAGCACGTACGACTAGTAGTGCTGCTGGGGGTCCTGCTGGTACCCCTTTTTGGAAGCAGTCTAACTTTACCCTGCCGGCCTCTGATTCAGTGACTAGCTTGGATTTACAATCTATAGACGATATCTGATTTTAGAACCACCCGCCGAACGACATATCCGAACTAGACGAAACTGGACTATAACAAACAAATTACAGTCCGACACCTACCAACTTGCTTCAACGGAAAAAAAACGCACCCCCTCGGTGTCCTTATCGGGAAGCAACGCGTGTGGCGGGTTCAACGCGTATTACGCCAGGATACAACCACGTCGCGACAGAAACGTGTGAGGGGAAACAATAGGAGTAAATGTTAGCAGTGTCCCAAGAAGTAGGTGGATAGCGTTCTGTTTGGGTCGCTAGCTAGCTAGTTAGATGGTCAGGTTGGTAGGGAATTCTAAAGGTCATGTCAACTCTTGTCAAATGTAAGGGTCCAACCTACCTTTACACAATGCTTGGTGGCTACATGTTAGCATTACCAAAGTCACATAATGGTGGGTGGGTAGATTTTCTAAGTAGGAAGGTAGATAGATAGGTTATACTAGTGGTGTGTGGACGGCTAGGTAAGTAGGAGGATGATAGGGATTGAGATGGGTAGCTTGTTAGGTAGTTTGATCAGTCAAACCGTACAATAGGTCAGACGGGTAGGTAAATATCGCACCAACTAACCTTGCTGGGTAGCTGCGTGTTATCAATGTCACGCGTTTTGATCAGAAATGTTCAGATTTTTGTGTTGCGCTAAAAAAAAGCAACCAAAAAAAACATTTGTGCCGCCATATTGGATTATTTTCCATCGATGGATGTTTCCACCGATCCCCTCGCATGTAGCATCATGCTAACCGCTACATTGGCACTTCTAGCCGATGTGGCCCACATTATGCAAGCGTTGCGCAAAGATGCGATCAGCGGACTCCAAAGCTCCCCGAAGCTCTCATGTCATGTTTCTATTGAGGCCACGTCAAAAAAAACACAAACTTGCTTCCGATCTGATAAGACGGCAAACATTTGAAACGTGGCCGGAATGCGCACCACTTAATTCACTCGCCGTTGGCGTTCCTGACCTTTGTAGTGGGCGCTAATTATTTCCAGGAATGACCTGAGGCGTGGCGCTCCTCCTCGCCCACAGGGGTTGCTCTATCAAAGAGTGGACACACCCCCTTAAAAGCGCATTGATCGGTGGGAAAAGATATCCACTCGCGGCATTCCACAACGTTGAGTGGTGGGAACGCCGACAAGCGAAAACACATCAAAGGACGGCTAAACGTTCAAACGCTGTGTCATAAGCTCGGCGTTTTTCAGCTAATTAGAATGCAGCCAGGAACAAAATGGGCAGCGTGGGCGGGACATGCGTGCTATTACGTTTCTCAGTCCTAGCACCCCCGCCGGCACCCGCGCGCACCTTTTAAAAGCAACGTAGTTCAGTCTGAGACCGCACACCCTCTTCCATATCTCAACAGAGTTGGAACACCCCTTAATCCCTGCACAAAAAAAGATTAGTAGGCGTCCCTCCCAAATTTTTTAATCCGTGCTCCGTCTTTAATATCTCAACGCAATTGGTGCAAATGTTGACACATGCTCCCGAAAGGTTTTGTAGTACAGTCTGAATCCAACGTTTGAGACTGTTCACCCACAACATCTCAAAACAGTTGGCGCACCCCTACTTTTGAAGTTGTGCACCATCTTCAACATCCAGTCGGTGCAGCCCCTCTCCGCTACACACATTTAAAAAAAAAAAAAAGTATTCTCTCTTAAAAGCTGTGCACCCCAGTCACACAGATTTTGCATGCAGATAACGCGCACCCCCTAACTTCCCCCCACATCCTCTAAAATTTACATGTATACTACTTAATTGCACCTTACCCAAACACTTAGATTCATGCACCCCTTTCAACAGCCCAACAAAGTTGGCGCGCCATTCTCTTCTGCACACACCCTATCGACCCCGTACACATCCTCAAGAAAAATTTTCATAACAACTTTTGTAACATTTTACAAACTTTTGAAGCTGGCACGCACCGTAAAATTACATCAACGAAACAAAGCCCTTGGGCATCATGTTTGAAGATGCCAGTGATCAAGTGAAGTTAAGGTATTTGGTGTATCGAAGACATTTTTAAACACGCACCTCCACGGTGTCAATTTAACTTAAAAGTAAAATGAGAGGACACTCAGATTTTTAATGTGATGAATAGTTATTGTACCACTCCGCCATTCCACATTTAATCCCACCCACCCCCCTGAATCGTGAAAAAAATGGAGGAATCGAGTTGTTACAAAGCTCTTAAACAAATTGCGTATGAAATGTCTTGTCACTAAAGTTTTTCTTGGGGGGTGCGTTTTGCTTTCAGGCGCTGAAGCCTTCCAACCACGCCACCATCCAGAGCATCGTGCGGGCGGTGGGCGTGGTGCCCGGCATCCCGGAGCCGTGCTGCGTCCCGGAGAAGATGTCCTCCCTCAGCATCCTCTTCTTTGACGAGGACAAAAACGTGGTGCTCAAAGTGTACCCCAACATGACGGTGGATTCGTGCGCGTGCCGATAGTTCCCTTCACACACCTCCCTTTTTTTTTTTCCTCCGTCACCATGGAAGCGAGTCCAGGAAAGAAGCTTTCCTCTTCTGTTTTTTTTTCAAAATCGCTCACATCGACACAGGACCCAACTGACTGGGCACTGGAAGGTGGTACGCAATGAGGTTCCAGGTGATGCGGGTGTGACGGCAGGAAGTGGTGGTCCTCCAGGAAGGTGCACGTGATGGAGAAACACTGAAGGATAAATCCGTTCGACAGGGTGCACCTCTTCTCGTCAGCCATGTCAGTCATCCCCCGGAATTTAAAAGCCACACCCCCCCCACTCTGGACAGAATTGGCGCACCACCTTAGAATTCGCCCGCTGCGCCATGCTCACCTCCCTTCAAAAAATGATTCAATTTAAAGAATATTCTAACGCATTGTGTTTAATCATGCAACAATGATTGAATGGAATTGAAATGACAATTTTTCCATATGCACCTCCAGGTGTGCGCGTACCACAGTTAACCTTGTGTTGTTGTGTATTTCCCATTCATCACGACATAACTTTATTCTATAACTTAATGGGTTCCAAAGGCAAGCCGGACTGATGCCTCGAAGGGGGTGCGCGTCACCATATCAGCTGTCAGTCTTTGCAGAACCTTTGAAGCCACAAACACCCCTCCATCCTGAAACGTTTGCAACGACTTACCCCGTTCTGCCACAGAGTTGGTGAACACCTCCAAGAAAACAAAAAACAAGTTCAAAACAAAGATTAAAATCATCAGGTTTAATTGTGCAATCATGATCAAGTACAAGTAAAAATGTTCCATACTTTTAAACTTTTAGAGCCATGCACCACCTTCCTCGACAAGAGTTGGCGCACCACCGCACCCTCTTCAAAAAAGGTAAAAATAAAAACAAGGCCAATATTCATTAAACATGAAAACATGAATTAAAAGGGTGTTTTAAAATATGCACCCTTAGAAGTGCGTGCACCTCAGTTTTCCCGTGTCAATATGTACCATTCATTGTTACATAACATTGCTCAATTTCATCGATTCAAAAACGGGACCTGTGGTTCTGTGTGTCTGAGGGGGTACGCCTCACCTTATTAGCTTTTTTTTTGTTGTTGGCGCACCCCTACTCCCCTTAACCATTTTCTTTAGTTTCATCAAATAAACGCATCTCATTTAATCACGGAAGCGTGATCGCATGGAATTCAAACTGACATTTTTCAGAAAAATTGCATGCACCACCATTTGGAAATCCCATGTCTCATTTGTTCAACTTGTTAGCATAACCTAACAGATTCCTAAATGGTGGATTCCTCTTATCAATATACCAATCCATGCACCGCCATAAGATAACGCACCATCAACCCCCTAAGAAAAACAACAAAACAGTTTTTAGCCATTGCAACAAACTTAACCAAGCAGGTTTTCGGCTTCTGTCTTGAACTTTTGAAGCAACACACCCTCTTCAGCATCCTGAGTTGGCGCACCCCCACTTTTTTTTTTTTTTTTTTTTTTTTTTTACAAATAAAGACATCCTCAGGTTGTATTGAAAGCTCAACACCAAACCAATTATTTATGCAGACCAAACAGTTCCCGTGTGCGCTCTCTTGTACATTTTGGTGTATCTACTGCAGCTGACGACTGTTTGTTGACAAGTGCCTTTTGTGATGAAAAGCTATTATTGTGGAATTTATTCTTCAAAATAGATAAAAATATATTGGATCATTTTGATATTTCAGAGACATTTATTTTGTGTCAATAGATTTTTTTTTTTCTTGTTTACTTTTATATATTTTGTACTTTTTGTTGGAGATGCATGCCATAGATTCACTGTGCGCTTTTTGTTTTCTTTTGTGTAAATGTTAGAAAACGCTTGTACAATAAGCTTGCTAAAGTATATTTGTATATGGAAATGTCTTTAAACTATTTATTTTGGTCGATCTGGTGGAGGGGGCGTGGCCTGGGGAGGAGGGAGGCGGGGTCTTCACATGTGACGGACATTTGACCCTTGACCCCTCGACACAGGCAACGCCTCCAACTCACAAAGCATTCAAAGAAATGAATAAAAGTATGCAAAAGTCCACACTTTCAAATCATTTGATGTGTGTATGCTAACGGAGAAAGCGTCCACCCCCCCCAAAAAAAAAAAAATTTCACTACTTTTTTGAAAAAGGTTTTTATGGGTTTGAAAAAGTTATATTTATAAGAAAGCTAATCGCTTTTTAGTTTTTAGTCAAAACAAAAAATTCTATAAAATATGAAAATATGTATTCATTTCTTCTTGTACTTTTTTAATCATTTAATATTATTAGTGGTATTTATTAGGGAAACTATTACTTTATGAAGAAACAATGTTTTTTTTTGCTGCTGCATAAAAAAGTTGACTTCAAGTAAATAATTTTTGGTAGTCTTGAAAAAAAAATCATTTCCGATTTTAATATGTGTGTGTATGTTTTTCTAGGTGAAAAAAAAGTAATGTTTTGATTTGACTTCATTTCATCATGACTCTTTTTTTTATTCTTGTAAAGAACTTTTCTCGAGAAAACGTTGCATATCATGAAGATTTTTTTCAAGCTTTTTGTAATCCCATAAAAAGATTTTTATTGAAATGTAAATGTCATATTTACAAAACCATCGGCTTTGCTGGTTCGGGAACCAGAAGAGGCTAAACGAAGCATACGCTGTACTTCCACAAAGTCAACAAAGCCAAAAGATTCTTCTTCTTCTTCTTCTTCTTCCAGGTGAAACTTTTGGCTGAGGAACGGGCTAACGGCCGTCGGAGCTCAGAAGTCGGCGTCCCAGCCCGAGAGCTCGTCAGGAGGAATTTTGTCATCGGGAGGATAAACGTCAAAGTGGCTGTGGTCCAGAGGACCCGACACCTGAAAGACAACAACAAGACAAGCCGAGGTCAGCTCACTTTCGCTTCAGCTACAATCACTACATTACTCGGTGCTACATGTACTTATTTAGTTCCTTCATTAGTTACATTTTGGGTGCAAGCAATCCACATCACACACCTGACACCATTTCCATCATTTCTCTAACGGACCTCAAATCGACTTCCGATGTTCTGGTAGCCTTTCTTTTTTCGACTCGAGTATAAACTGTGAGTTTGAAAAGTGTTGACGACGTTTGAAAGCGGAGATTGCAAACTTACATCTCTCTTGAGGGGCGACGCCAGGGTCCGAGCATTCAGCCCCGCCCAGTCGAAACCGTTGAACCACCTGCACACAATTTTACTTTCATTTGGGGTTGTGAAGATTATTGATGAATTTTTAAAAATCATCTCATAATGGAGCTTTTTTTTAACCATACATTTTTCTATCAAAAGATGTTACATTCAAAAAAAGAATACAGTTTCCCTAAATGTTTTAAAAATTCAATTTTAATTTTTCAAAAAATACATATTCTAATCTAAAAATTTCAGTTTTGATCACAATTAAAAATGTATTACTTTTTCTTTTTAAATCGTCGTGTAAATTACAATTTTCTTCAAAAAATGTTTTTTTTTCTATTTTTTAAAATATTATTTCTTATTTCATAAAAGTTGTAATCTTTTAATAGTACATTTTTTGTCAAAAAATATGTAACATATATGTTACTTTCTCTAAAAAATAAAAAACTTATACTCTGGTAAATTACAGTTTTGTTGTTACTAAAAAAAAACAAAAAAACTTTTAATCTTGTAATAGTAATTTTTGTCCCAAAAAATTACCATTAATCTTGTAATACATAAAATTTCAGCCCCCAAAGGTTTTACACAAAGTTTAATACATGGGATGTTACTTTTTTCTTTGGTTAAAAGTCCACTTTAATTTTACAATATTACAATTTCTATGAAAAAAAAAAAGTGATATTATTCCCCCTGCCAAAAAGGTACCTTTTTATTCTTGGAACAATTTTTTGTCCAAAAATGTTTAAAACTAAATGTGATAACAATTTTTCTAATAGAAAGAAAACTTCACAATTGTTTCTGGACGAAATATAACTTTTTTTTTCCTCCCAAAAAACAAAAACAAACAAAACAACCCACGTGACCTGTGTTTGTTGATGTCACTGATGCCACCTTTCATGTTCCCCAGCCGCTCGGCCGGATTCCCCCTGAGGAAGACCAACCAGAAGGACAACAACAAGCGGCTTGTTGAAAGCAACGTGTGCGTGCAAGTGCGAGTGCAAGTGTGTGGCGTCCACGTGATGTGTGTGTGTGTGTGTGGGGGGGGGGGGACGCAAGCGCTGCGGCACCTGCAGAGCTTGCGTATGAGGTCCTCTGGCCGCTTGCCGATCTTCTTAGGGAAGTCCATCTTGTCGACGCCCTTCAGGATGTTGGTGTACGTGGCCATCTGGTCGCTTCCTGTGAAAGGGGGGCTGCTCGCACACAGCGCCAACACATTTGATTTATTTATTTGGGGGGGGGGGGGGGGGGGTTAGCGGGTGGGTTTGCTTTGCAGGATGTTTTGGAGGGCGCACCTGCCAGTCAGAAGCTCAAACACCAGGATGCCCAGGGACCAAAAATCCACGCTGAGATTATGGCCCTTGTTGAGGATGATCTCCGGGGCCACGTACTCGGGGGTCCCGCAGAAGGTCCACGTCTTCTGACCCCCGCGCATCTTCTTGGCAAAGCCGAAGTCCACCTTCAGAGACGTGCTAAGTGGTATGCGCCGCAGTATCCATTCGGTTGCCTCTATTTTGCCCTCAGTCTCCTCTTGGATAAAATGGGCCTACTTAATTCTTACTATCCACTTTTGACTTGCGTCAATTCACTGTGCCATTGGAGCATTTGAGGATGAACACATTTAGCTGTGTTATACTCCACAGTCTCCTTGTGGTCGCAGCGCTACGTTTCCTTGCTGCCCTCAGTCTCCGCTTATCCAAAATTTGTCTCAGTCTACTAATGGCAACACATGCTAACATTATCTCATAGTGTAGCTATGCCTATTGATGCTACTCCACCGTCTTCGCCTGGCTGCACTTTGCCCTCAGTTTCCTCTTAGCTAAAATTTGTCTAGCAGTCTACTAATGGCACCACATCTACACCACAGTCTCCATTTGGCTGCATTTTGCCCGCAATCTCCACTTGGATAACAAAGTGTTTCACTAACCACCGTTCAGATTAACATTAGCGTACTCTGTGGTTGTGCCTTAGCTGTGGACGCTATTCAACAATATGAATTTTGCCCTTAGTCTCCTCCCTTAGTCATTATTGCTCACTCATTCATTTTGCCCTCAGTCTCCTCTTGGATAACAATGTCTCTCCTCAACCACTTTTATTTTACGTGCTTCTGTGGCTGTGCCCGAGCTCCGGACACTATTCCAGCGTCTCATCTTTGACCGCGTATCACCTTGGATAAAATGTGTGCGGTCCACTCACCAGTTTGACGTAGCCTTCAGAGTCCAGCATGAGGTTCTCGGGCTTGAGGTCTCGGTAGAGGATCGCCTTGCGGTGCAAGTACTCGAAGGCCTCGGTCACGCAGCCCACGCAGAACTTGGCAGTGGTCTCGTCAAAGCTCCCCCTGAAGGAGGCGCCGACTCGGTCAAAGCGCAAACGAAGACCGTCTCCGAGCCTACCTGTCTCGCAGAAGACTCCAGACTTCTCCGCCGAGACACGCCTCCAGCAGCATGTAGACATATTTGTCATCTCGGAACGTTCGGAACAGTCTGGAGCGGAGGAATCGCAGAGTCAGCCTGTCGGCTCACTAAATGACGAAAAGGTTACCGTTGCCCTACTACAGTCTGGTAGCTTGATGCTAACACAGCATGCAAAACGCCAACGACGCGCTAACAAAACGAGCATTGATGTTGCGGCGTTGTAACCCTTTAAGCAACCAATGTTTAAACACTAACACTTACTGGCACGTATTCTTTACCCGCTGCAAAGAACAACTATTTTGCGCATTTTCAAAGAGCTAATCATCTACAGATTAATCGTTGAATTAAAGCAAATAAAATAATAATAAGAAGAAGTAATCCAACAACAAATTCAAATAATAAATAAATGAAATTGAAGTTGTATTTGGAGGCACCAATGGAGTGTCACTTCTGGATGGACTTCCAAGTCAATGGAAGGAGAAGAGACACTGTCCATCTGGCTCCTGATTTTGTCAGTGCAAATATTCGTAAGAGCAAATTTGAGACGCTGGTTCCGACCGGACGACGAAGGGCGAGCTGGCCTCGGCGAGGATGCGGCGCTCTGAGTGGATGTGCTCCTCTTGCCGGTTGTCCACCACGTGCTTCTTCTTGATCACCTTCAGCGCGAACGTCACGTCCTCCCCCTTCACCTTCACCTGCCAAAAGGCAAAAAATAACATTTCTGATGATGACCAATTCAGGAAAAAAAAAAAATCAACAGCCATTTTGCACAGAAAATCTCGGAATATGACCACATTTTGGCTGGAACATGAGAAGACATTTGAATATGGATGACTTATTTTGGGAGAAAAAAACAACAACTTTTTTTCATTGGATTTATTTATTTATTTATTCATTTTAATTATTGCGGGAAAAAACCCCATGAATTTAAGATCATAAAATTACCCCCAGAAATTAATCCAAATTTTGTTGTGAAAAAATACAAATTCAATTGTGTGATATTGAAAAACATATTGATACTGAAAAAATAAGACTTTCATCTTTTTTTTCATGAAAAAGTGGAACTTTCTTCTATTCAGTTTTTACTGAAAAACTGCAATTTTGTTTTTTTATAATGTCCGAAAACGCCATAATGCCATATTTTTTTAAATCATAAAAAAAAACTTTTGATTATCAGGAAATCCCTATTTAAAAAAAAAAAAATCCATGTTGACTCAATCCCAGAAAAATCTGAATTCGATCTCTCAATATTACAATAATTTTGGATATTTTTACCTGTTTCTTTAATCTAAAAAAATGTTGAATTGAAAAAAATGTAATGAATTTAGTCCATCATATTTTTGAAAAACGTTAAAAACTTTGTTCTTTTACAACTATGACGAAGCGTTACAATTTGTTTTTATCCCCCACGCCCCAAAAATAAAGGTTGCTATTTTTTGTTTATCTAGCATATATTCTTGAAAAAAAAAACAATTTAATTTTTTTTTTAAATGTAAATATATATATAGGAATATTTTTAAATTGAATAAAAAAAAACGTATTTCACAATTATTAAGAGAATTTATTTCAATTGAACTGTTTCTTTAAAAAATATATATAATAATAAGCCTGATTATTTAATGAATTTAATGTTCCATTCTATCCTATTTTTTTCTCTCCAAATATAGGCCCTAAAGGAAAAGTGCCAATGAAAGTGCTTGTTGCGTTTGCGCGTACCAGTTCAACCCGTCCGAATCCGCCGACACCGAGCGTGGCGACGACGTCCAAGTGGTCGAGCGGTCGGGACGGCGAGAAGGCGGCGGCCATTTGCTTCAGGCGCAGCACGTCGGGGGGCAACGTCTGACTGGGGCGACGCGACGGCGACTTCCTGCGCGGGACGCCGACTGCGCTGAGCTAACGGCGGCGAACAAAGCAACGGGCCGGCGCCGTACCTGGCGTGTCGCTTCAAGTCGTCCCGGTCCAGCGTGGCCACGTAGCCTTGGAGGTACTTCTGGAGCTCCTCAAAGGTTCCCACCGTCTGGTCGAAGGTCCTGGAACCACCGACAACGACACGCTACCATAAAGCACAGGATACCTTTTCTATCGCCTACGTTTCTTGACGCGGACCCTGACCCAAATTTTAAACCATAATTGTGACTTGGAGCCCTACTTTGAAAGCCTCACCTTTCTTTCAAATCCTAAATCATAAGCCAATTTGAAACTCTCATCCTTGTTTGAAATCCTGCCCTAGACTTGAAGCCCTTACCCTTGTGTACAAAACTAACCCTGTCCTGAACCCTAATTTGAAGCCTTAACACTCATTTGAAGCCCTAACAATGGCGTGAAATTCTCATTTGAAACCCTTACACTGGTTTGAAACCGCAATTGAAAAACCCTAAAGCTATCTTGAAATCCCAATTTGAAACCCTACCCCTACGGGTTGAAAGGCTCATTTGAAACCCTAACACAGTCTTGAACCCCTCATACTAAACCCTATTCCTGGTTTGACGCCCTAACACAAATTTAAAACACTCACGCTAGCTCCAAACCCTCATTTGAAACCTTAATCCCGTCTTGAAGCCAAATTTGAAACCCTAACAATGGCTCTAAACCCCAATTTCAAACGCTAACACTGACGTGAGATCCGAGTTTCAAGCCGTAATCTTACAGTATGTGTAAATTCCGATTTGAAACCCTCACCTTGCCTTGTCTTGAAAACCCTACCACCCAACCCCGCGGTGCTTGTCAAGCGCTTTGACTCACTGTCTGTCCATGAGGAGGCACTCCACTCCGTCATCGCCGGCAACGATGTTGGCGGACCTGACATCGTCGCTAAAGCAAACATTAGCATTAGCATTAGCTTTAGCAACATTAGCATGAGCGCTTATTGTATGTGGACGCTAATGGCTACCTGATGAGCGCTTTCTCCCCAAAGTAGTCGCCCTTTTGCAAGGTGTTGATGACCTGAGGACTCTTGTGGTCCTCGGTGGTCTGGGTCACCGTCACCTGCGGGGTGAAAAGACGCTGTTCGTCATGCTAGGGTGTTGACAGGAAGTAGGTAGTAGTAGCAGTACAAGCCTTACCTTTCCTTGAGTGATGATGTAGAAGGTGCTGCCCTCCTCGCCCTCGCGTATCACAAAGTCGCCTTTGTTGTAGTATTCCTGCCAGAGAGGGAAAGGTAACGCATCTAGAATAAGACAAACCTTATTTCAGACTCCAACCCAGGCCTGAAACCCTAATCCAGTCTTGAAAGCCGTAAAACACGATTGCTGTCTTGAAACCCGCACTTCAGCCAATTTGAAACCCTAAGCCTTATTTGAAGCAAACCACACTAGACCACAATTTGAAACCCTACTTTGTAACTCTCAGCCCAAATTTCAAATCCTTGACTTGAAACCCTTGTTTGAAACCCTACTCCTGGTTTGAGACCCTAACTATAATTAGAAGCCCCAACCCAGTCTTGAAACCTTGATTTGTATGGTAACCATTGTTTGAAAGCCCACGCCTGTCTTGAAATCCTCCTCCAAGCTTGAAACCCTATCCCCGGTTCGAAACCCTTGTTTAAAGCGGAAATCAACGCAAACATCTTTTTTTCAACAATATGTTCTTCCCAGCAGGCCCACTAGTTGAAACACGGCATTCGGATTCATTTTGCGTTTGCGGAAAACGAGTTAAGCAACCAAATTCCCCCCTTTTTAAGCCGTGTCTGGTGGCGGCCATTTTGTCTTCTGTCCACTGAAAATGACATCACAACTGCTCATAACCACCAATCACGGCTGACGTGTTTGCTGAATCTGAGGCGTGATTGGTGGTTGTGAGCAGTTGTGATGTCATTTTTCAGTCGACAGAAGACAAAATGGCCGCCCCCAGAGATGGCTAAAAACCAGTAGATTCATTTATATTCCACAAACGCAAAATGAATCAGAAAGCCGTGTTTCAACTAGTGGGCCTGCTGGGAACATATTCTTGAAAAAAAAAATGTTTGGGTTGACTTCTGCTTTAAAACCCAATCCCCAATTTGAAACCCTAATGTTGTTTTGAGACCCTAAATTGAAATCTTAACCTTTGTTTGAAACACCAACACTAATTTGAAACCAGATATCAAGTCTGGTTTTGAACCCTAAAACCCTTGTTTGAAAACACTGACTTGAATACGTATCCCCATTTGGAATCGAACCTAACCCTTCTAAATTCAAATTCTGTCTTGAAACCCGAACCTTTCTATTCAGAGTACATCTCAGATTGGTGCTGCGTGAGAACCTTACCACCTCCAGACAGTCCACGATCTTGCTGAGTTTGTCGTCGGGCAGATTAGCCAAAAGTGACACGCTGGTGGAAAAAACACACACACACACACACAAAACAGACACACACAAAACGTCAAACCAAGTTCAATCCTGCAGTGTAACCGTAACATGCAATATCCACTTGACCACCTGCTTGAAACCGTAACCACAGCTACAAACCCTAATCTATCTTGAAATCCTAACTTTTAACCCTGAACCTGGTTTGAAGCCCTAGTTTGAAACCCTCCTGCAAACTTTAAACCCTGCTTTGAAAGATTAAGGCAGGCTTGAAAGTCTCACTTAAAACCACGACCGTGGCCTGAAAAGCCAGCTGTTGTAAACTGGTCTGAAACCATTCTTTGAAACGGACTTCAAACCTTGATTTGAAACCCTCAAGCAGGCTTGAAATCCTCACTCCAAACCAGCACCCTGTCTGGAAACCCTATTTTGAAACCCTAATGCTGGCTTGAAACTTCGAATGCCAGCACTGTCTTCCAACCCTGATGTAAACCGCACACTTTGGCAGAGCTAGAGGTACCCACAATGAGGGGAAAAAAAAAAAGAAAAGAAATGTAATCCAGATCTGATCCAGATTTGGCAGCAGTGTAAACAAAGCATGTCACATTCCATTGAAAACCCGGTTGCAACCTTAAGCCTAGCTAGAAACTCTTTTCAAAGCATCATTCGAAACCATAAAAGCACCCTGCGACCGAGTTGAATCCAGAGCCGATCCAGCGTAAAAATAGCACGTAAAAGCCTGGCTCCAACTCTAAGGCTAGCGAGCTAACCCTGGCACAAATGAAACGCCAATTTCAAGCCCTAAAACTGAATTTAGTCCAGATGCGATTTTGGCGGATTTGGCCGCGGCGTAAACGAAACATGTCGAATGCGCTGAAACATATTCCCGATGCGTCTCGGCTTTGGGGGATTTTGGCCGCGGCGGGCGCATCGCGGCGGGCGCTAAGCCTTTGAACCAACCTGCGCAGGAAGCGTCGGTACTGGTGGTGGCGCGTCTCGGCCGTCCTCCTCATGATGTTCTGGAACGCCTCGCGCTCCAGAGCCCACGTGCACACTTTGTTCACAGCTGCCGGGGAAACAAAGGCGCCGCGTCACGCCACGCGAGCTATTTAGGCTTAGCGATCTGCATTTGTCTTTTTCCCAAGCAAATAACACGCAACGTTTTTTTGTGAGTACTCCCAATTCCGACCTTTCCAGACCAGTTTTGAAAGAAACAAATGACTCGGATTGATTTGGATCTTGCCCGACTGGGTTGACGTGACCTTTTGTGAACAAAAGCACTTTGGATCGATTTCTCTTGTGTAGAAAATTTGATTTGAATCTCGACGGTTTGTTGAAAGAAACACTTTTTGTATGCAGGCACATTTCTTGAGATCCTCCCTGACTGGTTTGGAAAGATTGTTTTGGGGGCTTTGGAGCTCACACCAACACTTGCGAAAGAAAACAGACGAGCCATCCAAAGCAACTTTTGATTTGGATGGATTTTTGCTAGCGCTTGTTAGCGTCTCGTGCCGGCCGCTAATGCTAACGAGCCTGTACTTGCGCTCAGCTCAGAAAGGATGCCCAGACTTTAGCCTTCCCGCATTTGACATACGACGCTCGGCCGCTTTGCCAACAGAAGCGCTTTGGGGCGTGAACGGCTGTCGCCCGGCCCGGCCCGGCCCGGCCCGGCGGGACGTCGGCGTTGGCGGCGGCGGCGCTTGAAAGCCTTTCGAACGAGATGCCGGCGCGGCGTTTACCTCGCACGGAGGCGGTGCGCGTGCAGTTGTAGAGGATGGCCAGCTCGCCGAACGCCGTCCACGCCACCATTGACGACACCAGCGCGTCCTGCTGAAGCACGTCCAACTTTCCATCTGCGAGCGAGAGAGCGAGAGAGAGAGAGAGAGAGAAACATCATAGATTATCGTGTTCCACGCACACACATTACAGTACAGTAGCAAACATCATAGTCATGTTTTGATGTAATCACTGCCTATGTGTGCTTTTTAAGGCACTTGTCAAGGACAAGAGCTTTTCGCAAGTGCCCGGATGACGATGCCCCCTGTCAGGAACAAGAACGTTCATGAAAGCGCCTGTCAGGAGCAGGGGAGCTACTGCAGTCAGCATAACTTTGGTCAAAACGTTACATCAGGAACAAGAACGGAGTGCTACCTGCCAGGACAAAGAGGTGGTTGCCAGCTTCTCCCTGCCGGACCACGTATTCGCCCTGCTGGTACTTGCACAGGTACATGCACTCCACCATGTCTCTGAGCTGCTGCGCCTCCAGACGCTTCAGGTACTGGTTCCTGTTCAGGGCCTCCGCCAGCTGCTTTTTCACACTGTCGCAAGCACGGAGGAGTTAGTCAGACGCTGTCGGCGACCGATTGTTCGCCCGCGTCGGCGTGACTCAACGTTTCTTTGTCTGCTGTGAAAAGATGACAACCGCCAACCGGCAACAACAGCAACACAAAAAAAAAAAAAAACACGCAAAAAATCGAAATGGAAAAAAAGAAATCGTCACAGCTGTGGCGGGAGGAAGGTGTCGCTTGCTGTGTGAGGCCCGCCCGACAAGTTGCCTGTCCGGAAACGCAATTTGGGAAAAGCACAAGTCAGGAACAAGAACACTGTACATAAAATCACCATCAGGAACGAGGACTTTGACAATATTCACTTTAAGGAATAAGTATGTCACTTGCGTATGTCCCCCTGTCTAACCCTAACCCTGTCTGGAACAGGAACTTTGCTAAAGTCAGCCGTGTGGAGCAAAGACTGGAGTGTCAACTGTCGGGAACAACAACGCCGAGTTGTCAGGAACTATGACTTTGTTGTGTGTCATGATCGACAACTTTGCTGAACTCTCCTGCCAGGAACAAGACCATTGAGGATGTCGTGTGTAACAAACAAGGACTTTGCTTAAGTCTCCGGTCGGTAGCAAAGATTACAATAATGCAACCTGTCTGGAATAAGGACTTCTTATTATTGTTTCTGGAATAAGGCTACATCTGCCACCCAGAAAAACAACTGCGATAAAGCCACCTGTCGAGTAAAACAAGTTTGCTTAAATTTACTGTCTGGAAGAAGAATGCTGCTAAAATCTCCTTTCTGGAACAAGAACTTAAAAAAAGCATCGGGTGGTGTTCATGAATGCGTCCCACCTGGACTCTTTAGGGACTCGGGCCTTGTCAAAGGAGAACTTTGGCAGGTGGCTACAGTCGTAGGTTCGTGACGTGGGTTCTGCGGACACTCCTGCTTTGGCGCCCTTCCTCTTATTGAGGGTCTCCTTGACGCCCACTCCCAGGACAGCGGCGGCCGGTCGTTCCCCGTTCTGGTTTTGGACCTCATCCCGCTGCTTTTTCCGCAGCTCCTGGCCGAGGTGCGCCAGGGCCTGTTCCTGCGCGGCGATCTTCTCTTGGAGACTTCTGAGCAGCTGCTCTTTGGCGGCCAGTTCCTGGTCCTTCCTGCGCAGCTCCCGCTCCAGCTGCTCCACGCGGGCCCTCACGGGGTCCGCCGAGGGCCGCTTGGAGCGCTTGGCTCTGGCCGAGCCGTTGCCCATCCTTCCAGAGCGGGAACGCCAACGGCAACGGCAACGGCGGGGCCGGACAACGCTGGAGGAGAGGAGGAGCGTCATTCAGCCTGTCATTCATAATTCACAAGGCAGCAAGTGTTGGGTTACACAATCAATCAGGGCCCGCAAACACACGCACGCACATTGGCAAACGCACAATCACAGACAGAGGGCACCGAAACGCACTCACACACACGCACAAACACACACAAAGACAGCGACGCAATCAAACACACCCGCTGACACAAACACACACATCCCCTCGCACTCAGACTTACAAAAACAAATACTCAGCAGACACACACGCAGATGCATGCACACGTTTACATGTACGCACAAACACAGACACACACGGACAGATAAACACACGCGTGCACCCCTATTGACACACAGACACACGTACAAGACTTACACACGCATAAACTGACACAGGCACACACTTCACATTCGCACACGAACACACACTAAAAAAAAGAAGCCCACGCGTCCACTCATGGAATTCCACAGGAACAATAAGAGTGTTGTTCCTCGCCACTGCTTCCCGCTCATCATGCACGTGAGCCTCCACTTTCTGATGACGTCACACGTGCAACGTACACCGACAAAATGACGTCACGACACCAGCACCCACTTCAAGTGCTGAGAAGTGGCGGCGGCGGCGGCGGCGCGCGCCGGCAGCCGGCATCCGGAAGCCGGAAGTCGCGTCCTACCTGCCGAGGGACGAGGTCCGAGTCCAAGGCGCTACAAGGCGGCGGGCTCCATCCGTTGCTGCGTGCGCGGCTCTCCCTTCTTCTCTGCGCTTCTTCCAACTCTGCTCGCGCATGCTCAGTGTTTGCCGGGGCCGAGCGCGCCCCCGCCTGAGCGCGCCCACGCGCCACGCCGGATGATGTCCACTTGCGTTCGGAAGCTAAATCTCGCATGCCCGTTCGTGTGTGTCAGCCTGTGCGTGCGTGTCGGTGACGTGATGGTCAGAGTGTGTGCACATGGATGTGTCGGTCAGTGGGTGTCGCGTTCTTTTGGTGTGCGTGCGTGTGCGCGCGCGTATGCCCGCCAGACATTCCATCGATGAGCCCACCAAAGATGGCAGGTGGCCAAATTTGCGACGCCCAATCAGTCCGCGCCTGAGCACGGTCACAGGCCAAGAACACACGCGCATGCTGAGGAACTTTGCTCAAGTCAGCTGACAGGACTGTGAGAAGTTTGTGAATGTCGGGGAAAAGTCATCAATCTGGATCAAGAACATTGTGAACGCAACCTGTCAAGAGCAAGAACGATGACGAAAGTAAAGTCACGAATCGGGAACAAGAAATAGGTTGCATCGAGCATGTAGCGTGTTAGCTCTGAAACATTGAACAAGTGACATTCAGCGCAGGTCGTCAGGCTAAATGTCATTTTGATGTTATTTCAGAAATATTTCTTGTATTTTTTTCAAAGGTCACTTTGGGAAGCGCTTTAGCCGCTTGTCGACCTTTGACCCCTCATCTTGTGTTTCAAACGGGTCAGGACCGCTTCAAACGAAATGGGTGCTGATGTTTCATGACGTCATCATCCCCATAGTAACGTTGAGGGTGCAGACTCCCAACATTAGCGATGTGATGCAGTGACGTCATTTGGCCTTACAGGGGGCGCTAGATAGCCGTCTACTATTCAAACGTTTCCCTCGCTACAATTTCAATTGCCGTTATTTTAATTGACAGAATTACATTCGTCCTATCTACATCATAACATAAACATTTAAATGTTTTTAATGTTTTTAATATTTCAAATGAAATTTAGGTATACTGAGCATTATAATACAAGATGACTAAACAATGCCTTATTTAAGAATGTTTTTATTATACGTTTTAATTATTATTTTTTGAAAACGGAATAAAGATGTACCACACTGAATACAAAATTAACAAGTCAATTGCTCATTTAAGTGATATTTGATTCATTTGCATATCCCAATTACATTTAAGAAAAACGCCAAAATATAAACGAGTGAAGTCACTAATGTCAGAATTTGGACGATATTATTTTAATATTTGTATTAGAAATACAATATTTTTTAGATTATAAAACATGGATGTAAAAAAATCATTTCAATTCTTAAACAGTTTGTTGACAAAACTGTCTGTACAATTACCTTTACCTGTCCTCGGCAATAACGGTTAATAATAACACCAGTAAGTCATTTGATCTTTTTTAATTAACTTTCTCTTGGTGACAAAAACATTTTTGCATTTGTGAAGATAATAAAAGGGGAAAGTATGCATCATGTTCACAAAAACATCACAAACATAAAAGCGTCACAGGAATTTTAACATGAAATGATAATCTCATAATTGAGGGTATAAATAAGGTCAATAGCAACATGGTGAATCCACATAAAGACGCATAAATAAAACTTTAATTACTGGACAAAAAGTTTTCTCGACAACTCAACGAGCAGGGGAAAACACGGCCACAACAATTGGCATAAAGATGCTAAGCATGTAGCTTATCCACTGTGATGCAACGCCGACAGGCTAAGTTAGCACCCGAGGCGTCTTTGAAATGCAGCCTGCACATTTTGTTCATCGAAAAATGAAAACGACAATGACAAAAATTACAGCTAGTCTCAGTTTTGGCTTCGCGGCGTGGCGCGTGCTAGCTAACCAGCAGCTAGCGTGACGCGCCGCCCACTCAAAGCAAGAACATTGTAGAAAAGGACACCAGAAAACTCTTACAAAGAGGTGGAAAAAGCCGTTAGCGACGTAGCAATGCACGCTAACGTAGCTTTGTGCTTTCCTCGCAGACATGGAGGTTACTTTTTTTTTTTGTCATCTTGGGTCTTCATGTTTATGCTCGATTTAGCAGCGTGGATCTGCAAAGACCATATTGGGGAAAAAAATCCAGGTAAATTCAACAAATCAATGAATGAATACACATTTTTAGTAGTCTTTACTATTGCATTCATTGTATTTTAAAAATTAAATGACCTATAAATGCATATTTACTGTAGATTTTCAACTCAACTTTATTTATCAGGCAATTAAAAAACAACAATTGCATAGTAAATAATAGATCCATAATAAAATATGAAATGTTATATTTACATACATGTATACATATGACATTGGTAATCTAACAGTCATTAAAAACAATGTTGCACGTGTATTAATAAAAAAAAACCATATAGTGAATAGTAGCGCTAATGGCAATTACCGGAGTGACTTCCATCTGTCCTTGTCCATGTTGTTGTCGGGACCTTCGCTCTCGTACGACGCCAGGCACAACGCTGCAAACAACAAGAAGAAAACATCGTGAGACGACGACATGCATGTCAGCACACACTTGCCACCACAGCAAGCTCCGATGTTCTAGTGGGCTTTCCCAGACATTTTTTTTTTTTTGCTCCTCAATCGAGTTCACAATAATGCAGATTTTTTTTTTCTTTGAATGACATCACAGAAAGCTGGCATTTGAAGAGGGGTGTGTAGACTTTCTACGTGTGTGCGCAGGCGCGCGCGTACCGTCTTCGGTGTAGACGGGCGCGGTGAGCAAATAGTGCAGAATCTTGCGGTCCTTGTCAAAGGGACACTGGACAGCCTTCCAGCTCATGAACTCGCTCACTTGCTTGGCCAACTCCCACAATTTCTACAAAGGCACAAAAGTAGAAACTTTATAAGCCACATAAAAACAAAAACAAAATCACACAAAGAGCCGCCAGTGGGAATAATCGCCCAAAATGAACATAACACGGAGACGTTTTCTGTTCATCGTCAGACTTTATGCTGCGACATTTGTTTTTTCTTCACGTAAAATTATTACTGTGTATCTCATAAGATTTGGACTTAGAGTATATGTATTGAAAAAAAAAAACAATTTTGATTACAAGAAGGACTTTTTCATAATTTGAAGACTGAATTAAAATAGTACTGCAATAAACCAACAACTTTTTTCTTTGCCATTCTGTATTGTAAAAATGCAATTTTTTTCAGAAAAGTGGAACTTCAGTCGCATCATTTGGGGACTTTTTTGCTGAATTTTTACAATGCTGTCGTAAAAATTGAATTTTTTCAGAAAAGTGGAACTTTAGTCGCATAATTTTGGGACTTTTTTGCTCAATTTTACGAGTGTTGAGAATTTTTTTCTCACTAAATTAGACATTTTTGCTTTATGACTCCCTGTCCTTATCATTTAGAACAGCATTCGCATCATTTTCAGATTTGATGTCTTGTTAAATAACACCTTTTTAAAAAGTCAGACTTTATTCTCAGGATTTTACAACGGCCTTGCAACGTTACAAATCTTTTCTTCCCCTCATAAAATGAGGACTTCATTTAAGATTTGACATCTTGTATAATCACCGTCTCAAAATTGTTGACTATTTTGAATATTTAAAGATGGTATGCATTGTAAAAGTTTTTATCCTCATAAAATCAGTTCTCTGTGATATCTTGTTGTTTTTTTCTTTTTTGCATAAATTTAGGACGTTGGGACCGTCTGGCTTTATTTCAGACTTTTTCTTCATTAAATTAAGACTTCAGTTTCAGAATTTTGAACAATGTTCTTGTAAATGACAACTTTTTTTCCCCTCGTACAAATTATGACTCCTTCCTCAAACGAATAAGCATTTTTGTGTGATTTTGGTGTCTGTCATTCCGTGAACAAAATAAAGGTCAAATAAATCCGAACTGAAAGCTGCTAAGCAACAACATGACGACGACTGACAACATTTCAAAATTGTCCAAATGAGTTGAAAATAGCCAAAGTGTGACTAACTACTTCTCTTTTCCATTACGGGACGCTCTTTGGGGAAGTTGACGTTTCAAGAAACTGGAGTAAATCAACCCCTTCACCCACCGCCTAAATAAAAGCCCCATTTCAATTGTTTTTCATTCCTCAAAATTGCATTTTTGATTTTTCTGGGGTGGTCACCTGGAAGTTGACGTGTCCGTTGTGCAGCCGGTTGGCGCAGCCTTCGTTGAGGAAGTAGATGTCCTTGATGAGCAGGCTGAAGAACGGGATGACAATCTGGACGGACAACAGGACAACAAAAATCAGCTGCGGAAAAAGGTCCAATAAAGTGTCCAGCTGGAAGTCTTGGCGGTCGTGGTGGTGGTTGCGTCACAGCGAGGTCATGCGTGCGTGCGTGCGTGCGTGCGTGCGTGCGTGCTTGAGAGCCACGTTGTTATGATTTTGAAGAAAAGGCAACATGACAAGGACAGCGCGTTGCGTAAGCGGAGCGGACGCCGGGCCAGCCTGCTGTTGCCGCGCGACCAAACAAACAAACAAAGACACAACAAACGCGGCCGAGTCTCGTCATGTGAAAATGACAAAGTGGGAGCCAGCAGACAAATTTGAAATAATATTCTATGATAAATAATATTCACAACAATATGAAAGATTTAACAATCCCTTATAAAAGACTTATATCAAAAATTGAAATGGATAAAATTATCAGACTTGTCATTTTTTCAAGTATATTTTAACTGAATAATTATTACAACGTTTTTAAGAAATATAAACTAAAAAACAAAAGTCAAGATGAAATAAATGGTTACAACAAATCAAAATACCAATGTAATAAGACTTTGTTTTCTGTTTTCTTTCAAATTAGTTAAAAGTATTTAAAAGAACATTGAAGATATTTTATAGATAACTAAAATGACAAACTGAAAATGTAACATTAAAAAAAAAATGTAATTAAAAAGATTAAAAACGATAGTGTCATGTTAAAAATTATGTTAAAAACGTTCAAATTTACCAACATAATATGAAAGAATAGAGAAAAATGATTATAATTTTGAAAATGAAGAAAAATATGCAAAATCTTTAAATATGTTACAGATAAGAAATAACATTTTTGAACAAATATAAAAGATTCAACATTTTTCGAAAGAGCAACTGTTTTTGAACAAAGAAATATGAAATATATTTTCTTAAAAACAAATTTTTAGAAAAATTCAAAATTGTAATAAATTAAAAATCTTAAAAAATGTAAAGAACATTACAATTACAAATGTGGATTTTTTTTAAAAGGATTTAATTATTTTTAAAAAACGGTATTATTCTCAAGAAATATATTTTGTTGCTATTAGTTATGTTGACAAAATTCTTATTAATATTTTTGAAAAACATTTTCTAACTGATACTAACAACTGAGAAGAAGAAAGCAACAACAACCCAGCGGAGGTCCGCCGGGGACCATATTCATCCCCCCCCCCTCTCGGGTGAGAGGTGACAGCAACAAGAACATACCAGACATGCTGGAACTTTCCACTTGGCGACCCCCGACCTCCGGCCCGTTGCGTAACCCGATCTCGACAAACAAAGCTGGCATTCCTCGCGCGGGAACGCATGCACATTACATCCAAATGTTCCTCAAGCGCCGGATCACGACGCGGCTTATCGCAAAATCCTGTCGCCGCTGTGACGTTAATGAAACAGCAATGGCGCGCCCCCCCAACATTTGCACGGCCTCAAGAAAAGGAATAAAATAACCAATTTCACGGCAAAAGAACACGACGGCGCACCCGTTCTCTTTCACACACATCCTAAAAAATGGCAAATCAAAACGCTTATTCGACATTTCGAGACCCTCTTTTACCCTAACGTTTGAAAAAAATTATCAATAAATTCCTGGAATTGAATGGCTGGACTTTTTGTTTTATCAGATTACTCGATTAATTGACGTGATCGTCAGTTGAATACTGCCATTTTAAAACCTAAATCCGATGTCTCGTGTCACGTTTCTGGCGCACCACTTTTTGGGCTAAACTGCCAAAGGTGGTCCTCACCTTCTCCCTGCTGCTGTTGGCAGTGATGGACCTCTGGGTGGCGCCACGCAGCGCCGTCCTGTAGTTGTAAAAGTTTCCGGAAGGATCCATCTGGTGCTGCGCAGACGACGCGTTACAAATGCAGTGTGTGAAAAGTGCTATATAGATACAATTTGATTTGATTTGATGTGAAAACCAAAGCAGTGGGACGCCCCCGCCGCGTTGATGTGACAAGGACGAAAACGGCGTACCTCCAGGATGTCAAACTTGGCCGTCTTGACTTTGCTCCACGTCTTCTTCAGGCGGGACACGGGGCTCATATTCATCCCGGCTGGAGTGAAAGAAAATGACATGAGAGTGTCAAACGCATGGAGGAATCCCATTCGGTGCGCAACAACGCACCACCTTTTCTGGCCCCAAAGACAATGACATTAAGATATGCCTCATTTCCCCCTTCCTGGCATTCAAAAAACTTCCATTAACATGTGCCACATACAAAAAATATTGACTGTCCAAGTTGGGGATTGCCAGGGGGTGGGCATCATTAGACATGTACTGGCTTTTATTGGGGTCACCAGACTTAATAGCATACTTCCTGACCTCCGTCTGTGGGGGCTACAGCATGTCCAAGTTCAAGCGCCGCATTTTCCTTGTGTGTTATTCAGTGTCAACAAAACTAAAATGTCCTCTTGGAGCCACTTTCTGATATAAAAGGAAAAAAAGAGAAAGCACTGATGGCTGTTCTCACGATTATCTTGAAGCAGAAAAAGAAATAAAAACACTACGCATATTTTTTTTTTTTTATTTGACTGCGGTTTTGGAGTTGCTTTTTGCTTTGACGTGTGAGCAAACATTTGAAATACAAGCACTTTATGGTGGTGCACTCCCAGTTGACATTTAGTGTCAAACAAGGATCCAAAAAAAAAGACCAAACCAGGTGAAAGTCTACTAGCTTAATGCTATCACATAATGCAAAACGCCATTGAGGGGCTAACTAATAGCATCTGTGTCACAGTGTAGCAACCAGGGCCCGACCGATATGGAATTTTTTCAGGCTGATGCCAATTCAGATATTTGGCAGAATTCAAATGCGATAACCGATTAATCAGCTGATTAACACCAAGTAACAAAATAATAATAATAATGACGGATAATATAACAATCCTCATAGGAATATTTTCTTTATCCTCTGCAAAAAACGGCTCATATTACTTCAGCTTACTGCGTTTCAATTGCGACCGTCTCCATACACAGTCTGTCTGTATTGCGCTGTCCTCGGGTGGCCAAGGCACATACACCAGAAGAAGCAGTGCAATTTATGTAAAATAAATAATCAGAAATTAAATGATAAAGTGCTATTTTTCTAATTAAATACATCCTATAAATATATTATAAATATTCTTCTTTTTTGGGAGAGGCTGGAATGGATTAATGGCTTTGGAATGGACAGATGATTGTAAAAGCGGTCTTAAAATAGGGGGACCCCCATGCCACACTTTTTTTCTTGAGTGATTAAAAAAAAAAAAAAAAAAACGTCAAAAGCCAAAGCGAGATGCTGAAGCGTGAGCAAAACGGATCACCGCACGTTTTGTTCAACACTTCCTGCTTCCCAGGAGACATTTTGCTTGCGTCTCGCTCACTCAAGTCACTGACGGGCCAACGACAGCTGGGGCCCAAATGCTCCCGCCTCCATTCGATGCCCCCACCCCAAAAAGAAAAACATCTCGACCCCTTCTTCCGTGTGATCGGACTTTCTCCGCGCAGTGTTGACCATCTGCTTTGATTGTTTGCACACCCCCGCCCCAACGCCGCCCAGCCAGATGACCAGATGCCCAACACACACACATCATACACGCTCCTCCTGAAACCAGGACCACCCTTTCACCAAAAACTGAGGTCAGCACCAAGAGTGGAAATCTCATCTTCATGCGTTTTTCAACATCATTTTCATGCCAAATGGGACGCGCAGCCGATGAGCAACTTACAAATGATGGCCATAAGGCTGTTGAAGTTGCCGATGTTGAAGCATTCGCGCGCCACGTCGATGAAGAACTCCACCACCCGCGCACGCTGCTTCTTCTTCATGTGCTGCCAGGCAAAAAAAACACAAAAAACGCTTAGAGAAGACGAGCTGCTCGTGACAAACATTCGCACCGGAGTCGCCGTCTCAAAGCTACACGTGTTGCTAATGCTGGACCTCACACGCGTCAACATGAAGCCTATCTGCAGAAATAAAGTAAATGGAATTAAAACATTTCAGGGTTTGAAAATAAACAAAAAAGAAAAAAAAAACTGTTTGAACTACTTAGCAAAGAAAATGACTGTAAGATCCGGCGCTAACATTTCAAAGCTAATGCTAAATGTTTGGTCATGTTGGCCACTCTTTTAAGTACAAGTCAAATCACATTTAAAACACTCTAGGGATTTTGGAAAGGGAAAAAAAAACACTCATTTCAAATGTTTGCTAACGCTAACATACAATTTTCAGTAGAATTTTAAAACACTTCAGGGATTGAAAATAAAGCCTTCTTTCAACGACTGAGCAATAAAGATCGTGATGAGTCGTAACATTTACATTGATTGTTTGCGATAACCGTAATGGATGTTAATACAAAACATTTAAACGGTTAAAAAGTCCAATTTAAAACACGTTCAGGTTTGGAAGAATCCATTTTTTGAACTACTTAGCGATACAAACGACCATTAGCTCCAAAGCTAAAGTCTGTAATGCTAAACATTTGCTAACACTAGTCACGACTTACAAGTCAATACAACGCAATTGAGCATCGAAAAAGGCCATTTGGATTTGGGAGGTGGGGGGGGGGTATTTTTTCCATGACTTAGCATTGACCGTTAGCATTTCACGTTAATGGCTGGAGGCCCTCACCATGCAGATCTCCGTCGCCACCAAGTAGCTGAGCCTGTTGAACCAGTCCACGTAGGCCTCCAAGTTGGCGGCCCTCTTGTGGTCACTGAAGGGATTCTGCATCAAAAAACGACAACAAACACTTTGAATTGCTGCTAAGCTTCTTAGCTTAGCATTGCTGAGAGCAATCACAAGAACAATAGAGACCAGTAATTCCTTTGTGTGAGGATTCTTCTTCATTTAATTCCACACATTCCCTTGGCCTTACGCCACTCACCTCTTGCGTGTTTTTTTTTGTTTTTTTTTCAGTGGGAGTGAGGGGGGGGTGGGGGGGGGCGGCACTCCCCTTTTTGAACTCATTGAGAGTACGAGTCAGGCTGGCCCGAGGCACAATGGCAACCTTGCCTCCCGCCTCATTAGCTCGCATCCCAAATCAGCCTGTTGCCTAGCAGCCTGACCAGACCAGCGCACCCCCACCCAGCCGTCTACCGCCGGCGGAAACTGCCGTTGCTAAGCGATGCCCGTCTAATCCAAGATCCCGCCGGGATTTGAGGGAAATCACTGGGCGAGAGCGCTTTTGTGTTTTCTCTATTTTGACGAGCTCAGCAGTGGAAAATTTGTTTTGTCCGTTGGTGTCACCCGAACCCCGGCGCCAACCCGAGGCGGTCGCCCTGCGTTGTGTAAACACCACAACAGTCTGGACCCCCGAAAAGTGGGTCAAACCACAGCCACAACATTGCATAATGGATGTCTTATCTGATGATTTATTAAGGGAAAGGCATTTTTTAAAAATTTTTCTTACCTTGTCATTGTCCACCGGATCTTTCTGGACGAATGCCTGGACAAACTCCTCAGGCCCGATGTAGCTGAGTCTCTCCTGAAAAAAGGAAGAACAACATTCTAAATCCTGAAATAAACAAATAAACATAAACAAAGCAGCAAAACGGAATCTTGGAAGGAGGTCTTCTTGGTGTTTTTTTTGTGTTTTTTTTTTAACTACAGGGTCAACTTCCGGACAACTTCAAAGATGTGCAGACCACATTCATTGACTGTAAATAATCACCGGTAAGGCCACTGCAGCCCATTTTCTCCTGACTCGAGGAGGCAAAAAAAAAAAAAAAATCCTTCCCGGCGATCGGTCCGCTTTTGGTTCTCACCAATTCTATGTGGGTCAGCTGCTGTGCCACGGTGAAGGGGTCGTTGCAGATGGACATGATGTCCCTCTGGATGGAGGCCTGCGGTTTGGCCTTGAGGACGGTGAGGCGCTCAGCCACCGCGGCGTTGATCTTGACCAGAGCCTCCTCGTACTGGCCGAGGACCGTCAGTCTCCGGATCAAACCTTGGCTCAGCTGGCTCACCGCCTTCCTGTAAACCTGCCAAAGGTGGGGGGGGGGGGGGGGGACACGCGTCCATTCAGTCGAGCGGTTGCGCCCCACCTCGGTCCTATCTATCGCATTCAAGAGGAGCTAGTGCACATAATAACGGTCAACGGGTAAACATTTCTGTGCCGCAGACGGGAAGTGCATCGTCAAATCAGACAATAGATGAGATGAACGAAACAACTTTGCACATCATTGTGTAAGATACCGTTTATCCCGCTCATCTAAGCAGCCTAGCGCCCTCGACCGGCTCGCCGTCACTACCCGGGAAACTTCAGGAAAACAGATCGCAGGATATAAGGGTTGAAATTTGGTTGCAGGTCGAAAAAAAAAAAAAAAAAAAAAAGGCAAACGCTTAACCACAAATAGAGGTTCGCTGTATGCCGAACTTTTCTATGGAAGTATGGTTTTCTGTCTGCGCTGATCTGCCTTGATCCGAAACCTTTTCGAGCCAGACTCCAGCCCTTCCCCTTTTGGCACGGTCCAAGGTGTTTCGGACTAATGACAAAGCCGCAGCTCACTCCAGAACCTCCAGGGCGGTTGTTTTCGAACAAGCATTACTCTGCCAGTGTTGACATGTGAACCGGGCTGGGCCAAAACCGCAAAAACCACTCGCACAAGGCGCCGCCGCCGCCCGGAATTGCGCAACCCAACGGCGTCCTGGAGGTCAGTTCCAAAAGCGCCTTCCCGCCGGGATCGCTACGGCCTCGCCAGCGGACGGACGGACGGACGGACGGACGGACCTTGGGCTTCCTGGCCTCGGTGGCCTGCAGTCTGAAGAGGCCAAGATTAGATAATCATTCCCGCACTGACACACTTAACTTGCTTACATAAGAGGGGGGCTAAAAAAAAAAAAAAAAAAGGGTGGGGGCGCACATATGTTTGCCTTTGTGGATTTCTCACCACCACATCCTGCACAACGGAGAGGCCAAGTCAGGCTTCCAAAGTCTGCAAAAACAAACCTTCGCAACAACGGCAACAACAAGCTCCATCGGGGAGGAGCGGCCGCAACTTTTATTTTCTTTTTTTTCCAGGGCGTGACCGTGTGATGACATTTTGAGCCAATCAGGCGCGGTGAGACTGGATTCCAGTGCCGTGAGACAAAACAATCCATGACCTGGGCCTGACCTGCGCTGGAAAGAGCAAGACGTTGCGATCTTCCCATCAAACGCGCCAAGATCCGAAGTGGACAAATGAGTGACACGACGTTCACGTTTCTCAATACGTTAACTACGGCTTGTCCTGGCTAGCGGGAGGCTAACGGCAGAATTGCCCGAGTCCATTTTTGCTTCCGGTCACAACGTTGATCAAAAATATCAATGTGCTCGTTAGGAATGGTGTTATTTCTTTGTCTGCGTCGACTGTCCGACACCCAGGGGAAGCTGAACTCACCTTGCTTGTGTTCTTTCTCAAATATGACACGGGCAACTTTGCTTTGAGGCCAACGATATTGGCGAGACAGTTGGAATGGTACGAGAAAAGTCACATATTTTTCTGCTGATCATAATTGAGGAAAAAGACAACGTTGGAAGAATAACATGCTACTTTTTAAAAAAGATAAGGCGTAACCTGACTAAATGAAAATGGCTTTTTTTTGTTTTGTTTTTTTTAGAAAAAAAAGGCTGAATTCTAATTAGAGTTAGTTGTAGGTTTCTCTTTTCAATAAAAACTTAAAAGGATTGTCATATTTTTTCCTAGAAAAAAAAAACACATCACAGGAGGACACTGTCATTTTTTAATCTATAAAATTACAAAATGAAAAAGGCCTTTTAAATCATATTATATTAAAGTTGATTTTTTCCCAAGAAAAAAAAGGCACTGAATTACATGATTAAAGTTGCATTTTGAGGGGAAAAAAAATGCAAAAATGGTTTGTCTTTTTTTTTTCCAATTGTAATATAATAAAATCATATTTTATAAGGAAAAAAAAAATGGTTTCTTTTATTAAGATTATGTTTCAAGAATACATTTTATAAGACAAAACATTTTAGTACTATTACAAGATAAAAATGTTATTTATTTTGAAATATATAAGTTGTATTATAATGAATTTATTTTCCTCAAAAAGTCACAATATAACGGAAAAATATGATTTTAATCCTAAGAACAAAACGTGTAATATTAAAAGGTATTTTTCCCAAAATATTACAATACGAATGTTGTATTTCGAATGAGGTGTGGACGTCAAGACAAGAGCAAAGACGTAGCAGTCAGAATGTGACACGATTCGAGTTCTATTTCGTAATTCAGTCCTATCGATGACTACCATGATCGCGCTCGTCGGTCCCGGAAACCAAGATATTCGTCCAAATCTCAAAATTTACGAGTGTCTTTGAAGAAAGCAGTAGGAAGCATCGGTTCCATTCGTTCTATTCACGAGCTCCAACGGCCGTAATGACAAGTCTTCCTCGGCCGCAATGCCAGCGGCGCGCTTTGGACGCACATCGCAGCAGATGTTCGACCGCGCATCCTCGCAAGACGCAGAAAATGTGCTCCAAAAAGGTCAACAACACAACAAGCACAAATGGAATGAGCAGGATTTGCTCCAGGCTAACTTTGAACGTTTGGGAGGATTTCACGCGTACACGGACAGCATCCTCTAAAAGGCGCCTTTATTTTATTTAGATTGGTTGTCTTGTGACTACCACTCTGTTTTTTTTTTTTTTTTTTATAAAAGCTGAGTCACTTTTCCACAAACATGTGATTGGAGAGAGCTCATTGCAGTCAATGTGCTGGTGTTTTTGTGGTTGTTGTTGGGTTTTTTTTGTTTTTTTGAAACGCAGCATTAAGAAAATATATGAAAAGAATATTCAAAATACATGTTTCAAGAAAATAAAAGAAACGTGCAAGAGCATAGTTCAAAAGAAAACAGAACCATATAAATTACAATTCTATAAAAATGTTGGGAAAAAAAAAATCATCAATTTAAATTGTATGAATACAACTTTGTACAAGCACTGTAAGTAGAAATTGCCCAAAATTTGGATTTTGTTTTAACAAAATCAAAAATATATTTAAATACATTTAAACCATATAAATAAAATAATAAGCTAAGTAATTTTAAAAGGTTATACAAGATATAGAGACGAATACTATTTCTTATTGCATAAATAAAAATTGTAAATAAAATTGAGACAATAACATTTGGGGGGAAAAAACAATGCAAAAAAAAAGTCATTTGCACCAATAAAGTCAATGTTTTTTCAAACAAATATGAGAACTAAATAAATGTAATTATTTGTGTAACAATTATGTAATTTTTAATAATTACAGAAGTATAAACAATAGTACAGCTATGTATTTTTTTCAATGTATGAATAAAATGTGAATTAAACTAAATACATAACACTAGCAAAAAATGTAATTACACCCAAAAATTGAAAATCATTTGAATAACTACAAATATATATATAAATGAAAACATTAGAAAAAAACCCAACAATTTTAACATTTTGTTTAACATTATCAATTTCAGTTGAATGTGTAGAAGGCAGAGCCAATACTTTTTTTTTTTTTTTTACTAAATATACTGTTTAACTCGCATTTATATGATTAAAAAAAGTATATAAAGAAACACAAAAGACAAGCTTGGCATCTCAGGTAAAGTGAGTCCAGCTAATGATGTTAATGTTTCACGTATTGATTTTGAGATTAAAAATGGCGAGTCATGTGAAACCTGCTCGACAAACAATGGGGGGGGGGGAGGAGGGGGCGATTTCGGCGGCGCTAATGGGGGAAAGGGGGGTGTTGGCGTCTCCCATTTGACAGATGGATGTTTGCCTTCCCCATCTGCTCTTTACAAGCTCCTCCTGCTGCTTTATTGTTGGCATCCAACACCCCCGATCAACAAACAAACGCTTCCCATGATAGAAACACACAGCAAGTCACCCACCCGCATATGTTACGCTAACTAGTAGCACAATGCTAACAGGTGACTATGTTAACAGGTGGCTAACTGCTGCTACTACGCTGAAGCTAGCAAAGACGACTGTTTCTTATACGGATTAACCCTGTCAATACATCAGGTGAGCAGGATGGCTTAGCATTAGCATCAGTTTTATTCATGTCCCCACCTCGTCTCCCGTGGAAAGCCGATGCGTGAGCTCTTTCAGGCTGCGCATCATCCGCTCGTCCCGGAAATCGTAAGGGAAGGTTTCCGTCCACTCCGTTAACAGCTGGAGGATCTTGGGAGCCATCTTCCGGAGTCGTATCTGGAACGGTAGCAAAGACCTGTGAGTGTAGGATTCGCTCAAGGGGAAAACGGGGTCAGTCGAAGATCTGGAGCGCCGTCCCCACCTTATCGGCTTGGGGATCGCCGAGCCGTTGCTGTTCCACGCACAGGTGGCACACTTTGGACATGAGCTCGTACGGGTGGATGAAGAGGCGAGAGCTCAGCAGGAATGTGAAGATGTAGGTCCTCTGTGGAGAAAGAACCAAATCAGGTCACAAACAGAGAAGTCACATGGGGGGAAAAAGTGTCCGTTTTTTTTTTTTTTTTAATGAGTACAAAATGGCCACCTTCTTGTGTCTTTTCAAGCACGGCTTCTAGAGACTTTTTTTGTGGGGCTACTCATAATAGGCAAATGTCATGATATCAAATCCTTCGACGGACCACTGAAAAGGATGAAAATGGATCTAACATGACCGCTTCAAACCAAGATGGCAGACCTCCTGTGTCTTTTCGGGATGGACTTTTGACACTTTTTGTGGGTCTACTCACTACGTAAATGGCTACAAAATGTCATTCTGCTAAAGGACATTGGATTTGTAGTCTGAATTTTAAAAAATGATTATTGTGGTTGCATTATAGGTTTCAAAAAAGCTGCTTCAAATCCAAATGATTATGGCATGTTAAGTCTTTTTTATGCCTACCAAATTTCATGCTGCCAAGTCAAACGGACTTCAGGGGATCAATTCGACCCCACCCAAAAAAAACAACAACAACAACAACAACTGGAGTCGAGTTGTAATAATTGCAAAACAGCTGCTTCACACCAAAATAGCAGACTTCCTGTGTCTTTTCAGGCATGGCCTCTTGATCATTTTTTGTAGGTCTACTTTTGGTTCTACCACTTATGTTGCCAAATGTAACAGGCTTCCGGGGCTGAACTTTCCCCAAAAAATCCCACAGTCCAATAATACTCACATCTGGATAATAGTCGACTGTGGGGAGCAGGTGTCGTATGAGGGCCTCCAAGGATCCCGACGCCAGGTTGTTGTCATGGTAGTAGAGGCCAGAGTAGACCTCCTCCTTGGCCTGGTAGAGGTTTTTGTTGTAGCCTCCGGCGCTGTGCGGTGTCTGAGGCATGTTGTTGTTGTCCTGCAAAAGCAAGACAAGCGGGTCAAGACCGCAGACGCAGACGCAGCACGCTCCCAAAAAAAGTCAACAGGCAGCGTCGACGTTTTAGATTTGGGACGCACACAGTGGAGCGTTTCCAAGCTAACGGCCGTTTGGCTTTGCTTTGTTTGGACGTGAGCGCTCAAGAGGAAAACCACGGTCTGCGAGAGCAGGAATGACATACCAGATTAGAGATCCGCCACTATTACGCCTCGGAGCCGTCCTGCCAAACTGAACCCTTCGCGACCTCCGCGAGAGCCGCAAGAAACTTAACGAGCACCAGCCGACTCCCGAAAAAGACGAAACAGATGAAGAGGCTTCAAGACGGATGAAAAACGACTTAAAACAAAATGACTGTTTGCTATTTGGCACAATGGAACCTATAAACACACGCGGTGTGAAGTTTGGAGTTTAAAAAAAAAAAAAAAAAAATGTTGGGTTTCCGTGCCACAAAGGTTTTTGTCTGGATTTGCTCTAAAATGTTTTCATAAAAAAGGTTTGTGGAAATCATTTTGGGTTAGCGTCATGGTGATCGCTAAACAAAGCAAAGAAGAAAACAAATCTCACTTGCGCACTTTGAAGAGAAAATTAGGAAGACGAAAATTTAAAAATCCTGACTGTTCATAGACCAAGGAACAATTCGCAGGCCAAAATAAAAAGTGTTCTCACTTCGTAAACATAATTCTGACAGTCGTGCGTTTCATGTACGCTCATTTCAAACATTGATTACGTTAGTTAGCTGGTTAGCAGTTAAGAATTTTTGATACGCTTTTTTAATCGCCAGTGCAGCAGCAGCAACAAACCGTGTCTGTCATCTGCCAATGCTAACATGCTAAAAGCTAGGATGTAAACAAAGATGTACTTTTGTTTTGTTTTTTTTTGCTTTTGCATTCAGTTATTTGTGTGAGCGAGTCCGCCACATGGCATAGCAGATGTTCCCATCGCCTCGCTCTCTTTTCTCATGGAAATGTCCTGCACTCGAGTTCATCAATAGTGGACACGCACGCACGGGGACTTGACATGTGAGGGCGCGTGTGTGCAAAACTAAAGACGTGGTTGGTGTGACCGTGTGTGTGGGTTTGGTTTGTTTCATCACGTTGTTGTTTGTGTTTGAAAAAGTACAGTGGTTGGTTTTGGAAGAAGTAAGCTTGAAAAAAATACTAATGACTAGGACTTCCTGTGCTTTTTCAGGCATGGCTTCTTGAGACTTTTTTTTTTGGGGGTCTACTCATGATAGACACGTCTACCAAATTTCAAATGTCGCCAAGTGGACCTAAATATGAGGGATGCATTCTCAAAACATAAAACGAAAAAAACAAAAAAATGACAATGACCATAAAACTTCAAACAAAAAGTATAGACTTTGTGTATTTTCGGCTATGGCTTCCGGATACCTTTTGGGGGTCTTTTCATGATTGATATGTCAACCGAATGTGGGGGATACATTTTCAACAACAACAACAAAAACAGAAAGAAAGAAAGCAACGGAACCCTGAAATGACCAAAACGTGGTCTTGAAATGGCCGATTCAAACCAAAATGACAGATTTCTTGTGTCTTTTAACGTATGACTTATTGAGACCTTTTTATAGGCCTACTCATGAAAAATCTACCAAATTTCATGTTTTGAAGTGGTTTTGAGGGCTGCATTTTCAAATACATCCCAAGTACCTCTGACAGTGATGTGACTGACCCTAAAATCCACTTTAGTCCAAAATGGCAGACTTCCTGGCTTCTTGAGACTGTTTTTTGTGGGTCCACGCATGACAGAGTTCATTTCATGTTGCTAAGTGAAACGAGACTAGGCTGAATTTTCAAAAATGAAATGTAAGGACCCCAGAAATGCCCAAAGTGAGCATAAAATGACCGCTTAAAACCAAATGATCAGACTTCTTGCGTCGTCTTGAATACGGCGTGAAGAGATTTTCTTTGTGGGTCAACTTGCCAACCAAAATCTCACGCTGCCAAGTGTAACTGTCTCCGGGGGCTGGACCCAAATGTTTCTGCGATGAGGTATCAGGTGTTGCATTGTTCTCTGCTTGTTTGATCAGGCCGAGTGGAGCAACCCAAAATGGAATGTTGTGTGTGACATCACTCTGGACAGCAACTCGGGAACAATCGCAGAAGGCCCGAGGCCACATGATGTCATGTGAAGATAAAAGTGCTTTTTGGACAATTGACACCGCCTCCTTAGATCGGATCAGGTGGCGTACTTTGATTGAGCGCATCATAGAGTGGAGATCAAAAGTGCCAAATGACGCAATAAAAGAGTCTTTGTTTGATTCTGTATTGTCTGACTGATATCTTGGACTGCCGTTTTTGACTGATGTTAGTTCACTAAAAGGAATTTTAACAATCTTAAAACTCACAGACCATGTCAGTACTTTTTTGGTCACGCACAAAATGAAATAACAGTAAAATCCAATCAATGGGTGTCTGTTGTAGTAGTTCGATGGTGGTGGGCTTGTTGGGTCGGGGGGGTGGGGTTGGTGGATCACATTCGGATTCGGGGGGCGGCAACTCCGACTTGACAGAAGCGTTATTTTGGCACGCCACTGTCAATTTAGCCTGCTAGCAAGCAGGGTGCCAGTTAAGAGTAAACAAATAAACAAGATCGCTTTGTTTACATTGTTTGTGTTTAGCCATCTGGCTACGTGAGGACAAATCGGATACTTTGCGATATTTGCATGTGAATTTGGATTACATTCAAAATACATTCAAAACGTAAAAACAAATGATGAGTCTGAATTTTTCCCGTTTTTGAAAACTCCAGAAAACAAGTCCATCAGTTGAATTGACTGGAGGACCAAAACTGATTTGAAAGTGAAGTGGATCCATTTTCAAATGGCAATGTGAACACGCAAGTTACTTTTTGGAACCATTTTTGAAGAGGATTAATTAGACCAAATCTAGTTTAAATTTACTTGTTATCCTTATTTTGGAGTCCAAATTTTTTTTCTTCAAACTTTTGATTCATTTACATTTTCAAAATGTTCAAACCAATCTTTAAAAAGTGCTTTCTTCTTACTTGTAAGTTTTAATAAAGGTTCCATTTTCATTATGCAACGTTTCCATTTTCACTTTTGCAGTTGCTAACTGTGCTGCTACTCGTCGATTGGCGTTTTATTGATTTGACGTTGGACTTTTTACACATGAAGGCAACACAAGCAAACAGCAGCTAACGGAACGGGCCTAACAACACTTCATTCACGTCTTCCTGAAAGCCAGGGCTTCATTTCGCAACTTAGGCGTCGTTTGGCGTTCCACACTTGGCAGCTGGTGACAGCGCCCCCCACAGGCAGCACGCCGCACCGTAGTAGCGACTCCCAAACTCAATTCAGCTGCACAGGCAAAAAAAATGCCAACACGCGAATCTCGATTGTCCGGACATAAAAACAATATTACAGCGCTACGTTAGCATCCCCAATGCATATTTGATACACTTACAGGAAACACCGAGAAATCCACATTTATATATAAGAAATAATAATTGTCAAAAATCCAGGAAGAAGTCGGAATTAGTCCATCTTTCTTCATAGAAAGCTTAGTAGAAGTGCGCAATGGTGGATAACAACAATGGAGGTCAACAGGCCACAACATTAGGTAGGCTACACCCTATGGCACTTCCTATTGCGATGCAATACAAAAGAAATGCAAACTTTTGATTGATAAAAAAAAAAAAAAAAGACGACAAGAACTATAAGCTAAACAACCACATCATAGAGCATTTTGTAACCACAAAAATGAAATGTGCCCAAGTCAAGTGGGCGTTAGGGATTAAGTTGCAGGAGAGGCGGCGGGAATCCTCTTAGCCAGAAGGTGTGCGAGTGTGTGCGTGTGTGTGGCTCCAAACAAACACGAGCAACGAGAACACACACTGCCATTGACTGAAATTATAGTACAAGTGTGACATTTCAATATTCAAGTACATTGCGCTATGAAAGAGCGATTACGGATCACTACGGTGGACCCGAGTGACCGAAGAGGCACATCATCAATAATATGCAATTAATGTAGGAGGAGGAAACATGAAAGTAAATAAAAAAAGAGTGTACATGAATGAAAAAAAAAGTAATTTATTTTTATTATGTTTTTTCTCCACTTGGTGCTTGATATTCCTAATTTTATTTGATTATGGACTTCTTTTTTTCTCCTAAAACCTTATTACGCTACTTAATTTTGTGTTTTTTAATTTTGTGTTTTTTAAAAAATAATTATTGTTGTTTATTTTATTCTGGATTTTTTTTCTTCATATTTTTTTCATTCACCCTGGTGCTTGCTATCTACTTCTTTTTTTTTCTTTTCTGGTACTTGCTCTTGTTTTGTTTTATTTTATTTTGTATTTATTTATATACATGTTCCTTCTTTTTAAAATGTTTTTGTTTCTCCCCTTCACGGTTGCTATTTATTTCCACTTTGTTTTTTTTCCTTTTTAATAATTAAACAAATATTCCGTGTGACATTCTATTGTTTTAATGGATGTTTATTGCCCACAACCCCCCCCCACCCACCCACCCCAATTTCTTTCCTCCAGACAAATACGTGTATTCAGTTTACCTCGGTTCCAGGTGCTCGTGCGTCCTTTCCCCCTCCAAAAAGTCCCTCCGAGTGTCCCAATACTTTTGTCCACCTCACGTCAGCGTCCAAGCGCTTGCGAGGGAGGCCGACAACGCAACCAGGAAAACGAAACAAACAAAAGAAAAGAAAAGAAAAGAGATCCAGACAAGGTGGCGGGGTGACCACGAAGTGGAAGCCGCGTGAAGGCGCGCGATCGCCGGCGTGCGTTAGCAACGTCTCCCGTGCGTCTCTCCGGCTCCGTGTGAGCTCCAGAGCTCAGCGCGAGGCTGCCGGCTTTTAAGGGTCAAGCCGGCAGCCAATCAGAAGAGAGGTGCGCCGCCCAGCCGCCGCCCCCCCCCCTCTGTCCAATTGGTTTCTCTTTCGTTCTATTGTCTCGAGTTTTACCCCTGGGTTTTTCCGCCACTCTCGCATCACTTTTCCTTTACGTACCAGTTTCTGCTTCACAGATATTGAATTATGAAAGAATTAATTACACAAAAGGGGTTAAAAATGTTTTAAAAAGTCATGTCTGCTTTGTCTCTGGTCTTGTTTTTTTTTTGGGGCTTTGCACCAGTGATGACAAACTGGGATGAGTTCCATTATTTAACGCACACATTTTAAATCCTGACCCTAATTTGGACACATCTCATTCATATTTAAGAGGAGCATTCATGCATGCAGTGTACATGTTACATAAAATGCTTAAGCAGCACAGAGTTGTTACGTTTCCCCATTAATCCGTCTTGTCGGAATGACCTCGCAAGCTTCAGCGCCGAAAACCACGTGGACCAGACATAAATATTATACAAGTCCTCCCCGTCAGTAAGGACATCTGGAAATGGATAACAAAAAAAAAAAGGAACCACTTCAAATAAAAATGGCAGACTTCCTGTGTCTCTTTGGGTATGGCTTCTTGAGACATTTTGGTGGGTCTGCTCAAAAAGACATGGCAACCAAATTTCAAGTAGCTAAGTGAAACTGTCTTCAAAAGAGTCAAAACATCCTAAAAATGATCAGAATGAGCATTTAAATTACCGCTTCAAAGAAAAACGACAAGATTCCCCTATCAGTTTATACAGCTTGGGTTGAAACTTTTTTTTTGCGGGACGAACAAATCTGACGTTGCTAGGTGACGTCTTTGTAGAACCACTGAGAATGACCAAAATGACCCTGACATGCCTGCTATAAACCAAAATAGCAGACTTACCATATCCTGTTGGGCATGACTTGTGTTGTTTTTTTTGTAGGTCTACTCATGAGCCAAATCTACCAAATATCATCTTGCAACGACAAACTGGCTTCAAGGGCTGAATTTTCAAAAACTGAGTTCACATTTGCGGGACCGCTATACGTGACCTTAACATGGCTGCTGCCAACTAAAATGGTGTCTCGCTGGGTTTGATTTCTTGAGATTTTTTTGTAGGCTTACTCATATGATAGACATTCCCACCAAATTTCGAGTTATGTGAAACTATCTTTAATTCCCACCAAATTTCGAGTTATGTGAAACTATCTTTAGGGAAAAATCTGAAGAAAAAAAAAAAAACCCCTCTGGTTGTTGTTAGTTTGTTTTGTGGCCAAAACGACACCAAAACCACCACTTGGAGACAAAATAAGTGAAATGGTGATCCGATCCAGATTGAGTTGATGATGGCAACAAAACCACAGGAGAAGTAAGTCGGTTGAGCTTGTTTTGTTTAATGTCCATAAAAGTGTTCAAAGGTGACATCTGAGTCTTGCCAATTGCAATTGACATCTTAATTTTCCCCTTTGGTGAAGAGGTGGTGGAGTTCGCTTGACACCTCCGCAGCCCGCGCGGTGGTGGTCACCCCGCCTCCGCATTTGCAGCCCTGCTCGCGGACCAGACAGGTGAGGAGCTCCAGCACCTGGATCTGGTGCTCCATGTGGGCCTTCTCCCGCCTCTCCTCCCTCTCGGCCGCCTCTCGCTGCCTCTGGAGCCACTGGCCCAGAAGCTCCTGGTGCCAGGTGGCCTGATCTTGCCGTTGTTTCTCCAGCTGCACCAGGAGGGCCCGCGTCTCCGACAGCAGTTGCTGGTAGCAGTGCGCCAGGTGCTGGAGGGCGGGCTCCAGGCGGAGGCAGGAGTCGTCGGGCGGGCGGGCCGGGGCCGGGGCCGCCGCTCCATCCTCGGGTGCGGCCGAGGTCGCCACGAGTGAAGCTGGGGGAGGAGATCCGGCAACTTCCAAGGATGGTGCTGTGACACAAGCGGACCAAAGTTAGAATGAGTCAAGCTGACCGCGTTATGCCTCATTTGCAGCCTTGTGCAGCTCATCTCCACTGCGCCGCATCGCCCCGTTTTCATTCGGATACCGCGCGCAAGACCGCAACCATAAGCCAACGAGGGAGACCCTTTGCCGAACGCAGTTTCCGGTCACAGCACGCCTTCTTACGATGGCGAACGCCAAACAGAAGGAGAGCCCTCGATCGCCGCCGAGCCTTCAGCTCCGGGACGCTGCGCTAGTAAGATCCGCAATCTCCACTTTGTCTTTCGTCTCCTCTTTGAAAAAATGTGTCACAAAGGGAGATGGGGGGGGGGGGGGGGCACGGCTCTGCGGTAGCCAACGGTCGTCTCCCAAACCGGAGGGTGGCGGTTCGATCCCCGGCCATTGTGACCATGTCCAAGTGTTCTTGAGCAAGATACTGAACCCGCAGTTGCTCCTGCGTCATCGGGTGGATGAGGAAACGGTCTTGAAGCGCTTTAAGTACATACGGTACAAAAGTGCTTCGCAAGTGAAAGCCTATTTACCATTTACCAAGTCAATACGGCTGTTGGCTTCCGATTTGGATTCCAGCTTGCCCGAAAGTCGGAGAAGCTTGTAGAGAATGGATTAGCAACTCAGTTCAAGTAGCTTTACTTCCTCCAACTTGGTCAAATGCGTTCTACAAGCTCATAGAAACAATTTTGGTTTTACCGCAAGAGTGTGAAGGTAGAGCTTGTTCTTCTCTCTGAAATTGTATTATCACTGTGCTAAGGCAAAGCAAGGCTGCTGTTGGGGCGCACGAGTTGCCTGAGGTGGACGATAACTGTCTGTTCATTCGGTTATATGTAGCCTCGCCTAAGGAGAAATCGGCAAACATTTTTTGAGCGTAGTGCTCGTCCTGTCTTTTGTCTATTAAGGGATTAAACATTGCACACTTGACAGCAGGGAAGCTCAAATGTCCTTTTCCCCAGTCACGTCGTCCAACTCTTCCATGGGGGGATCCCCAGGTGTTCCCGGGGCCAGCTGAGAGAGCGTCTCCGGCACATGCTCGGTCTTCTCTGCGGCGTTCGAGGATAAGTCGACCGCACAAGTAGGACGCGGGCGAAGGTTGGATTTATTGGCGTTTTGTCGGCAGCGGAGATACGACGGTTGGACTGACTCCTCCCCGCAGGACTTTCCCGGAACGCCTCGCCAGGGAGGTGTCCGGCGGCCACCTGATCTAGATCCTGTTGATGTGGAGGAGCAGTGGCTCTACACTGAGCCGACTCCGGGTTGATGAACCAGCTTCTTGTGGAGGGCAAGCCTGGAAACCTTGAGGCGGAATTTTGGTCGCTTGTATCCCTGATCTTGTTTTGGCCACAACACAGTGAAGTTGGGAATGTAGCTGGATAAAGGTGAATCGGGTTATTGTTTTACACAACCGTTCAACAACCCATTTGACATCAGATGTTCGAAAATTGTCAACAAAGACTTCGCCAATGTGTCAAACCGCCGGACTATATGCCCGACTACTGCCAAGGAGGACTTGTCTTTTTTTTTTGGTCTCAAGTATCGTTGGCTGGTATCGGCAGTCACCGCCAGGCCAGTCTGGGCCCGATACCGATACTTGGTCTCGGTACCCGCCCACCCATCGTCTGCATAACAACGAGTCAATGCGTAACGGCCATTACATACCAGTGCCGTGTCCGAGCTTCTTCGCTTTAGCTCTGATCATCTCAGTAGTCCTCATTCTACTCCAACCGATTTGGAACGGCTACGGTATTTATATGGATGATGTGTGCTTTAATTCTTTCCTAAACAGACAAGTCATCACTGACAAAACTTGTGACATCATTCGCTATTATATTTGTCGTCGCACATGAAAGCCTTGTGACGTTTGCTATTGGTTAAACAGGTCATTACCAGCAAGTAGGTTATTTTCGAAGTAGCAATAGTTTGAGCCTCACTCTCCTTAGCCTCTCTCTGAACTTTGTGCTCAGGACACCGCTGGATTTTTATGATGCGCAGTATCCACTTTGGATCAAATGTGTCATGTTACCATTGAGAAGGTCACAAACTGAAGAGGTAAATACGGTAAACCTGCACCTGTAATTGAGGTTTTTTTTTTTTTTTTTTGACGGACGTACCAGCAGGTTGAGGATGGACAGTCGATCCCAAAGGAATGTCCTGGCGTCTCTCTTGCGGGGGTTCCTGGAACCCGGCGTCGCTGAACTCGGAATCTTCACCGTTTTCCAGCTTGACGTGGAAGTCCCTCGGCCACGGGGGTCGTCCTCCCTTCTCCTCGGAGGAGCTCCGATGCTCTTTTCCCGGGGAGCTTAAAACGCGATCGCCAACCTCCGGCACAGGCGCACGCAAGTGAGGACCGACTCGCGAGTCATCCGCCGGCCTCCCCAGCACTGCGTCCATTTCGTCAAAGTACTTGAAGGTGCACATCTGGGATGCGCCCAAGCTCCTGTGCAGTTTGGCCCGGGCGTAGTTGGCCTTGAGGGTTTTGACGCGAAGGCGGCACTGGTGCGGACTTCGGGAGAAGCCCATGTCGCTCATGTGCGCCGAGAGGTGCTTGAAGATGTGGCGATTGCGCAGGTTTTCCGACAAACTCTTCTGAACGCGCTGGTCGCTCCAGGCGCAAAGCAGCACCTGCGTCTCCTCTGCCGTCCAGTTGACCGAGCGCTCTGCGTCGCGCTTCCCTAAAAAAAGAAAGGAAAAAAAAAAGGTCTTGGACACGGTTGCAAAATACAGGAAGTTACAAAGCTGAAAACGTTCCATGGGAGTTAACGGGAGTAGAACAGGAATTTCCGTATTGAATGCAAATACAATGTTTGATTTAAAAGTCGATATCTTTAGAATTAACTTGCTTTTCAAAAGTCTGAATACCCTCAGAACTTGACAACGCCGATCCAAAATTTAGGGACACTTTTCCATCTAAGTCAATAGGAAGATGTTTCTAAACATTTGGTAGAACTACACAACCTTTTTAGTAATAACGATGGAATGAATATCAACAAAATGTTTAGTCAAAAGTTTAAAAAGTGCCGCCCAACTCCATTCAAGTGGAAGGTGTCTACATATCTGACTAATCCTTTTTGAGAAGAGAACCTTGAAATGAAGACTGTCGAAAATGTACATTACAAAATAGACCAATGTTTAAAGACACTTAGCCATGTTATTCTATAAGAATGGTTCTAAGCTTTTGACTGGTGCTTAGTCTCAACTAAAAACACTACGGTCACTAAAATAATAAGAATAAGAATAAGAATAAGAATGGCTTTATTGATCCCACAGTGGGGAAATTTTCATTGTTACAGTAGCAAAGATATAGGTCACACAGGGGCGGCGGCATAATGTGGCCATTAATGTATAACATTGACGGCAAACATTTAGAAATAAATAAATAAATAAGTAAACTTTATACTGTAGTCATAGTTTATCAATTAGTCAGTTGACAATACATGTGCAGCCTCGGTCAAAAGCTTTGAAACACCTTATTGACTAGCATTGGAAACTTCAAACTGGACTATTTTGTTAAAATAATGAATAGTTTTAAAAAGTACTTTATGAGTCTTGAATTTTTTTTTCAATTATTTGAACCCACCGATTATAGCATTATATCTTACAACCTGTTGTACACTGCTTTACAAACTAGCTGTGTGTTTACCTTTTCCAAACTTGCTGTGCTGTAACGAGCTCATTGGATGTCAGAAGTGCTACTTAAATAAAACCCATTTCCTTTTTTAAAGTACATTTCTGACAACGTAGACTTGAGAGCAATGGTCTCAAACTCTGGTCTTCGAGGGCCACTTTCCTGCATGTTTTAGAAGTTTCCCACCTGCAATGCACCTGATTCAAGTGATCAACTCATCAGCAAGTTCTGCAGGAGCCTGATAACGATCCTGATCATTTGAATCAGGTGTGTTGCAGGAGGAAAGCTCTAAAAACATGTAGGAAAGCGGCCCTTGAGGACTGGGCTTGAGTGAGTTAGAGTGATGCTGTGAAATGCATCTCCCCCTCATATACACATTAAGAAGTATTGACTACACCTTTACACACGAGTGCAACATAACGAACAAGATCTGAGCTATAATGTCTGACAAAAAAATCTACCTGAATGTATAAATAATCACATTACTACCATAACATAATATGTAGGCATTCTAGCCGCATAAAAATTCCACAGGAAAACGACCACTTCAAATTGCGTAAAATACGGGGTTAATTTATCACTATATCACGTTTATTAAAGCGTTCGGGGGTGGAATGACTGAATATTTATCACAAAATGTCGGGAAAACTAACCAGGAAGTCTTGGTGCTAGCAGTTAGCATGGTTAGCCGGCGTCGTATAAGTCGGCGGAACAAATATTACGTGCTAGGTTTGCCGTAATAATGACAAAAAATATGAATAAAAGACATGCTTACGCCTCGTGGTGGACACAGAAGTGGTGGAGTTGATGGTTGGTTGGTTCATTTTTGGACGGCGAGCTCTGGAGACGTAAACAACAGCGCCGCCACTTCCGTGTGAGGGTGGCGACCGTGTGACGTCATCAGGCATGCGACGGCACCAGTCAGCGTCGCACACGAATTCCTCATTAAAAATGTTTCTTAGTTAAAAGCAAGGAAAGCAATAATTCACTATTTATCTTTGCCTGAAAGTTTTAAAAACAAGAACTTTTATTTTCAGCTTCATATTTTTATTCTATAATAGCTAAAATCAATCAATTACCGGTAGTTATTTTTTTTCTCCCATGTTTATATATTTTGTATTTTGTGTTACATATCTGCTACATTTTGCTTTATTATTCAACTTTGCTCAATTACAGCTTAATTCATCTTTATATATTATATGCAGCTCTGGAATAAAATTAAAGGTCCACTGCAAAATTCTACGTTTTCTTAATTTTGCTATCTATAGGTGTTTAATTAAAATGAGCATTTTTGTTTTATAAAAATTACTGACAACCTAACTCTGAAATTGCATGACAAATATTGTCATTGTGAGATGAGGCCTGTTTGGCACACATTAGATGGCTTGAGCCAGGCCGTTATATTGCTGTGACCTTTTCTCTTTCTGTGACCTTCCCAGTGACACTCCATTACTTTTCTGCCAAGCAAAAGAGCTATGTTAAAAACCAATCCATAGTTTTTATGATTAAATAAAACATGTATATTTTTAAAAATGTATAATTGGGTACATTAAAATATAAAATTGAAACAGTTTTCATTCTGTAGACATGGCTGCATGAGAAAATTCTACCTTTTGTTTGTCCATTTTTTTGTATTTAGCTACACGAGCGGGGCAAAATACTAGAAACAGCTCTCAGGAAGGAAATTGCTAACAGTGGAAAGCCACACGAATGTGTATTTAATGTGTATTTACATTGCTTTGTGTAAAACTACGCCTGCAGACACACTTCAAAATGTGTATTTTGAATATGGAGGAAGGAAACGTGCGGAGGAAACGTCTCCTCCGGGGTGTTAATTGCTCGTCCTTAGATGTCTGAGACGTGTCCCTCCCGTCTGCTGCACCGCCCGCCCCCCATCATCACAATCTCACAAAGCAAGACCCTACAAACAATGAGTGTATGTGCGTGCGTGCGTGTGTGTGTGCGTGTGGAGGTGCAAACATGTGTGAGCTCCTGCTGGAACATTTGCATGGTCACCATTCAGCTTTTGTTCCGTTGGCCTCTTACGTCAATCATCAGCATGAGGATCTTTACTTTTAAAAAAATTAACATGAAACATTTAACATGTGCTTAGCTTAACCAAACTGCATACAAATTCTAAGTCAACACCATACGGACGATTGTAACGTGCAGAGGAAAGGCCCGGATTTACCTTAAATTTTTTTTCCATATATATCTATATATATCTATATATATATATCTATATCTATATCTATATATATATATATATATATATATATATATATATATATATATATATATATATATATACACATATATATGTATCTCTCTCTCTCTCTCTCTCTCTCTCTCTCTCTCTCTCTCTCTCTCTCTCTCTCTCTCTCTCTCTCTCTCTCTCTCTATATATATATATATATATATATATATATATATATATATATACACATATATATGTATATAATTTAATTTTTGATATAATTACAGCAAGGAAATAAAGCAAAATCAAAAACTTCAGACTGTGGATGAATCACAAAAAAAATGGAATACTTTGAATTGAAATAACAGAAAAATAAAAACACAAAATTTGCAAAGAATAAAATGAATAAATAAACAAAATAAATTAAGAAAAAGTATAAGGGAAAAACCCAAATAAATGCGATAAATAAGATATTAAGAACATTGGACAAAACAAAAGACATAAAATTGGAAAAAAAATTAAAGGGAAAACTTTGACAAAGAAATATTTTTTTTAATGGCTACAATCGTTCCCCCCGTAATCATGTCCCTTCCCACTACACCTGATAGCTGCCCAGCTTGCCACTAACAGACTCTGTGGCGCAACGGTAGCGCGTCTGACTCCAGATCAGAAGGTTGCGTGTTCAAATCACGTCAGGGTCATTTCTCTTGTGGTGTCGCTTGACATTTGACTGACGCCCAAGTGAGTCTTTGTGTACAGTCATCAATAATGCAGCAAGTGATGCAATTTTTTCCCTCCTGTAAATTCTGGGTTGAGATACCATCGTGTTGAGCAGTACAATTGAGTGTGGGGGTATAGCTCAGTGGTAGAGCATTTGACTGCAGATCAAGAGGTCCCCGGTTCAAATCCGGGTGCCCCCTAAGCATTCATTTATGGTCAGAAATTCCATAACCTGTCTGCCCAAATTTTGGGACCAGTAATGACCAGTTTTTTGGACCGTTTTGCTTCTGTGAACTGAATCTGAAATTGTATCACTTAGTTCTTTAAACCTGTAATCTCAAAGGAAAAAAATAAACGGCTAATTGCGGAGCCAGCGGAATTTTGTCCGTTGCACTCTCAGTCAGAGTCTTCCCGGCTCAGGAAAAGCAGGACGAGCGCTGTTACATCATCCGCGGATGCCAGGATGGATTCCTGCTGCTGTTCTTGATGCTCGGCCCAATTTGCAGCTGCCTTGTATGGGCAGCGTGTCCAGAGTAGACACAAACCAAGACCTGCAGACTTGCACAACATCAAGATAATGTCAAGCTGACAGCGTCCATTTTTTTCATGCTACAGCATGTATTCCCTTTGGCATCTGACATCTTTCCTCTGATTTGTTGCCAATATGTAAACAGGAGCAAGGTTGCGCTACGAGACCGCTTAAACGAGAAGGCGACCCAAACATTCTTTTCCAGAATATGTTCCCAAGCAGGCCCACTAGTTGAAAAAAGGCATTCTGATCAATATTGCGTTTGTGGAATATGAGTTAAGCAGCAAGATCCACCTGTTTTTAGCCATGTCAGGGGGCGGCCATTTTGTCACTTCTGTCGACTGAAAATGACATCACGGTTGCTCGGGGCTCAGGTAACGACCAATCACGGCTGACCTGTTTTCAGAAGCTGAGCTATGATTGGTCGTTAGCTAAGCCCCAGGGGGGGTGTGATGTCATTTTCAGTCGACAGAAGTAACAAAATGGCCGCGCCCGGCTAAAAACGGGTGCATTTTGCTGCTTGACTCATTTTTCATATTAATGCCTTTTTTCAACTAGTGGGCCTGCGTATAACATTTATTACAAAAAAAAAAAAATGGGTTGACCTCCGCTTCAAGAGGAGCTCTTGATCAAATGATCCGACGTCATGCTAACGTACTAAACCGAGGTTGACTCAGTCAACTGGTCTCATCTTTTGACTAGTTGTACTAAGACTGTTTAGAAGGGTCCAACCTGAAAAACAAATTCATGCATCCTTAATGTGACCAAGGGGGTGGTTAGCATTAAGTGGCACTCTGGATTTGAACCGGAGACCTTTTGATCGCCAGTCAAATCTATCACTGAGATACACCTTGCATTGCTTTGATTGACTCCTGCACAATGGCCTCTGGAACGAACGGCACAAAGCGGGCCGCCTCCGGCACCCGCCCTTTATGAATGCCATTGTCATCCCTATGAAGCACGGCGGGGGTATAGCTCAGTGGTAGAGCATTTGACTGCAGATCAAGAGGTCTCCGGTTCAAATCCGGATGCCCCCTTCCAAATGTTTTTTGTTCGAAGTCAGTGAGAATGTATTCATTCACAATTTCAATGGCCTTGAGAGGGGAAAAAAAAAAAAAAAAACGACTCCCCTGAAAGCTGCCCGGAAATTGTCCACCGCTGCACTTTATCCCTGTTCGTCTGTTTCCTTTTCCACACGACTCCCGATTGTTTTCGCACGAGCGACTCTACTTGGTATCTGAATGCTTCCATTGTACCTTTACAGAAGCTACGTTTCACGGACTCTGTGGCGCAATGCTAGCGCATCTGATTCCACCACATCAGAAAATGGTGTCTTCAAATCACATCAGCGTCCAGAGCTAAACCTTCCTGCCGTCCATGTGACGGACCAGTCCGTCTATCCGTCACTGATGGACGCCCGTTTTGTTGACAAAGGACGGCAAACGTTATCAAATGGACGGAAACCCCTTTGCTTAGTCCGCCTTTTGTCCGCAGTCCGTCATTTGTCTATTTTTCGCGACGAGGCTTCGATGGCCGCGCCGAGCGCGGGGAGGAAAATAGTCAGTTGTTGTTGCTTGGGGGACAGATTTGAGTGAGGGACCAGGCAGTCAACGGGCTTCCAAAGCGCAGTGAGTCACTGTTTGTGTTCGAATATTGTCCAGCGGGGGCGCTTGTGAAAGTTTAGTCGGCATCATTTCAGAGGTTAGATGCTCCCGGGAATAGCAACTGTCAACAACAGTAGCTAGCAACGTGACCAGTGTGGAATTTTGATCACCAAAAGTGCGTTTGCTGTGTTCAAAACTCACACTAGCAACTATCGTTACGCAAAGAAAACAACAACAACAAAATAAAACTCTGACCCTGACGTGATTTGAACACGCAACCTTCTGATCTGGAGTCAGACGCGCTACCGTTGCGCCACAGAGTCCATGAAAGGCACGCCCTGTGCAGGGAGCAAAAGCAGCGCCGTAGGGTTGGCAAATGTGCCAGGTGTTAAAATTCACACCTACGTTCCGGCTTTCCACTCGCCTCTTTGACATAGCCACCGTCCCGCCTCTGATGCTACTAGCAAAGCCGGGAAACTCACATATGAGATCACTTTGAGGAAACTTCCCTGATAATCATACCATAAATGTCATCTTCCCAGCTGCAGCATCAGGGCGGGATGCCCGACCGCCAGACCTCCACAGAGGAATCCGCCACCCCCCCCCCTCTAATTTGCCTGCCCTTTTTTTTTTCTTTTTTACAGCAGCCACCAATTTGCAGAAGCCACTCTAACCAGACGCTAAACTCATGCCATAGGCTCCAAACATCTGCCGTGAGAAATAAAACACGGTTGGGGAAGAAAGGCTGCGTTAGTGGGCGGCGGGAAGCGCGGGGGGGGGGGGGGGGGGGCGTTCTGGGGAGGCGTGCGGTGGCTCAGGGCCGAAACGCACACCTGCTTCTCCGGCTTCAAAGCGACGCTCTTGCTCAATGATTCGGCCGTGGTCACGAGAACGTCAAGTGGGCCAAAAAGGCAGCTGGCTCAAATAGTATGAAGCCCGCCCAACAATCTCGTCTACAACTCCACATCACATCGAATCGACCGACCTACCTTTCTAATCCATGCACCTACCTAGCTCTTTAATATACACTGTGTACGGACCTACCTATCAAATCCACCTAATTGACATAATTGACATGCCTACCTACCAATCTGATCCAGCTATTTTAATCGCATTTTCCCACCAACATACCTAGCTAATACTTACCAATTTTATCTACCTACGTATTAATTTGGCCTACCTACTTTCTGATCAAATCTACTTAACTCATTCACTGCCATTGACGACATTACTCGTCTTTTCACAGTGCAGCCATTCCATCCCAGGAATTTATTGATATTTCTTTTCAGTTTTTTTCTAACGTTAAGGTCAAAGAGGGTCTGAAAATGTCTGGCAGTGAATGAGCTCATCTAATCTAGCTACAGACTCACCGAATCAACATGCCGGCCAACCAAATCTATTTATTTACCTATTTATCAGATCTGCCTACCCATCTAATACAGAGTTGTCCTCATTCTGCGTCATTGACCAAGCTACAGTGTCATCTGTTTGTTCCACAGGCCACAACAATCCAGCCAATCCACCACTTACCTATTTTATCAATTGATCTAGTCAATCTAATCGATCTACTCTACACACATAGGTGATACATATCTCTAATCTACCTGCCCAGCTAATCTACCCAGTCTACCTACATCTAATCTATATCCAAACTCGTGATCTGTCCACCCGATCTACCTTCCTAAACTCTCTAACCCACCCAACAATCGAATGTGTTGTTCCTTTCAACACAACAGGTCAGGAGTAGCGAGTGTGGGGCCTGTAAAACTTTGTCCCGCCTCCGTCACGACCTCAGAAGGCGGCCAAATTGCCATCTGGACTTTCAACACCCAAACTATGTCAGCGGTGTTCTCTCAAAAACTACACAGGAAAAAGGCGGAAAATTCCCCGTCTTTATTAGGCGGTGTGAACAGGGCTATTTTTACTGCGCTGTATTACGCCGTGTGTCTCTCCCTCTCTCTCACACCCCCTGTCTGGAAGGCTACGTAGAGGAATTTCCACCTTGACTTCTCACTTCCTAATGTGCCGCAAACAGGAAGTACTCTAAGAGGCGAAACGTGGAAGTTAAAGTTCTAAATTTACACACCGGGCCCAGAAACTCACCATGTTTGGTCTTTGCTTTGGGGAAAAAGGTTACTTCTTACATAAGAGCTTTTACGTAAATAAGGAATGTAGGTCACAGCATAGTTACGTCTGCAGCCAGAGGCCAGGCTTGATGCTAACATCACTACACCACAAACTAGCCAATGCTTTCAAGGGTATACACAGCACTGCTCCAGAGTCCACTGCATACTACACACATCAGGACCAGACAGAAGCAGGAAACATACCGAGACTCCACCGGAAGGAGAGCCTAAAGCAGGACTAAGACAGGACGACGGCCTCGACCGAGACGAGGGCATTTAGCAGTACCAGTCCCTGATCGGTCCAGAGCCTGGCGCAGGACCAAGGCATGGATTAGGACAAGGGCCTTGTCACCAACGGGGACCAATGCCCAGATCAGCAGCCGCGCCTAGACCAGGACCAGGACCTACATCAGTATTTGGAGGCATACACAACCCCAAAGATTAAGATATGGATAAGATGAGGACCTAGACCAGGACAAGGGCTGAGATCAGGACCTGGGTCAAGATCAGCATAAGACCAAGAACAGTGCCTTGACCAGGACCAGGACCTACATCAGTATTTGGAGGCATACACAACCCCAAAGATTAAGATATGGATAAGATGAGGACCTAGACCAGGACAAGGGCTGAGATCAGGACCTGGGTCAAGATCAGCATAAGACCAAGAACAGTGCCTTGACCAGGACCTAGACCAGTAACCAGGCATTAATCCGGACGAGGGCATGGCTCAAACAAGGGTCATAGTACAAAATAAGCAAGGTATACTAGGACCTGTGCCTGGAGTAGGACTAAGGCGTAGACCAGGGCGTATAACGGGACCAGGCTTCAACTGGGACCAAAGCCGAGATCAGGACCTGTGCCTCGACCGTGAGCGAGATCAGGCCCGGGGCATGGACCAGCATGAAATCAGGACAAGGACAGAGGCAGGACGACAGCCGAGCCCATGAAGAGTGCCTCAACACAGACCCTAGGCCAGTAAGGAGGCATAGTAAAGGACCTGGACCTGGATTAGGCAAGGACCCTGGAGTAAAACCTAATGTCTCGATGATGTAGCACCTTAGGGTCTTGTAAAGCTTCTGGTCTAAAACCTTGGTCCTGGAATAAACTTCAAGATAGGTCCTGATCCTGAACTAAGCAAGGACTGGATTTGATCTAAGTCCGGTCCTGGGCTAGGCCCTGGTCCCGATCTAAACCCTATCTTATGTCCCGGTCCCGGTGTAGACTCTGGTAATATATCTGCGACTTCTGCACCAGCACAACCAGCAGATCGAATCGCTTGACACTGAGCTGATCCTTTTGACTACCTTCTTACATAAGCTCACAGTCTTGCCTCAATTGGCAGCTTCACTTGCTCACATGCTTCACATCAATCGGCTGGACTCACACTCTTAGCTGCTGATTGAGGTGGCAAGTGGGAGAAAGGGGGGAGTCCACAGGAGATTGCTTCCACGCGTGGTCGGGATCAGTTGGACAGCAGGAAAAACAGGCCTGGGGGGCGGGGGGGGGTCAGCAGACATTCCTCACTTGCCAAAAGGGGGTCGCCACGGTGACCCCGGAGGGACACATTCCTCTCGGTGCTAGGGGGGGGGGGCCAAAAGGAAAGGAGTGTCTGGCTGGACTCCCAAAACGGATGCTGAAATCAGCCCCCAAAAGCAGTTTTACTGAGGAACGTGACAGGTAGACAAAGATCACGAGTCGACCCAGCAAAAAAAAGTCTCGAGAAGCCGTGCCTGAAAAAAAGAGAGGAAGGCGACCATTTTGGTTTCAAGTGGACACTTCGGGGTCAATTTGGACTACCAAACGAGCTATCGCCAACATACAATTGTTACTCAGCGCAGGAGAAAAACCTCAGGCCACGAGCCACATGCTGCTTCACCGAGAGCAGTTTCCACCCGAGTCAAGGCTGTGACTCATTCAAACGTGTCGGTGGTCTCGTGCAGCGTTTCACCAAACGATGGATCTTTAAACGCCTCTTGATTGGTTCACGCGAGGTTCTTAGCATTCCTCAAAACATTTTCTCACCTGCTAGCAGCGGAGCAGGTGGCAAAACGCAGTGGACGAGCGCACACACATGTGCATCCATGTCTTGATTTGTATTGGACTGTGTGTGTGTGTGTGTGTGTGTGTGTTTGTTCTACAAGCAAGTGTGTGTGTGTTTTTATTCTATTTTGTATATGATATGAGAAATATATCTTAATAATAAGAATATGAAATGACGGGGTGTTTTGCAATGTTCCTGCCTCCAAGATTTGCCAAGACCACCCTGGAAAACAGCCGCACAACACACACATATACACACACACACGCGCGCGCGCGCATGTATGTGTGTGTGTGTGTTCATCCTATGCTGGCATGGTTTGTGGTTTTTAGCTTAGTGGCCTCGCAGCCAGAAGGTTGTGGGTTCAAATCTGTGTCAAAGAGAAACATCGCAGCTTGGCAACATCAAGCCCAGAGCGCGCACACACACACGCACACACACACACACACACACACGCGCGCGCGCTTATATAATGTTGAAATTTTACATAACGGCCAAGGACGGGTTTAGTTCTCAAGTGAGCGGACAAGGAGCACATTGCAGACGGCGGCCTCGTCCAAGGCAACGTTGTCGTTGTCGTCCTTGTCATCACACAGCAAGAAGAGCGACCAGTTGATTTATTGTGAAAAGAAATCCACATAAAATATGGACAAAATACAAGCAATTTTCAACATTTTTTTTACTTCATTTTACTTTTTAAATTTTTTTTTTTTTTTTAAGAAAAGGGGATTCTTTTCAAAGATATTTGATCAAAACAAAGCTAGCTTTTGGGTGGGAAAATATATTTTACAACATTTTCAGGGATGAAAAGTTTTGAAGACATTTTTTTTTCAATAAATGTGGTTTTGTTGTGTTTTTGAGTTTTTCTTTCAAATAAGATTTGTTTATTGAGGGGGAAAAAAGAAGAATGTGATTTGTTGCGAAAAAGAAACTTCTTTTTTTTGTCACTAATCCAATTTATAATCCCACTAATGCTGCCCCGTTTTCCTCTTTTTTTTAACCATTTTTACAGAAAGAGAAAATTAAGGATGAAAAGTTTGGAAAAAGATGTTTTTAAGAGAATTTTTTTTTTTTTTTACAAATTTATAGAAATAAAAGAGTGAAGGCGGGGACATGAAACCATTTCTAGAAAAAGCAATCTATTTTTTGGAAAGCCTTTTATTTTTATTATTATTATAATATTATTTTTAATACATGTTTTTTTTTTTCCCCAGGACCCAAGTTGTAATCTTACAGGAATATTGCTGATTTTTGTTGGGGGTCAAAATACTTTTTATTTGGTCCAAATGTTTTTATATTCCAAGAAAAGAGCCATAATCTTACACAAACATTGGAGTGCTTTTCTTGCAAGACAAGATTTTTTTCTTTGAGCAACTAGTGGCCTGGCATGTACACTCCTTTCCATCCTTTTCTCCCTTTGTGGCTATCCGTGTTTTTGTTGGAAATGCGCTGTTTCCGCTTGCTCGTTGTCGTGTCAACTTGGCGTACGCGTGATGTCGTTCGTGACCCAAATCTCTATCAGAGGCATTTCGTGACATCAAAGTTGATGAACTGAGTCACACGGCGGTCATCGGAGTTCGCTCATCTCAAAGACGGAAGTGTCCTGACCTCCCGCTGACCGCGCTTGCACATTACGTCGCTCGTTTTTTTTTTCCACATCGTAAACACGTCGGTGTGAAAGACACAAACACAAAACGGCCTGCCCTCAGGACGACATTGACCAACAAAGGAGGGGTTTTTTTTTTTCTTACATTTTATTTTATTTTTATTATTGTTTTATTTTTAAAGAAGGAAAAAAACATTTTTTAAGGAGATTTTTTTTCTTAGGGGAAAAAAAAGACCAAATATTTTGAACAGAAGAAAAGATTTGTGTTAGTAGTTACTTTTTTTCTACTAGAATTTTTTTTTCCCCAATACAAATATTTTTTAATTTTAATTTTTTGTTGGAAAAAAAAATAAAATAAAGGAATATAGTGTGTTTTTTTTGGGGGGGGGAGAAATATTCTCTCTCTCTCTCTCTCTCTGAGAGAGAAAAAGAGATACTACAGAAGAATAATTCATCCATGTGAAAATGGAAGTAACATCGCAGATATCAACATTTCCCCAAAGTATGGGGTGGCCACAGAGTGACTAGGGCCACCCTGTAGCTTTGCCCCTGGGAAAAGGACAAAGGAAATATAAAAAAATATATATATTTTTGAAGCAAAATTTGAATTTTTGAGGAAAAATGTTACAATTACAAAGACAATTGTCGTATCCATGTGCTCCTTCTTCACAATCGGTGCTACAATTTTACGATTGTGACGTCAAAAACGAATCAAATATTCTCGGTGGGAATTTTTTGCAAAATGATGAACGACTTGAGCTTGTTGCTCTTTCCATTTTCTTTGTCTGTCTCCAGCCCTCATTTGCATGTTTGTGTCTTTGATGTTTTTTTGTTTTTTTTCATGTTATTAGCATGGATGACATCACTCCAAATGAATCCACACCGAAAGGCCAGAAGACATCATAATGGAGCGTCCTCATCTGGCTGCCAATATCCGTTTTTATTTTGTGTTTTTTTTTGCAGAACAAATCATCAATGTTAACATCATCAGAAGACATTGAGGATTAGAGCACAATCTCATTTGTTTCTTTGCTTTTTTTTTTTCCTTCTGTCACATTGTCGTTTAGCGTCAAAGCTAAACGACGTTGCTTATCGCGGCCACGCCAAAAACAGGAGACACTCGGCCAATTACGCATGACACAAACGCTTCGCTTTGGGACAAGTAGATCAAATTGTCTTTGTGTAACGTACGACGGTCTCATGTTTTATTCAGCATGACGAGCCAGGCCTCAGATTTATTGTTATTATGATGGTCGTTATCAGAGGCGGGCATTTGATTATAATCGCCTGTCAGTCGGTCCATCTATCATTTCAAATGCGCTTCCGTTAGCGCTTGCATCAACGCACTCAACCACCCCCCCCGTCTGAGTGGAATGTGAAACAGAAAACTCATCGCGTCCCCTTTTTCTTTTGGAATGTTTTCTAGACATTCTTTTTTACTAGACAAAAATTCTGAGGTGTTTAGAATTTATTTTTAGGGAATACTTTAATAATTGTTTTCACGTGGCAGGAAGCAAAGTAGCCCAAGCTACGTTAGCATGTTAGCTCAGCCCAACAATGCTGTTTTGACTTTTGAGAGCTAGCAGGTTGAACGAAAAATTCAGACGAAAGCAATTTTCCCAAAATCCGATCCGTGACAGCGAGCTATGTTAGCATGTTAGCGCGTAGCGAAGGAAACTCAATTATGTCGGTTGAAAGAAGGTCAAGCGTCCATAAAGTGGAACAGGACATTTGGGGAACGCGCTTACATAAGCGAACAATAATGTGAATAATGCTCGATATTCATACGCTAAGCCGATCTTTAATGAGATTAGCACGTCGCGCGTTATCGAGGTTAATCGGCTTAACGCGGACGGCCAAACGTCGCCCGGGCAAATTCATTTTCTACCCGTGCTCAAGGAGAGCGAGAGGGGGCGGGACGTCAAACGCTATTGGCCGAGCCGATCGCGCAGGACCACCAGCGATGACAACTTTTTTTCCCCCCAAGAAAAAAGTTGTTAGCTAAACAGAATAAAGTCCTCTTCAAAAAAAGAAAAGAAAAATAGTTTCTTTTTAAATTTGAAGAAAAAAAACTTTTTTCCCCCAAAGTTGGAATATTACGAACGAAAATATGGAAAAATCTCTCTTTGCATGTGCAACACACACACACACACACAAAAATAGTGTACATATGTGACATTCCCGGCTGGCTAATTCCTTCCTCGTGCTTGAGTGTTTATGTGCAGACACACACTGCACTTCCTTGTTCACACACAATCAGCTTGATGCCGTTACATAACCTGTGTATGCGTGCAAATGTGAGGATGCGTGTTTGTGTGTGTGAGCGGGTGTGCGTGCATGCATGCATGGGTGTGTGTGTGCCTGCAAGAGTTTGCGTGTACAACGTGTGCGTGTGTGCGCTTGCACGTGCGCGTTAACGTTTGAAGCTAATCTTTCAGACTAGTTTGCGCGTTTGTCTTTCACCCAAAACACAACAAAGGCGAGACCTCACCACACCTGTGGCGACACGACACACTCGTCCCACCAACAGATCGCTGGACAAAGTTTGACCCGGGAACAGATTACAGCGACGCCATCTTATTTCGCGATATCGAGGTGACGGCAAGTCAAAAGCTCCGAGCAACTGCGAGTGTCCGCACAACTCGCACCGGAGGCTGACGCTAGCTGTGGACCTTCTCTGCGTCTTCCTCTTGCTCTATAATTCCGCTGTCGCCGCTTTCAGTGGTGCTCGGTGCTGCCCCGCATGTTGTGGCGAAATGTGGTACTACACCGGAGGTGCGCAACTAAATCGGGACTTGCCCGTCCGTGTTCTATAAAAAGGCATCAAAACGATGACTTCAAAATCGGCAACACACAACATTTACAGTTTTGGCATCAAAAGACGCTTTTATGCAAGCAAGCGTCGCACGTAACGTCAGCCGTCAAGCCAAAAGAACATTCTGCAATGTTGGCGCGTCACGCTGTGCAAGGACGTGACGTTCTTTTCATTTTGCACGCCAAGGCCTCCAAAAGTCAACATTTCACAATAACAAAGATGGACTGCTAGAAGTGTGACGTGTTTTGGGGAATAAAGTTGGATTTGCTTAAACTGACAAAAAAAAAAAAATCACAATATTGTCAGATTTAGCCGACAGATGTTAAAGGCGCCATTTTTTTTAATCTTGATTTGATTGACAGCTGCCATCGTGCCAGTCTTCAGGTTGGCCGACTTCATCCCGGTGTGGATTGACCAGATGCGGCATTTTTACCATTTTTTATCATTAAGACATTTTGCTTTTATTTATGCCCAACGTATAGTGGAGCAAATAGATGTGTGATTGATTTTTTTTTTTGATTTTTTTTATGTAACTGTCGTTTGACTTTAATGGCAGGTCATCATTTATTTTCCATCCCGTGAGCCTCTTCATTTCATATACGCCGCACACACACACGCACACGCTGAACATCGAGCAGATTGCAATGATGCCTGATGGATTAGCAGTTTTGCCTGTGCTGTTTATGGATTACAGCTGTGTCTGTCTGCGCGTGCGTGCGCGCGTGCGTGCGCGCGTGTCGTTATGTAATGTCCAGCCACTCCAATTCCATGTAAAGACATGCCAATCGACAAAAACACAACCTTAGGAGTGACATGTCGCCTCTCACTCTACAATCTTGCCGAAAGCTCACTCCTCTGCATTTTGCTTTTTCTTTGGCTTTCTTCCCTCCATTTCTACCAGCTTCTTTTTTTGCCAGTTCACATTCTTTCAAAAAGAAGTCAAGCGCAAACCACAAAGAAGAGCGAGCACAACGAGTGGGAAGAGCTGTCAATCGGCTTCCTCTTTCGTTCTCCTCCTGTTGCCGTGGCGACAACTTCAGCATCACCAAACAAAGACCAACAACACAAATCAGCAGGTGAGGAGTCCTTACCTCCCGCACGCCAAGTGCACATCCCAGGACCTCTGCCAGGAACTTTGCCATTGCGGAGATTGAGACGAAGACCAGGAAGAGCAATAATGCGGTGATGATGATGATGATGATGATGGATGAAGAGCATCTGTCAAATCCTCCGTGGTGGTTGTGGGCGGGGCCGTAAGCCGACACATGCAGGTGGCAGATTTCCTGTCAATTGTCCGCACTCCAGGGGGCACCGCTGCAGCTTCAGTTGGTGGAAGAAGAAGAAGAATTAAAGCTGGCAAACCCAAAAAGAAGTCTAGGAATGGAAGCTACTGAATTTATTTAAGAATACAAGAATGAAGATTTCATAAACGCAATTTACTTAACACGATAAGACAAATCAGAGCCTGAATAAGAACAAAAATCCAACAAAGAAAGAAAGGTGAAAGAAAGGCCACCCAAAAGGCTAGGAATAATACGAAGTAAAGGCCCAAACGCCTCTTTTCTACAAGTGCCAGAATGATAAGAATTAAAGCACCCAAAATGGCAGTTGGTTTCCAGAATAAAAATGAAATCTCTGAAAAGATGACTGAAAGGTTAATGTGCAGGAAAGCATCCCAAAAAAAGGCGATTTATTTGCTGGAATAACAAGAAGAATTAAAGCCCCAGAAAAAGCCAATTTTGTTGCCAGAATAACAACTATGTAAGCCCCACAAAAAGACAGTTTTGTTCCCATAATAATACGAAATTAAAGTCTCGAAAGAAGTGATTCGGTTGCTCAAATAGTAATTGCCTGAAGAGTAAGATGAATTGGTTGCTTGAATACTCCAAAAGGCTGACATAACACAAATTAAAATGTGTTAATAACAACTAAAGCACCCCCTCCAACACACACACACACACACACACACAAAAAGTGACTTGACCTGAATCAAATCCATTTCAATAGAGTCCTTTGGGACCAGAAGTGAACCTGGCGTGACCCTTAAGCTCTGCCAGTGTTGCCCCTTCCTTAACCCATCTTGGTCTGACAGGGTCTTTACCATTTCACCGTTTGGCCCTCACCATCCGGATCATCCGGTTTTAGCCTCCATTAAAAGTGTTTTTTGTGTGTCTGCAGCTGCTCCTTAAGAGCAAGTTAGATTAAGCAGCAATTAGCAGAGCAGCATGAACACACCACAGCTGTCAGGATGACATCATTGAGTCAACCGGTCCAGGGGGCGCTATTCTTGCAAGATAGCGTGCTACAGTAAGCACTGCATATTCTGGGGTTTTAATTTTGTGACGTTACTATTATTTTGATGTGATACTGTGTTTTAATATGAATGAGAATTAAATGAATGAAATTATCAATGCCGTGTTTATATTTTTTAAGTCTCAAAATACCTGAAACAAAGAATATGAAAAAAAAAACCCTTCTGAATTCTGAAGTAAAAAAATTACACGATTACAGCTTGAGCGCTGTCTCCCTCTAGAGGCAGAAAGTTGACACTACAACTATTACCCATCAGTGGTTACCATTAAAAGTACAGTATGCTGTATAAATAACTCACGGAGGCTCTTATTTGTGCTTTTAGTAAAACAAAACACTTTTATTTAACAATAGCGTAATTATCAATATTTGAATTAAATGAATGTCAGTCTGGAGTAATTCAAAATATCTGAACTGGGTGAACGTCGGTCTCTGTCCGGAAGCTGCAATTACGTCACACACTTCCGCATCCGGTTTCTCCGCCCCCCCCCCTCCCGAAGTCAGCTGACTGTCAACAGTTTGTTTGCAAACAACGACAGCCCGACGAGCTCCGCGATGGGCCGAAGTGAAGGCGACGACCATGCGGCGGAAGAGCAGCAGCACGTCGGCGAGGACGCAGAGGAAGAAGAGGCGTCGGCGGCGCAGGGGGAACTGCATGCCTCTGCCGTCTCCACAGAGAGCCTCCTGGCCGCCTCGGACGACGTCGAGGTGGAGGAGGCTCACGGCGGAACGCAGTCCTCGCATCGGTTGCTAGCCTACAGCGACGCGCTCCTCTCCATCATCGCCACTGTTATGGTAAGACGGCGGGCCGGGCACAGACCCGGAAGTGAGTCGGGGATTGGAGAGGCCGCCCAATGGCTAGAAGCAGGTGCTTGTGACGTAACAAGACGTACGCATAAGTAAGCGCGGCTATCCAATGGCGGGAGAGTTAAAAGGTTTCTTGCAAGCTTTCCATCTAAATTTTTTTTAATTTTGTTTCTGTTTCTTTTTATGTTATATGTTCAACCACATTGTTGTAATCCTTATGCTCAGTCTATGTCAAGTAATGTATTTGTTGATACACGAGTGCCTTGTTTGTTTGTGCATAATTTGTTCAATAGAAAAAAAATAGTGCAACAAACGAAAACGAAAAAAAACAACAAAGTTTCCACCTAAAATGGCTAACATGCTGTTTTGAACAAATATCATACTATTTTTTTAGGCTTATTTTAACGATTTCATAATCATAACACGAGCTGTTTATAACGACGTTTTGTTTTAGTTAAAAATGACTGAGATGAGTAGTTTATAACCACTGTTTTGCGTCCAGTGGAGTCAAAATTACCTAATTATTATTAGCTGTTAATGATTCTTATGTGTTAGCCAAGTTTACAAACAACACGGGTGCTTTATAACCGTTTCTTTGTTTTCGCATAGTTTAGGAGGTCCAATGTTGCACACTTGTTAAGACGTTTTAACAGTATCCTTATAATAAATCTAGCTTTGTTTTAGCTCAATATAGTCGGCATAAGCAGTTCGTAACAACAATTCGGCTTTGTGTATGTCTAACATGGCCAACGTGAGCAGTTGTTTCACCATGAGAAACATACTTAGCATGATCAGTGAGATATTGGCTAATTCGTTGGATTTTCTGTTGCACGGATTAATGCTCATTTGATGGTGACATGGATGGCGTGCGAGAGAGTTGACGTTAGCTCGTGGCAAAAGCCGTAATATTTTGCTAAATTACTTAAAGACAAGCGAAGTAAATCTTTTGACATACCTGGTGAAAGAAATGTCTTCCACAAATCTGATGATAGGGGTCTGTCCCTTTCAAAATGTCTATTACGCCACGAGCCAGTTTTGCCACTCCTGTTTACAAATGTTATAAAATGGTTGATAATTCCTTTTTTCAACTCTGCCTTCATTTTTTTTTGCAACCAATGTAGCCGACATGAGCAACACTAACAAATGTGTGTGTGCTGGCAGATTCTTCCCGTGGCCCACACCAAGATGGACGCAGACAAGGTAATGTGCGACATCATCAGTGTTGTGTGTGTGTGTAACCGTGGTAACATGGTCTCCATTTTAGGAGCTAGATGAAAACCTACAGCTTCTACTGGGCACCAAGATGGCCGTCTACCTGATGACCTTCCTTATTGTCACTGTGGCCTGGGCGGCGCACATCAGGTGGAAAAAAAAAAAAAAAAAAAAAATCTGTTGTCACAGCAACGTCAAAATTCCTGTTTCACACCTTGCTTGTTTGACTTTTCGTTGTTCCTGTTAGACTTGTTCTTGTTCCTGTACAAATAATTATCACCTTAATGTGACTTGTTCCTTTATGGCCTGTCTCGTTCCTGTTTGGCTTTTAATCACCTTTCTTTGAATGTTTTGTAGTTCCTTGTTTGACCTGTTCTTGTTCAAGTTTCTTTTTTACCATTTTTTTCCCCAGTCCAACTATTTGTTAACTGTGCTTTCTTGTGACTTTATCGTTTCTGTTTGACTTGTTCCAGTTTGACTCGTTCTTATTTCTATTTACCAGATTTGTTTTCTTATGTGACTTTTTGTATTTCCTGTTTGACTTGTTCTTGTTCCTGTTGCAGGTTATTCCAGGTGATCGTGCGGATCGACGACACTCTGGCCTTGCTTAACCTTGTAAGTAGAGCAACTTTGTGCATGTTCCTGACCTGAAGTTCTTGTTCCAGGCATGATGTCGTTGTTCCTGACATGGTATTCTTGATGTGTTGATGTTCCTGTTTGGCGTTTCAGGCGTGCATGATGCTGATCACCCTGCTGCCGTACACGGTCAGTCTCTGTCCCGCCATTTGTTGACAAATGACATCACCGATGACATCACAGGAGAGGTTTTCTTGTCCCTGCAGTTTTCGCTGATGGCGACCTTTCCCTCGCACATCCTGGGAATTCTCCTGTTCTGCGGCTGCGTGATGGTCATCGGGCTCATTCAGGTTTGCTGTTAGCATTAGCATCTTCAAGCCTGACTTGTCACCGACACTGTGGTTGTTGGTTTTTTGTTCAGTCGGCGATCGTGTTGTATGCCTTTGGTCGTCCGTTCCTGCTCCAGGATCAGATCCAAGCGTGTGAGGATCGCTCCGTGTACAGACATCACATCCTCAAGGTCCTCCTGAGGGTTCCCGTCATGTGCCTCCTGGCTGCAGTTTGCTCCTTCTTCTGCTACCAGCTGGTTGGTCCCGCCTCCCCGACTTCCTGTTGTTGTCCCAGATGTGATGTTGTTCTTTTCCCTGAAGTGAGGATTCCCCTGTGAGGTTGCCATTCCTGATATGTTACTCCTCTTAACATGATATTGTTGCCGTTGATGTGTTGTTTTGGTTCCTGGCTCGGGGTTGGTTTTCCACATGTGTTGTTGTTGGTGTTCCTGGCATGCGGTTGTTGTTCCTGGCTTGTGGTTGTCGTTTCTGACGTGAGGTTCCTGTTCCTGACATGAGGTTGTTGTTGCTCCTGACTTTATATAGTTGCTGTTGTTATTCCTGATATGAGGCTGCACCTCTGTGAGGATTTTGTTGCTCCTGATGTGACATTGTTCTTGGTGAAAGTTCTTGGAGTTCTGTAGTGCGGTTCTTTATATGTGGCTGTTCCCGATGTGATGATTTTGACGTTATGTTGTTTCTGACTTGACAGTTTCTGATGTCAGGTTGTTGTTCCCAATGTGATTTTGTACTTTGTCTCCATTGGAGGTTGTTCCTGTCACGTTGTCGCTCCTGATGCGGTGAGGTTTTTCTGTCTGTGTTTGCCAGTCGTACGTGTTGCTGGCTCTGGTCATATTCCTTCCGTACATCTCCCGGGCGGTCCTGTGGTGTCAGGAAAAACTGCTCGGTAGGTGCCATCTTATTTTCTTCCAACTCGGACTTTTTCCAAGTCATTTTCACAATATTCAAAGTGTGCAATTGGGCTGTTTTTGAGGTCCTGCGGAGGAGGATCCGGAGCAGGTGATGTTCTACACTTTCCTGCCCAGCGAGCCGCTGAGTAAAGAGCGCGTGGAGGCCTTCAGTGACGGCGTCTACGCCATTGTGGCCACGCTGCTCATCCTGGACATTTGGTCGGTACTGAAAATCCGGGTCGCGGCACCAATTGAAAAGTTCTGTGGGAATTTCCGCCGCTCTGTTTACCTTTAATGCTCGCTTATACTAGCATTAACTACCAGAAAACGGTTATGTTGTGCAGACAGACCAACAGCATCAGTTTTTGAAAAGGTATGTAAATGACCATATTTGAACGTAAAAGCACCCCACAGCAGGCGACACTTGAATATGCCCCTGCCTTAACCTATTTGGGTAATCGATTCGGTTTAGTGACCTTGTTTAAGCTAAAATTGTCAAAATCCTTGGAATTTCAGCCTCTCTGATTTTGGTAATTCTCCACGAAAGCAGACTGATTATCTCGGTGTTGAACCCAACTAAGAAAATTGCAAATATCTGCTTTTGCTTTGGTAAATAATGATTTACCATTTTTGCAGATTTTCTGATGACCAAACAAGTAACTGAATCATAATCAATTTGTTTGTATATTTTCTGCAAGGTCAAACTAAAATTTCCTGTTTTTGGAAAAAAAAATAATAATAAAGGTGAAAATGAATACGTGATTTTATGCGATTGAAAAAAACCCCCCAAAAATCGTCACATTGACTATTAAAAGAATGGTTATTTGCAGAAATGCTCAAATGTTTTGTTTTGCAGCGAGGACAACGTCCCCGAGCCGGCTTTGGTGCAGCAGCGCTTCAACGGCAGCCTGGTGGCGGCGCTGCGCTCCAACGGCTCTGAGTACCTGGCCTACCTCGGCTCCTTCGCCACCGTGGGCCTGCTGTGGTTCGCGCACCACTCGCTCTTCCTGCAGGTGTCTCGGGCCACGCGCGCCATGGGCCTGCTCAACACGCTGTCGCTGGCCTTCGTGGGCGGCCTGCCGCTGGCCTTCCGGCTCACTCACGAGCTGCCTCGCGCCGCCCTGCGTGACGAGCGGCGCGCCGTGCAGGCCAGCTGCGTCCTGGTCTTTGGCGCCGGCGTCTTCCAGCTGGCCACCTGGGTGGCGGCGCTGCAGGGCGGCGGACGGCGGACGCTGCGGCCGGCCGTCCGCTACGGCGGCCCCGAGCACGTCTTCATGCTGGCCAAGCTGGCGCTGTACCCGGCCGTCGCCCTCGCCGCCTTCCTGCTCACGTGCGGGCTGAGCCGCTTCAGCGTCACCATCTTCCACCTCATGGAGATCGCCACGCCGCTCGCATTCCTGCTGCTCCGCTTGATGGTGAGAGTCGCCCTGGCCCTGCTCAGACGCCTGTTTTGCCCGCAAGGGAGACAACCGGGAAACGGCGAGGACAACGTCCAGTCAAGGGTGCCGTTTAGTCCGCTGGTAATCTAGTGACATGTCAAGCACGCTTCGCACGTGTAAAACGACGCGCATTTGTAACATTGCGGCGCTGCTGACCGCTGTTGTAACACTAAGCGGTAGCTATGGTGAAAACATTTAAATGACTACCTGCGTTTTAAGACAAACAGAAGCTTGAGGAAAGTTGCGGTAGGAAAAGTCAGGACATTAGCGAATGGACGAATAAGGATCAAAATGGAATTACTGGTAGGAGTATACGGTATTTGTTTTCCAATCAATACGACAGTCGATCCCCCTGCATAATCACCATTCGGCAACCGCAAATTCACATTTGGATTTTTTTCCCCCCCAAATATTTAAGAAAAAAAAAAAAAATTGGGGATTGTTTATTTTGCCCCTGTTTTTCGTGTAAAACGTATATTGCGTATATTGAATGTTTAGCTTTTTTTTTTTTTTTTTTAAATATTAATTTGATTTGATAAATTATGCAGATTTTCACCTATTTGTGGGCCAGTTCCTATCCCCCAACTGTAAAAATACATACTTGGACACGGCCGGCTGATGCGCTAGTTAACTCGGCCGTTCTAATAACTTACGTCAGTCACTTGCGTAAAGATCACGACAATGGGAAATGCAGGTAAAATACAAACAAGAACATTTAATTCCCTGACACAAAAAAAAATAATTGCGAAATCACTTTTTGAATGGACACGATAGATGCACTCGTAACTTGGGTTTTAACACTAAGGAGTGCCAACCTACCTTAAAAACCGTTGAGTAATTAGAAGCACAAAGAAAATCACTTTCAAAAGAGTCACATCAACAAATTTGGGGGAGGGTTAGAGGCGGGAACATTAAAACACCAACATCCAAATGGTTACATTTTGAAAACCTTAACTTTAGACAACTTAAAGATTATCTTTGTTTTCCCTAAAAATAAGTTAAAAAAAAAATGCAGAGAAAAATCTGTTTTAAAAAACATTTACAAGACTGATGTGCTCGTTAACACCGGAAGAACGTTTTTAACCTCACTAATAAGTTTAGTGAGGTTAAAAACGTTCTTCCGTTCTTAAGTCACGACTATACGCAAACATTCATGCAAAAAATAAATGGGTTTGAAAATGTGTTCAAGTGGACACGACAACGCGCTAGTAACTAAAACGTAAAAACATTTTAGCCAAGTAGAAGGCTGAAAAGTCATGACGACGACGACGATGAATGTAGGAACAAGACAGAAAGGGAAAATCTATGACATTTACGAAAAATACAGACATCCATTTTGAAACATCCAGAAAAAAGCAGAGCTGGGCACTTGACCCTTTTTTTTGTCGGTCCGTCCTCCGTTCGCGACCTGGGTACCCTTCCGGCCTCGTCCCTCCGTCCTTATTCATAAAAATGATCGCCCCCGGACCCCGTCCGTCCTCGTCCTTTTAAAGCGCTTCCGTCCTTGCATTCCGTCGGTCCGCCCCAGGAGCGGACAGTCAAGCGTCATGCCGGTGGTGACGATACTCACCCTACTGGGTCTCATCAATTGACGTTCTAGTGCAACTCACGCTCTATCTCTTGTTGAAAAAATCTCTTGCGCAGTTGGCTAACTAGCGGCGCGTTTGAAGTTTTCGGAGGCAATTTTGGTCGTTCGCCCATTTCGCGGAGTCGGTTGAGATGAACTTTGTCACACGCATGAAGGACGATTAGTGGGCCGGACTAAAATCCACCTCCGCCCTTGCTTAGTCCGACCCTTTTTTAAAATTTGTCGCCCTTGTCCTCCGTCCCAGAAATGGGCGGAGAGACGGACCGTTCCGGCCCCGGGATGGACTGCCCAGCTCTGACAAAAAGTCTACACACCCCTGTCCAAGTGGCATGTTTTTGAAAAAATCAAATCAAATCAAATAAAAAATGTTGAGACCATGATAAAACCTTTTCCTGTTACTAAACCTAGTTGGACAGAACATGTTGCGCTTGTCAACAACGACATGTTAGTAACTGTTATGTTTTTATGCTAAACTACGATAAAAACTATTTCATGTTGTCAAATTTAGCCAATAGGAAACCATGACAAAGTCACGACAATGGTGACTGAAGGAAAAAGACGTAAACCCCCAAAATCACTTCATGAACTTTCCGGGCTGTCCCCCCAAAACTTTTAAAATATGACCTCTTGAATTAGCTAAAAATGGCTGCTTCTACCTGACATGTCAGATTTCCTGTTCAATTTCAAGTCCTTGAGACTTTTTCATGTATCTTGTCATGATCAACTTGTCCACCCTATTTCGTGTTGATGGCTGAAACTAAAGAATCACCACATTGATAATGATGCCATAAAACTATCACCAAGCCATAAAGTCGTATTGCACTTTTTCAGCATTTTTCGGTGAAGTATGCTGACATTTTATCCGTTTTTGTTAAGGTTATATTGCTGATTTACAAACGTCTGCCAGTAGGGGTCACTGTTGTTTCAGTTGAATAGACCACAAATGACTTAAAAGTTCAAAGAAGCACTTTAAATATCAGACATTATATTCGTGTATGTTAGGATTGACAAGGTAATTTTAATGTTTGCTTGTTTTTTAATTTTGAAGCATCTGGAATGTTTTTCAAAGTAACTTTGGAGATTTTGTGGCATTGTTTAAGTGCAACTAACTTTTTTTTGTGCGTGCAATTGTTATGTTCCGAAATGTCTACATGATTTCATATCTATATTTTTTTCTGTGTGGAGTAAAGATGTTATAATAAACAACAAAACAATTGACTGTTTTTAAATAACTGTTTACCCCATGTTCATTTCAAACCCTTCATTATCATTTTCATCATCATCATAATAAACATTAAATTAAACGTTCACAATGATAAATAAAAAGCAATACCATCGCAAAATGGTCCAGTCCTTTTTCTAAAATTATTCTGTCTGAGAAAAAAAAGACAACCCAAAGGGGAAAAAAATGTGGACAGAATAATCAAGTTAACTGGCACACTTATCAATGTCACGCCCAATCACCATCGACTATTGTGCGAGTCTGTCAAGAGGACAGTTCAAATGCACATTTGAGGTCCACAATATAGATCCCCCCCTCCCCCCACACACTTTGCTATAGAAGAGCTTCCCAAAGTATTTTTTTTTTTTTTTTTTTTAAATTGGGGCGCCGACTGTCAGTTTTTTCAAGTCTATATGTAAATTGTGACAAGAAACAAGACTAACTCAATTGGCTAACTGCTTATGTCACAGCATAATGTACTTTATGAAAACATACAGTAATGACATTTAAATACACTTTAAAAAATGCATCATTTTTGGGTTTTTTTTTTTTGCTTCATTTCATTGGATATTGTGCTCCAGAATAATACAGACATAGATGGGGATGGTCACAACAACTTTGTAAGCTGCAGTAATGCAGGGTGACCCCCCCAAAAAATGTATTACTCGTACAGAGGGTAAAGAATATACGCCTGTGATTATTTTTATATCATTTCCCTACATGTATTGCTCCACCGTTTGTGTTCAAGTATCAGTCATTTGAAAGGTGAAAACTACGACACAGATGCTATTTGTTAGCCTGTCTGTGGCGGTTTTGTTTGTCGTAAACAAACAGCACAGTGCATAAGCAAACAAAACAGTGGCGAAATGTGTGCCAATTATCTTGAAGTTGTGAGTCTCGTTTCTTTGTCACATCTCGTAATGTTTTGGGCTTGACATTTCAATGCTAATTTGGGTCAGGAAAGCCTGCTTGGTATGCTTTACATGAATAGCCACATATTTAAAATCAACTCAATGGGCAGCTATGACAGGAAGTGGCATGCTTTAACGATAAAAGCCTCTCCTCTGGTCCCAGTAGCACTTTTCAAAATAAATAAGGGGGGGAAAAAAAAACAATTCACTCCATCCGGAAAACAGCAGCACAAGTTAAAAACGGGGCGGGATGCTTTGGTAAACCTTTTCTCCATCCCAAATAAATCGTGCTGACATTTGGAGAAAATTTGCATAAGATATAATCTGCTAAACTTTTTGCATTAAATATCATCTTCATGGCAAACTACATTCAAAAACATCCTCAAAATATCGAATTTCACTCAAAAAAAGCCTCTACAAAAAGTGGAGCTCAGTGCGGCGAGCATCGTTAGCAGGTAGGGTCATTTTAGTGCTTTTTCTTCAGTAGTACAATGCTAACGGGTTAGCAGTTTAGCGGTTAGCAGCCAGACTAGCAATATGCCACACACACACACGCTCAAATGTCATCAACTGAACAAATCAGCGCTTTGAGGGTTGTACGTGACAAACAAGCAGCCAAGAAAATTCGGATTTCCTTAAAATCACAAACTGAAAAAAACCATCTTTTACCTTAGCACGTCCGTGACTCGCTATCATCACAAACTGAAAAAAAAAAGCATCTTTTATTTTAGCACGTCCGTGACTCGCTATCAACACACGTGGAGCAAAGCGGTACTACAGGCCATAGTGCTACCTTGTTCCGTGGCTAACAAGTGAGCACCCAACCAAGCTAAAAACACAAGCGACTGTTTCCAGTTTTTAAAAATCGTATAATTTGATTTGCTCTATATCCTCTTGGCATCTGTGCAAGTAGTTTGCATTTTTTTTGGTGCTCAGTGTGGTTAGCGTCGTTAGCAGAAGGAACATTTGATTGGTTCTTCAACTTCAGCAGTACAATACTAACGGGGGAGTTTTGTGATACGCACCTATATTAGCCACGCAAACATGCTCAAATATTTTTAGCTGAACGAGCTAGGGCTACATAATGAAACTAGTAATGGCCAAGAAAATGTTACCTTCCTTAGCATGAGGAACTCGAGATTATTGAGTCTAAAGTTTGTCAGCTTCATGTATTGTATGCCCCCGTCCAGCTACTCCTATAAATACAACTAACATTTTGCTATGAAGCTATAGCATCTCCGCTAGTTGCACGCATTTTCCCACCCTGTGCAGAACATGCTGGTTATTATTGCATCTAAAGTTACATGTTAACTTTATGGATGTTGATGCCCCCATCTAACTACTGTGAAAATATAAAACTTTTTTTTTTTTTATTACCTTCTAAATGTTCAAATCTACTAAATATGTCCATGCTAGCTAGCTATATAGATACGTTTTGTGTGTATTTTGTTTTTATTGCAAATATCATCGGTAATATATATTAGCTCAACATTGACATTTTATATACATTAGCATGTGTGTGTTCTACTTTGGTGACTGTACAGGCACGCGGGCTAAAGTGGGCGGTCGCTGGTTAGCCCGAGTGCTAGGCCGCTAACCGTGCTAGGCCGCTAACCGCCGTATTGATTCATCGGCGGGTCAGTGCAAAGTGGGTTTTGACCACTTCCTGGTCAAAGATGGCGGTCGGATGCAATGCTCCAAAACCAGCGGAAGACTTTTTTTTTTTTTTTTTTTTAAATATCTTTTTTGACTACTTTTTCTTTTTTTTTTTTTTTTTAAACTAGCACAGGTTTCAAGTCGGATGAAAAGTCATCAGGATGACACACAATGTGTTGTTGTTGTATGTATGTTGTGTACATAGTTGTACCATCACACACGCACACTCGCCCCTCGTCCCCCCCCCCCTTCATGCCGTGGGGGGCAGCAGCCCTCGGTCCTTCAGGTGCGAGGTGAGCGTGTTGAAGATGCTAAGTTGCTGCTCCGGCTGTAGCATCAGCAGCTGCTGCAGGACTTTGCTCGGATTGGGGCCCCTGCAACCAAAATGACGGTAAACTAGCATTCAACCCAAATGGGCAGACTTCCTGTGTCTTGAAGACGTGGTTGTGGGTCTACTAACGGTAGCCCTGCCAACAAAATTTCATGAGACTAAATGAAACTCGCTTTTGATGCTGAATTTTTAAAAAATACTCTAGGAGGAGCTCATCTTTGAAAGACCCCTGAAAAAGGGGGAAAAAAAATTAGCTTAAAATGGCTGCTTCAAACCAAAATAGCCAATTTACTGTGTGTCATTTAAAGACATGGCTTCGAGACTTTTTTTGAGGGTCTTCTCACGACAGACCTGTCTACCAAATTTCATGTTGCTGAGTGAAGATGAATTTTCCAGTCCCACCTGATGAAGCTGGCGATGTAGACGTGGGTGAAGGTGGCCATCAGGTACTGACAGTCGAAGCGGTCCATGATGCCTCCGTGTCCCGGGATGGTGCTGGCGAAATCCTGGGAGAGAAGTGCGGAACATTACGTTCAGCACCATAACACTCGACACCGCACTAACGCCTAGTGCCGTTAACGGCGCAATGGCGAGCGAGCGGCTGATTCACTTTGATCTTGAAGGCTCGTTTGAAGCCGCTGGCGAAGAAGCCGCCGAAAGGGCCGATGAGCGACGCAAATGACGACAGGAAAACGCTGTGGATTTGGAATGGGTACAACGTCACCGTTTCCTGAGAAAACATACATACATACATACATCCGTACGTGAGCAATTCCGAATTCCATTTAAAAGACACCGGCAGCACTTTCCACGATTTCAGTTGGGTCGGCCAAGGAAGTGGCATGTGGAAGGGAGCAGTGTTTTGCGAGGCGCTCACCCACGGCAGCGCGTTGCGGACCAGCGCGGGCAGTTTGTACTGCTGCAGCACAAACAAGTCGGACGGCTCGCATTCCACCGTGAACAAGCTGCCGCTCTCGCTACTCAGGCCCACCGGACACACAAAGTACTGGAACTGGGACAGCAGCGACGACAACTGCACGACACAATGCAACATGTTCACGATGGAGACAAAAACAACGTGCATTTTGAACCGTCAAACGGCTTGACTTGCCATGAGTTTCGATGGGCCAAAAGGGCAAACGGCACAGCGTGTACATATTTGTTGATGTTGTGTATAGAGATAAGCCGATATGTTTTTTTTTTTTTCAGCGCCAATATCGATACCAATTATTAGGAGTCAAGGAGGCCGATAACCGATGTTTGGAGCCCATACTCATTTTCAGTAAAAAGGAAAATATTGGCATCAAAATCTAAAAAAAAATCAAATAAATTGATTTGTATAATGTTGATTTTTTAAAATGATTACTACTATACATTTGTTATAAAATTCTAACAAAAGGTTCAGGGAGCACTCAGGGTGCTGAATAAAAAAACAACAATAAAAACAATAGCTCCATATAGTTTTCTACAGTAAATGAAGTCCACAAAAATCTCAAAATGACACGGAAATGTTTTTATATTGATTTCAACGCAGTTATAAATTGATTTCTCATCGGCCGTCAGATTTTAAAAAATGGCTGATGCCGTCAGATATTTCGGTGCCAATAATCAGTCCACCCCTCGGTGTGTACATTTTATTGTATGTTGATTACATTTGTGTGCAAATATTGTGTACATCTTGCATGTTGCGCGTGTACACTCAGTTGTGTGTTTATGCTGTGCAGACATTAGTTGTGTGTCTACGTGTAGACGACGTTGTGATGTACATGTCATGTAGAAATTGTGTCGCTTGGATGTTGTGGACGGTGTCTAGCTGTACTCACAATGAATCCAAAAACGACGGTGGAGAAGTAACCTCCAATGAATCCCTCCCATGTCTTCTTGGGTGAGAGCTGCGCGCACACAAACACACACACACACACATTTATTGACAGCAATTTTCATTGATGTTGTTCATGTCTTGTGTGTTGCTGTTGAAACATTGCTCTACTTTCTTTCGGACCAACTTGATCTTCTAGCGTCAAGCTTCTTTTTCACAAATTTGTCATTTCGATTGATTGTCGATTAATCATCGGCAGTACATAAAGTTCTGTGGATTTTATCCATACGGAGTCTCAAAGTAAGAACCCTTCAGATTTTTTCCTAAATCCGACCCATAAAATGGAGGCTGAATTAATTTTCTTCAAATAGAAAAGGGAATTAGCACCCACCCAAAGGTTGTGCCCCCAAAAAGGGAACATTTCATATCAGCATGCTATTACATCGAATCTACAATTGAGATGGTAAAAAGATCATATAATTTCTTTTTAACAATGAATGATTAATTAACAGTATCAATGTTTACTATCATGTCAAGGGGTGCACGGGATTAAAACCATAATAAATACACATGCCCAATCTCCTCCACGTATGATTTTTTTTCCACCACAAAATAAAAAAAAAGTTGAATGTAAACACTTCGTCTTTAAAGTCTGTGCGTATAGATCTATCTATCTATCTATCTATCTCCATTGGGTGTGCATTCAAACCAAATGATGTCACCTTGATGAGTGGCGTGCGTCCAAAGAAGAAACCAAACAAGTAGGCGCCGATGTCATTGCAGATCACGATGGAGATGGGCACAATGAACCTAAAAATAGAATTTTGCATTATTATTTTTCAGTTAGTGGTATGCTAGCGTGAACCCCCGCATACTCTGCAAGTTTAATGATGTCATACCGTTTGAGTAAAATGCTAGCACGCATATTTGTGTGATGTCACGACAGTTTGTGCTAGTGCATTATTTGGGCTATTATGCTAACTGTTAATATTGATGAGCCTCATGTGACGGTGGCTTGTTTAGTGTTGAATTTTCGGTTCCACTGGCCTGAAAAAACATTTCCAAGAAATCATCCATTCAAACTGCCAAAACCAGCCTGAACACTTTGAAATAGATTGTTGCATTTTTTTTTTTTTTTTTTTTTGGGTAATGTGTCTTGATGGGATGTGTCAATGTGTTTGTGAGCCCTGTCAAAGAGGAATTTTTGTCACCATTTGGGACAGACAATAAAGTCTAAAGTAAATTCTATTCTATTGAATAATTGGTCTAACATGGGTTCGTGGTTGTGTACATGCTAGAAGCACGGTGTTGGTGCTCTCTGATCGTCTCTGTTTTAAGCGCTTTGAAGCCATTCTGTGGCATTGATCGGCAACTACAACCCCCTTCGATGGGGGGGAGTCAATTTTCCGTCAATGTTCGCCGTTTGCTGCACGTCTCCGATGCTATTCGCTGTTAACAGCAAACATTCTGTATGGCTTACCAGATCATTCCTTCAAACAGGTTCTGAATGACAAGGTGCGACTGAGTCACCACAATCAACAGCGTCACATGGGTCCACGCAAACTGGAATGGCAAACACACACCCAAACAACCACACACACATATACACACGAAAAGTGTCACAGCACATCGGAATGTGGCAGCACACGAATGACAGATGAGTGAAAGCGCATCAAAAGCACGGCTATATGCAGATTACATCGCAGTTAATTATATCCTGGAGTGCATTCTTTATCGATCAATTAGTCGTTTCATCAAGAATAAGTGTGACGCAGCGTGTATGCAGTGTTAGCAGTTAGCATTGCTGTTTGTATACACACCATGTAAAACTGCAGGCGGTAATGTTTCTTCACTAAACTCAGCACAAACATGCAGAAACCTAAAAAAAAAAAAAAAAAAAAAAAAGAAAAAGAAAGAAAAAAAGGGAAAAATGTGCCGTCAGCATCAAAGACAAAAAATAACAGCAAATATGTATGTCCAAGATGACATACCGGGTAATTAATATGACAGAATACATGTATGTTTCTTTCTCATGGAGCGTGTTCTACACGGTACATATTTATAATCTGAGAAGATGAAACATAAACCTCCCCCACCCACAATAGAGCATTAGCTTTAGCCGGCTAGCATGACCACAGCATACCACACTATTAGAATTAGCCAGTATTCTAAAGCGCGTTCTCCATTTTACATACAGTTAGTTACAGTCGGCCACACCTCTGTTTTACAAATAGCAACAGCGTTAGCATTAGCAAGATAGCGCAACCACAGCACACAACACCATTATCTTTAGCATTTGCCAGTTAGCTACAGTGCAACTCTATTTCACATGACCACAGCTCACCTCTAGTTAGACAGTTTACACAGTCAGCGTTAGCTTCAGCCAGCTATCATGACCGCAGCGCATCACACTTTTTACACGAGTATTAGCCAGTGCATAACTATTTAACATACGCCGCTAGTTTGAGACAGCTACAATGACCAAAGCCTAAAACATCATTAAATGTTAACTGTAGCCAGCTAGCGTGACCACAGCACACATCTGTTTTACATACAGTTAGCTTTAGCAAGCCAACATGACTCCAGCATACTTTTTTTTTTAGAAAAACACAATGAGCCTAGTTAGCTTTAGCTAGCTAGCATAATCACAGCACAGTTCTATTTTACATATTTGTAGATGAGGATTTTGAAGTATGAAAAGTGAACATTGCGACTTAAATTCATCAGATCAGAATTTAAAAAAAAAAAACTTACGATTGAAACCTTGGAGGAGAATGCGGGCATGGGTGCGAGGGTTCAGCCAGTTTGCTTACCTGCCAGGTACAAGGCGAAGGAGATAAACCTGTGGTAGCGAGACAGGAATTGCAAGGGCTCCTCTCTCTGCACCAGCGCGCCAAAGTAGTCGGCCAGCGTCTCGCCGTAGAAGAAGTAGTTGACGCACACCAGGAAGTACCTCAAGACAACAACACGTACAGCTTTACAATCATATACATAACATAGCACATCAACATTTAGAATCTTTCCACAACACACGTACGTTTGTGCCGTGATTTGAGTTGTTTCATCATCTCCCAACAACAACAAAACACACACGTGCATGCACAAAAGGCGGCTGTTCAACGTTCACATCTGTTCACTCTTCTTGACTTCCAACACAGCAGTGATCTTTGAACCCAGCGCACTCTACTCGGTGTGTGTGCGTGCGTGCGTGCGCGCGTGCGTGTCTTCCTCTCCTCACCAGCTCAAGGTCCTGAACCAGGGCAGGTCGTACGAGCGATAGACCTTGTAGCCAATTGTAATGATTTCCTGGAAACACTTGATTTGCACCGTCATCACCTATGACCACACGCAAACATGTAGTTAAGACCACCCAAAGTGATGTAGTTGGCACAGTAATAAGAATTCAAGCAAAGAAAGAAAAGTGGCCGGAATAATAGCTCTTAACAACCCCTCAAAATGTCATCGAGTCACCAGAGCAATAAAAAGAATTAAAGCTGGCCCAAATTTACACTGAGGTAAAATAAGTAACGCGCCACCAGTCCCCACAAAAAGTAATTTGGGTTTGAATAAGTACAAGAATAATAATTAAATCCTCCAAAAATATTATTTTGGTGTCAGAATAATAAGAGCTAAAGCTTGCCAAAGAGAGAATTTAGTTGCCAGAATAATGTTAAGATGCCAACAAAAAGAGATTTGGTCAACAATATAAGAGGAATTCCCCACAAAATGGCAGCTTTAAATCAAAATGCTTGTAAAAAGTCATGTTTTTTAAAGGCATTTTGTTCTCAAAAATGGAGATTCACTGGCCAGTGCTTGGGGCTGTAATTAAAAAAAAAAAAAGGCTACTCCAGTACAATAAAAGGAAAGGGTGCATACAATCAAAATGAGAGCGATTGGTCCCAGGTAGATGATGAGGAAGAAGCCGGAAATCATGGCGAGAGACAAAACTCCTCGGATCCAGTAGTTTTTCCATCTGTGGACACCACAAAAACAACAAGAACGTGCATTCATTTAGTTACACAGCATTTAACATATTAAGATGACATTTCCGTCCTGTAAAAATCATTCCTCGACTGTTTTGCCCTTGGTAGCGCGTAAAACCATAGCCCCCAAAAAAGGGGGAAAAAAAAGTCTAGTCAGTCTAGCGCTTAGCATCGGCTAATTAGCATAACACTAAAGGCTAATAACCACCTAGAAAAAATAAACAAAACTTTGTAGTGAAAGCAATGCAAAAAGTGAGTGAGACGTGCATGCCAGGCCACTAGTTGACGATGACACGAAGAAACAGGTGAAAACTTCAATTTTGTTTTCATGCATTAACAGCCCCCCCCACCCCCCCAAAAACAGAAAATCCAAAACGACACATTTTCAATTAAAAGGGTCTGGAGTTAGCAGTTCCTTGAGCACAGACCTCGGCCAGGGCAAAATTGCCGCCCCGTTTGCGATGCCACCCTTGACGGCCGGGTTGTATGCGACCATGCCGAGGCGTACCTCGGCGGCAGCCCCTCCAGAGCCTTGTTGAGACACTGCGGCGTGTTGTCGGTGTCTGCCGTGGACGCCGGTACGTCGGCGGCGTCCGCCTTGGTGTCCACGTCGCACTCGCCCTCTGTGTCGCCCTGCAGGCGCAGCAACCTGTCGTCGTCGTCGCCTTCGGCTTCCTTCGAACACCGGCCAAAAAACACAAGTTTGAGTGATTGACATTTACGGACATGCGAGGGAAAGGAACATAAACAAGCGGCGACGCGATTGCCATGTTGATACAAGATCCAGTTTGAGCCGGTTCTGCTTGGTGTGATGGAACGCTTCATCATTAGCAACAGGTCACAACTTAACTTGAGCAGTTCTTACATGAAGCCATAGTCGACATTAAAGCGACGTAGGAGATGCGCAGTATAGCTAGTATACATTTGGATAATCTAGATTTGGACTCTATCAACAAATGGCGATACCACAAGTGAATGATGTCAAGGTCATGGTCTCTATCCAAAACTCTCTTTGAGAGTGTACCGCGCTAGGGTAATGCTAATGCTAATTAGCTTGTATGGGTTGGCGCTCTAACCACGAAAGCAACAGACTGCACAAAAATTGTTCAGCAGCAACATGCAGACAGACAGTATCACAGTCACTTTATCCTCAGCGTACAACAACTGATATTAGTGCCGTACTGATGAGCTCAGAGTGCAGTTGAGACGTTAGGAATCCTGTCCTAGACAGGACACGCGGCCGCTGCAATATAATTGGTTGCTGCAAGGACTGCCTAGCACTCAAGATCATTCATTTTAACGCCTTAAATCAACCGTGTATCTGCCTGCTTGTACTGCCCCCAGGTGGCCAAGACGGGCACACCAGGAGGAGTAGCATTTAACTGGTGCAGTGTGGTAAAAACTGTTTCATTCTATTTTATTTTCTCTTTACTCTATGTTAACATAATCAATGGTAAGATTTTAAAACATAATCAACGATCCAAATCGCTAACATCAAAATAAAATAAAACTGCTAAAAATCAAAAGGAATACTCAGTGGTGCAAAGCCCTCCACCAAAGAATTTAAATAAAATTTTAAAAAAACACACAAATAACAGCAGATAGTCTTGTATTCTTTTCACCTATGCAAAAAAATAGTGCTACTTTTGTAAACGGGTCGAAGCTAAAAACTAGTTTGAACAGTGGTAGGCTGCGGCCGATAATGTCGCACTCCACTCCTGCAGGTGGCGGTAATGTGCATTACAAAGCAAAAACAAGCCTCTGCTTTTCACTCCTTCAGTCCTTTTTATCTTGTGCCAAGAATGTCCAAAAAAGGCCAACTGGAGGAACGGGTCCAGTTGCTTGTCACATTCGACAAGGTAACTCGCTCACTGGAGCTAGCGCTAACGCTTGAACGCCGCCGGCATCCCGTCGGGCGGCCAGAGCCAACCCAAAAAGGGAAATGAAGCAAGAGCCAGGGAATTAGCGCATGGATGGATGACATCAGCCTTAACTAAATATAGAAATGCTGCTGTACATATTTCAAAACACTATGGGTTTTATTTTCAGATTAAATTGAAGGAGATTGATTCTGGATGATGTTCACATTCACTTCGATGTATGTGTGTGCATATGTACGGATATTAAAATAGTATTGCCGTCATATATCGTGTTGTGTATAGTTGTCACTTAAAGAAAAAGTTTGATGTTTGACTGTTTTCAAAAATGAGACTCATTAAAAAAAGCTAATTTATAAGTGAAGAGTAAGATCCTAATCCTATTTGCTTTATCTTATTTTTTCAACTTTGCCTTGAAAATGTTGACTTATAAAACACGAATGTTTTATTGCATCGTTTTCGTAAAACAAACTTAAAAAAGAAAAAAAAGAAAGTCACTTTAATCTGTTAAACTAAGAACTTAATTCTCGAAAATGATTTTCCACCCCGACAAAATTTCTTTCCATCACAATTTTTTTCGAGGAAAAAAAGCAGTTTTTTTTTTCTTTGAAAATTGTATTTTTTTTCTTCTTCAAAAAATAAATAAATAAATAAAGTGATTTTATTCTTTCAAGATTACAACCCCCTGTGAAAAAAACATGACCCCCTCCCATGATGTAAATGTAAATTTCAGTGGTAAGTGTTGCTTTTTTATCATTTTCTTTCCCCAGTGGGCTTCCTTTTCCTGGATGTCTCCACCGCTCTTGTTTATTCATTCCTTCCTTCATACATTGCTGTCTTTTCATTCCACAATCAAGAGTGCAAATAATCGATGTTGTTGCCATCATCACATGACATGACTCCAAACTGTCATCAAGCCTCCATTTTGTTTTCATGCAGAAATGTTGTTTTTCCCATCAATCCTTCACGTCCTACTTGAAAATCATCGCGGTGCGTCCGACTGCCGCGAAACCCGACACGCGTGTTCCTCATGACAGGGCCCGCGGAAATCGCCATAGAAGCCACACACAGTTCGTCGGCCATTTTGGTTCGGAGGCCTCACTTTTCAAGGATTGCGGACGTTTGTACAAAGACGAGAAATCGTCCTCGTGAGTCTTCCTCACTCATCCAACTGGTTCATAGGTCAATGAGCCAATGCGCCACCAGCAGCACACCCTCCCGAGCGGGGCAAAAGGTCAACACTCAGCATCCCGCCAACTCTTCAACTCGTTTCAACTGATATTTATGACTCATGATTACCAAGCTTATCGCTACAATGGCTGACAAAAGAACACAACAGGACAGAATAGAGCAGAATAGAAGAGAACAGAGGAGAACAGAATAAAAGAGAATAGAACAGAATAAGCCTTTATTAGTTGCGCAATTCCGGTTTTCCGGCAACAAAGTGGAGTTTAGCAGCCCGCCAAAATATATTTACAAGACTAGGCTGTACATGAGGTTTACGAGTAAGCCCCTACCCCAAAACTGCAACAGGTATTAATCACAATTACTGCATCAAAAAAGACTTTTACCTTTAAATAAATAAAAAAAGAAGTATTTCCTTACGATTAAGACAGAAAACAATTTTATTCCTGTATACAATTGCCCAACCCGCTTGTTTTTTTTTTTTACTTTGATTTTAATTCACAAAATTCAGCTTTTTGGACAAAGGAAAAATGACTATTATGACTATAGTTTATAATTTTTGTTAAGTTGAAAATGTACTTTGTTACAAAATACATCTAGACTTTATTCTTGTAACACAGCACACTTTTTTACAAAAAAATATTGTAATCTCTTAAAATAACACAAAATATATTAAAGTACACTATATTATCTTTATTTACAACTTTTCTAGCAAAAAAAAATACTTGTAAGTATGCTGTCCTTCTAAAAAAATATTTTACTTTTCACTGAAAAAAGTACTAATCATTCTTGTAATATTTGATGTTTTAACAAGAAAAACATTAAAAGAAAAATATTTTTTTACTCTTATAAAATTGCGACTTAAAAAAATAAAAGAGGCAGCCAACATAAGAACTGTGACTGTTTTTTTCCCCCTTCAGGAGCTATCCCGCGTTTTTTGTGAAAAAATGCTAATTGGTGCTTTATCACAATTTTTTCAAGAATCTTTGGGATTAAAAAAATATCTATGCATTCGTTGCATGCAAATGCTGGAGCCCCTTTAAAAAAGATGCCCCATCTCAAGGGTTTAACTCCAAAATAGAGAACGTTGAAAGTTAAAAGATTAAAGTTATAATGGCTGTCAATTAAACGCCAATTTTCGCAAATCGCGGGCCGGCCGGTCCCCACTCTACGCGAATATCGGGGGTCCACAGTAGAGCACTTCGGACAACTGCTGTGTTTTTTGTTGTTGTTTTTTTTAATAATAAATTTCAGTTGAGGCTTTGAATTGTTGTTGTTCGGAGCTGCACTGAGACAACAATTTCAAATATTTGTTTTCCTATTTAAAAAATAAAAACAATTAAGTAGCTAAAATTGTAAAGTTTCGTGAGTAAATGAAGTGAACTTTGGCAGTTTCAGGAAGCGTTTCTATACCTGCAGGCAGGATGTGTTGTAAACATTGAATCAAAGCGAGGGAGCCTATTTTTAGACCAGTGGAGGGATTAGCCACTTAGCTCGCTAACAAGCTAACAGGCTAACAGGCTAATAATTAGCCTTCCGTCCCGTCCCACCTCAGCTTGACAACCCCGACCACCAACTTGTCCGGGCGAGTATTTTTTTAAATAATGATTACATATAAATTATTTTCACCTTGTCGCTTATGTTGTCGATGCTGTCCGGGTCCTCACTGCCGCCCCCTCGTCGCCGGAGCTCGGTCATGTCGCCTCCACCGCCCGCCAGCGGGACCTTCGTGTAGCCGCCCCCCGAGGAGCAGTGAAGGAAGCCCGGGAGAGGAGGCTCGCAAGGACGTTCACCCACTCTCTCGCCCTCGCCTCGGTTCCTCTTGGACGGTTAGTCAAACCGTCCCCAGTTGCGAGGCGTCAAAGGCCGCGGGGAGCGAGCGAGCGAGCCAGGGAACAAGAACTGATCCGCTGAAGATGTCCAAAATTCTCCACTACCGTCCCCACTGACTGGGATCGGACTGGGTGTTTGTGTTTATCACCGCAGTCCGCCATCAAGGTAGCGTCACTGTGGCGAAACCACGTCCTAAGCGTGGCCTTTCAAAGTAGGGTACGCGCCGCTGATATGCTTTAATTGGAGATTTATTATGGTGGGTGGAACAATTTTCACTTCCGGTACGGAGCTCCAAGTGTTTACTTGACGTGCCCTTGCTGCAGTTCATACTGACTGCAGATAATGTGCGCGCATGCGCGAGACGCTTTCTGACGTCACTTAGCAACCAAATCAAACCAAATGAAGGGGTTTCCTTTCATGAACGGGCATGTTTGATGTTTATTAATCATTATATTGATTGAACAATAGGACTATTACCTGAAAAAGACATTTTTCCAAATTGCAAAATATATTTATGAATTATGGGGAAATTGTATTATTCTTGTAAAATAAAAATATATATAAAATGGACGCCCTTCTTTCTTTTTTAATGTTACCTTTTGAGAATTTTGACTTAAAAACGCAACTACTTGAAAAATGACGTCAGATTTAGAAATCGGGCCTCCTTGCTTTGAAAATAAAATTGACTTTTGAAAAATTGACTTTCAACAAATAGTACTTATTCATCAAAAATGACTTTCTTAAAATTATATTTAAGAATTTGACCTTCTCTTGAAAAAGTAAACTTAAAAGTGAGTTATTTTGATAATACCTTAGAATTTTTTTCAGATTTTTTTTCTTCAAATGATTTTTCCATCAAAAATAAGGGTTACCTAAAAATGTGACATTCTTGAAAAAATATCACTTTAAAATCTGACTTGAAAAAAACCACCACTTTTTACTTAAAAAAATGTGACCTACTTGAACATATTAACTTTTTTCTTGAGAAATGTGTCTGAAAAACATTTCTTTGAAAATAAATTGCTAAAAAAAGTTATTTTGAAAAGTGAAAAAGGTAAAATTGCCTTTTTTCCTTGAAAATGTTGACTTTTTGTTGAAAAATGTAAATGAACGAGACATTTGGTGGTAAACAGCAATTATTTATTGAATGGCTAAAGAATAAGTATCAGCTCTATTGCATTATTGTAACATCTTGTTTCCATGACGATGACAAGGGTGTAAGATTTGTTCTTTTTTGTCTTTACAACATGATTTCTGGTGTGTGAACACAAACACACACAAGAAGAAGAAGAAACATTCATGTAGCACAGATTGCACAGCAGATACTCGCAAAGTGTTCAAATAGCAGAACCCCCGCAGGCCGCGCGCAACTGTCTTTTTTTTCTTTTTCCAGCGGGCGAGGGGGCGTGTCCTTGTGAGTGTCAAGTGTCGGGCCCAGCCCACAAAAAAGTGTATTTTCCTTGAAAAACATGACACAAAGACGACAATGGCGATAGGAAGAAGACAGTCTCGTTGTTGTTGTGGTACTGATGCACCAAGTCGGTCTGACATGTTCATGCAACAATCTTCTTTTTCTTTAAAAAAATGAAATAAAATAATGTAAAAGCAGCCGTCATTGCATAAATACTTTGTACACGTGAAATGTAATCAGGGACCGCGCACATTTCATATAAAAACAAAAGTCAACCAAAACAAAACAAAAAAATGCTCTTTTGTACACTGCTGATTGACATAGACGCCCAACACTATGACATCATAAAAAATGGCCGCTGCCATCGCGTGTGTTCATGAACCCGGTTGCAGCCATTTTGTGTTTTCATGGCAGCCAATCAAAACCAAGAGCTGACGTCCAAATCTTGTGTCGAATGGGAGCATAACATGTTTCTTGCTCTGATAAACACGATTTAAAAAGAGGCTCAAGTGTGCCCTGGAATTTGGCGACCTCTAGCGGTCAAAAATGTTTTGTTTTTTTTGCTAATGATCTTTCGCTTTATTCTTGTATGTTTCTGATGTACTGTTATTACTTTCATTTGGCTGCAACCAGGTTCAAAACATGCAAAAAAAATAAAATTCAACAAAAACAACTAATTTATGACGTGTTGAAATGTGTGTACATTCCTGCTGTTTGCAACCTATACAACACCTGGAACATGTTTGTTTTTGCCATAATTCATGACATGACATTATGATGATGATGATAAGCACGCCTGTGGGCACGGTCAACAAGTTATATAGTTATATTAAAAAAACAACAACATACACACATAGCAGAAGAAAATCCCTTTTGGTAAAAAATCCTGTACACTAACTCAAGACTGACCAGACATTATTAACATTAATGTTATTTCAAGATATAAGATATGATACTCCAACATGTCCATCCAGTCTCTTCAGGAAGCAGCAACTCAACAATTTGGCAAAAAAAAAAAAAAAAAAAAAAAATGTAGACAATTTTTGCATAACGAGTGACAATATTATTCATGAGTGACATTCATATCTCTTTGATGTCCACCTGCTAGCCGCTATGTTACATTTGACCTTTTTTTGTTGTTGTTTTGTGGATGTTCAAAAGGCCGTGGTTACATGTATGTACACTATAAACACCTTTAGGAAGAAGAGGAAGAGGAGGGCCGGGGCGGGGGCGCGCTCAGTTCTTGTGCTCGTCGCTGGCAGCGGTGCGCTCGTGCTGCAGGTTGCAGTAACAGTTGTGGCACACACGCACCGGGGACGAGATCTTCAGCCGCTTGATCTCCGACTGGAAGCGACTGCACCTGCAAACGGAAGGTCAGAAAGGTTTGGCTTCTTCCTAGGAAACCCTTTCACCCTGAAAAAGTGACCTTTTTGTGTCTTTTTTTCCTCCTTGAAAATTAGACTTGTTTTTTTTCTTGAAAAATGTGACGACTCTTTTTCACTGGAAAATTATCACCCGAAAAAAAAAAAAATCAATCAAATTTTATTAATATATTAATTCACACAAATACTGCAACTCAAAGTGCTTTAAAAACAACCCTCACCACCACTTTCCAAAATGTGACTATTTTGCTTGCTCTTGTGCTTTCTTCACGTCAAAATAAGACAAAAAATGTGACGTACTATTTTCTTGAAAAATGTAAATTTTTTCTTGAAAATGCCTTTTTCTTAAAATGTATTGCTTTTTATTGAAAAATGCCAATTTTGTCTTGAAAATTCAGATTTTTTTCTTGAAAAAGTATTTGACTTGAAAATTGTAAGTTTTTTTCTTTTCTTAGATGGATTGTTTGGTGGAAAATTTTGACCTTTCATCAAATTTTTGGGGGGTGTTTTTTTCCTCTTAAAAATAAGACTTAAGGAATTTGACACACGTAAAATTGAATTTTTTTTCCTTGAAAATTTCCCTTTTTCCAGATTTTTCAGTGTTATTTTCCCCTTCATAATAAGACTTAACTAAAAAAAAAAAAAATCAGACTTTCTTGAAAAATGTTATTTTTTTCTGAAGGAATTTCTTGAAAATGTGACTTTTCCATGTTATCTTATCAAATGTCATCTTGTTTTAATGTTTTTTTTTTTTTTTTTTTCAAATCCTGTTTTGCGGGTGTGTGCAAGGTCTCAGGGTGCACAACATCCTGAAAAAATGAGCATTAAAAAGATTACGGGTGCATATGAGGGAGAGGATAGGCCAACTCACGAAAAAAAGAAAGAAACAATTTTGAAAACTGATTTTGAAACTTCCACCCACTTTCTTTCACGTTGGACTTACTTCTGACAAAACAGCTGTCCACAATTGCGGCAGTGGTGACGTCTCTCGGTGAGGGAGAATCGTACGGCGCACCCCGAGCAGCTGTCCACCACCTCGTCCTTCACCCAGTGGTCGGCGGCCGAGCGCCCCGGCTGGTCGCTCACCGACCAGCTGAAGACGCGACCGCGCCCGTCGCCCACCAGGATCTTGCTGTGGTCCCTGGTAGGTAAGGAAAGAAGAAGGTGAGCGCCGTATGCAAAACCATTGGAATATTTATTCCATGCATGGTCCAAGGTCCATACACTAGGAGAACAAATGTTTCTTACTACTAAAACAGTTTTTGTTCCAATTACCAGTTTACTAGTACTGTTTAATAGTGCCAAAAATGGGGGGCGGGGGGGACGAGCAACACATGGTTGTTCCACTCATGCACTGAATACACAAAATGGCGGCACCAAGACAAAATGGCGGCACCGAGACAAAATGGCATCTCACTTGGAGATGGCGAGCGCGCTGATCTCGGCGGGCTGCGCGTTGTCCTTGCGGTCGAACGCCGTGTGCATGGTGAGTTTGCTGCGGAAGACCAGCTGTCGCTCCCACCTGTATCCTGTCGACACATGTCAGCAAGCTAGCGGTTAGCGGGCGTAACCCAACAACACCCCCCCCCCCCCCACCCCACAGCTGGCAGGGGCGCCCACACAATTCAGGGATACGTTGTTCAATGAAAATAAATCGACAAACAAGGTTTCCTAATGTTACATTCTATGTATCTTAACAGGGTTTTTATTTCTTTCATTTGTGGATTGAGGCAGGGGGTGCGCCGACTTGTGATTAGCACGCCCACCCTAGGAATCAAAAAAGAAACACCTACCTGCCCTGAGCTGGTTGAAGGTGCGCACCTCCACGGGGGGCGGGTGCAAAAGCTGATTGTTGGCACTGCTAGGGCCGTGGGGGTGCACATGGTGGGGGTGCGCACCCTTGTGTTGGCCTTCCGAGTAATTGACGAACACGAAGCCGTCCTTCTCGTCAATGCTCAGGCTGTCGGACCAGCGGTGGGAGTCGTCCGAGCCGCTGTCCATCGACCATGACGCACCACCTCGTGCGGATGGACCTTGAGAAAAAAAAATGGATGATGATGCCTTACTTTCAGGGATTCATGCGTAGGTGCGTCAAGGACACCAGGGGGTGTGAATGTTATATATTGTATTTGAGGTGTTGAAGTGGGTGTGCATCTTAAAATGTTTTAGAAAGACTGCTACAAATTAAAATCAAAATAGCTAATCAAGATTTGTCATGATTGATGAATTTCTATTTTGGTAGGTCTGGGGAATAAATGCTAAATGGGATTTGTTTTTTCTTGGTGGATTAGGGGTGTGCCAACTAAGTGTTGAAGGGGGTGTACAACTTAATGAGATGGTGAAAAATTTGTTCAGGGAATGTAGTTTGCCAAATGGAGTTTGATTGGACTCATTTTGTGGGTTGGGGAACTAGGGGTGTGCTGAAGTGTTGAAGGTGGTGTGCGGTGTCAAGATTCAGGAAAAAATTTGTATTTGGAAATAAACTATGAAGCTTGCTGAACCTGGTTTGTTTTGACTTATTTTGTGGATTGGGAAGGAGGGGCTGTGCAAAAAAAAAAAAAGGTAAACGATCAAATGAGCTTTTAGCTGGGCGTTACCTCTGGGTCTGTGCACTGTGCTGCCCGGTTGGCTCCCCGGCTGACTAGACGGGTTGCGTGCTGCTTTATGTTCTTGATGCGGACTATTTCCTGCTCCTCCTCCTTCTTCACCGTCTGATTCGCTGCTGTCCTCGTCGCCGCCCTCTGGAGGACCGGAGGGAAAAAATGCATGACACTTCCTGCCAAAATGTGAACACTTACTGTTGTTTTTTTTGGTTTTGTTTTTCCCAGACTCACCGAGTTTGTCATCTCCGCAGCAGTCGGGAACATCAGGCTCGACAGGTTCGGGAGCGGGGGTCTCTGGCACTTGGAGGAACTCCATCCTCCAGAACTACAACAACAACAACAACAGAGCGCTCCAGTTTACGGAGGCACCTTGAACGTACCAAACGTATGCGTAAGATACGATACGTAAGGAAAGAGGAATTCCACAATAGCTTCCGGTGCTAGCTAGCGTTTTTTTTCGTTACGTCTTTGTGTGCATTTACCCTGACGACGCCGTCCGAGTGTCCCGTGACGATGACGTTGTGCGTGTCCCACTCGTTCATCTCGGATACGCAGCAGCACGCGATGTTCTGGCTTCGTCCCGTGAAGGTGTTGGCGCTGGCGATGGGGCTGCCGTTGATGCTCCACACGTGGATGTACGTGCCCGCACATGACACGATGTCACCCTTCATATGCACACACATGCTAGCATTAGCATGTTAGCAATAGTAGTAGCTTTGTGATACAAGCCTTCGCAGCAGTTAACGCGCCATAGTGGTAGTTTGGGGATTTTAAAATTAGCCACATTAGCGATTTTGGGGGGTTGGGGATTAGCGTTAGCCACAGTAGCAGTTTTGAGATGTTAGCATTAGAGGCAGTAGCAATTCGTTTCCAAAGCACACTGAGTCACTATTTCTGTCAGACGGATGACGAATAACGGACGCTCAATTTTTAGTACAATGCCCAGCTCTGGCAATTACACATTTTTACTGCAGCCCGACAAGCGGGATGATTTAATAAACTGAAATCAGCCCTTTATGCCATTTTTACACATTAACACATTATAAAATAAGACAGCAATTAAGACATTAAATTAAATATATATATTTTTTAAACTGGCAAAAATTGAAATCAGCAACAACAAAAAAAATCTTCCTATTCCTGCCAATATTTCGCTCTAGTTCAACAAATATTAAGGACAAAATATAAAATAAGTTATTTTATTCATGATATATTCTTTAAATTAAACAGCTGATTACTGGAATTTTATTCAGCCCAAATATTGGAATCACCATTGGCCTAAAAAAGTCGGGCCCAAAGTTTTCCGTTAGCGTTAGTAGCAGTTGCACTTTCAAGTACAACATAATTGGCCTTCCCATTCCCTCTCTGTGACATGTCTTCTACGGATGAGCAGTTTTACTTTATTTAAGCTTAGCAATACATTGGTTGACTTTTTTTTTTATACTTTGTAAGGAATGTCACTCAAAACGTTGCCTGTTCGACCTAGGACCGAATATAGTGGAACCACGGTTGACAAACTTAATTTGTTCTGTGACTGTTTTGCGAGGTAACGAAATGACACAATTAATCAGCGAGACCTTGTGCAGTCGCCCAAGCTTTTTGGAATCAAGGTTTCCCCGTATTCGTCTTTGTGCCCGCCCACCGTGAGTTCGTTGATGCAGAGTGCGGAGACGGGAGCGCGGTGTCCTCGCAGCTGCGTGACGAAGGAGAGCTTGTTGAGGTCCCACACGATGCATGTTCTGTCCCGAGAGCCGCTGACCACGATGTGGTACGCGGACGATGCCGTCAGACACGTGACGGCGTCCGTGTGGCCCAGCAGCGCCTGCGAACACACACGGGAGGGGGGGGCGGGGGGTGGGTGGGTAGCATCGTGGCGTCACGGCACGAAAAATCCCAAATTTTACCTGCTTGAGCGTGAGCATCTTGGCTCGCTCTTTGGACGTGCCCGTCTCCCAAACGCAGATGGCCGTGCTGGTGCCGCCCGTGATCACCAGCTTGGGGTTGGGGCAGATGGCGCACAAGATCTGACCCCACTCGGACAAGCACTCATACACCACCAACGCCTGAATAAAAAAAAAAAAAAAAAAAAATGGGCCGCTTATGTAAACGTTAAAAAAAAAAAGTTTCAACTCTAAAGACAAAATGCCCAGCTCATCAAGTACCCCCAAATCTGGTCCTTTATTTTCCTTTCCTTTCCCTCATTCGCTTCTTTTTTCTAGATAAATATAATTTATGTCAGTGTGTACATGTAAACATTATACAGTAACCCTTTATTTTAGTTTTATATTATTTTTGGCTTGCTCAAATTGTTGCCCGCCCAAGAGGGTCTCAGCAGGAGCCTGGCTGAACCTTTCTCCTCTTCCTTTTTTCCCTCCATAAATGTAATCAACATACATATATTTGTATTATTTATTCTCTACCTCTATATTCTCTCTCTCAGTATATATACTTACATACTGTATGTATACATAGATTCTTTTTTTGTTGTTTTTTTGGGCGTGGGCTCCAGAGCAAAGTGCCCAGGCCTCCCTGGATTGTTGTCCAGTAAAAGGTGCCTCAGCTGGGACATCTCCGCTAACCGACAACCTTTCAACATTGCTTTTTTTCCCCCCCGCTAAGCCTTTTGTCTAATCTTGACGCAGTACAACAAATATGTATTCACACAAACAGTATATACATTTGTTATTTCCGCCAGAGTGAACCCGAGAGGGGCCTCAGCTCCGATTTACGCCGACCCAAGAAGCAAGTCTGGTTCTTTGGAGGACTGCAACTGACCTTATCGGACTCGTAGTTGGCCAAGCGGCAGCTGAGGTCGGCGTAGCCCCACGCGAAAGTCTTGTTCCACGTGGGCGGAGTCAGCACTTTGTTCTGCTCCACGGCCAAGATGCCTTTGTCGGTGCACACGATCTGACCCACGGGCTCCTTTAGCTCTGAAACAAAAACAAGCAATGACATTGTGAACATGTGCGCTATTATATCGTATGTGTGAGTGTGTGTACCTTTGACGGGGGCCAGCGAGGGTCTGAGGTTGTCCAGGTGGTAAAAGAAGATTTTCTCGCCGGTAGAGCTCGGCGGAACGTTGATGGGGTCGCCGTTAGCTTTGCTACGCACCCGTTTAGGCGGGTGGGGCTTCTTAAACAGCTGCAACACACACACACACACGTTTGTGACATTAACATTAGCTACAGCGGCAGTTTGGGGAGGTTAGCATTATATATAGTATAGTTGTTTCGGTACTATTATTAGCTAAAATAGCTTTTTTTTTTGTTTAATATTATGGTATTAGCTGCACTGATATTTTGGGGTGTCAGCATCAAACAACATTAGCTTATATAGCATTTTTTTCTGATAATAGAATTAGCGACACTAGTTTTGTAACATTAGCATTCATTGCATTTGCATGACATTATCATTAGCTAAGATAGAATTTTGTAGGTGGTTAGCATTATTACATAGCAATTATCTGACACTGGCCAGATTTCATTATTATCTGCCTTAGCAATTTTTAGATGGTAGTATGAACTGCATTAGCAGTGGCGATAGCATTAGCCGCATTAGCATTACTTCTTTACTATCAGCTACATTCACACTTTTTAGATATTGGGATTAGCAGTATTGTGGCGTTGGCATTAGCGGCGGTGTCAGGACTGTGGTGTTAGCATTAGCATTAGCACCTGCTTGGGGATCTGCCCAAAGTTGTTGATGAATCCGATGGTGGCCGTCTCCTTGAGAGGGTCGTTGATGTTGTAGATGTCCACTTGGCCCTCGTAAAAGAGATGGTGGAAAACGTTGACGGCCTCCACGGCAGGAGGACCTTGCTGCTTGTAGCCAAAGATCAGGTCAATCCACTCGTGGAGGTGCGCCGACACGTACTCGCATTCCAGCGCCTGGATGAAAAGATGCGAGAATGAACGCCTAAGCACAGGTAAAACGTCAATGAAAGTTTGAAACTCTGGTGGTGGGACGCCCTTAGCGTGAAAAGGTTTGGACAAGACAGCACTAGACTTTTTTTTTTTTTTAGTGGATCACTTAGGATGTCCAATGGGGTGCGTAACTTAAAAACTGTAGGGAAAGCTAATGCTAATGGAGCACCTCTCTGTGAACTCGGATGAACTCCCGGGGGTCGCCCTTGGCCCACGGAGGCAGGATAACGTCGCCCAGCTTGGTGCCGTTCTGCTTGGCGCCTGTTAGCGTCAAAGAGATAACCATTAGCATCAGTGATGTTGTTTGCCACTATGTTAGCGTGTTAGCCGCTACTGACCCAGATCAAAGTTGTTGGAGTTGAGCAGGAACTCTGGCAGGTAGAAGAACTCGGGGATGAGCTCTTTGACGTCGGCCATGTTGTGCTTGGCGGCGGACAGCCAGGCCTCTCGCACGCTGTGGAACATCCTGTCGGCCAGGTCAAAATGGCCGCCCTAGGGGAGGGGCCCGTTGAGTATCATTGTAGCATTGTTAGCTTAGGTTTATTCATACAAGGATTTCCTCACCTGCAGCCTGAGGAAAATCTGCGTGAAAGGCTCCATGCGCACCAGGTAGGAGGCCACGATCATGGCGGACGAGTAGTGTGTGCCGTAGTGGTAGGCGGGAGTTTCGCCTGCGTGGGGAAATCAGTGGACAGTCTTTGTGTCAATCATTCATTCAGCGTTTATCCAGTCATTGGTAATTGTCACTCATTACCATTGGGGTCCTCCCAGTCCTTGTAGCGTTTCTTGTACTGTGTCAGCCTGTCGTCCGTCTGTGCCCCCATGGGCTTGGCGAGATTGCGGAAGGTCTTGGGGTTGTTCAGGTCAAGCTCCTACGCCGCAAAACAAACACAAAACCGGAATCAGCGCGACAAGCTTCGAGGCAGACGCCGGGCCGTCGAGCCGAAGGACTCACCTCGGAGTCAAAGTCAGCCAAGATCCAGGGGAAGACCGGGTACTGCATTAGGTCATTGTAGGAGCGTCCCGCCAGCGTGTTGAGGTGCATCAGGTACTGGAAGTTACTGATCTCCCCTCGCTGGAAAAAAACAAGCAAGTCAGGCCAGGACAGGACCGAGGATGAGGGTCCATTTTGAGACACGAGATGGAGGCTTGATTACCTCCCAACGCTGAGTCACTGACTTCTCACCCACCAAAGTGCTGAGGAGACCAGACCTGATGACAACATAACAGACACACTTAAGACAGTTAGCCTGATGTTAGCATTAGCAACAGTAGTAGTTTTCCTGTTGTTAGCAGTAGCAACTGTATCATATAAGTAACGATATAAGTGTTTCAAATTGGTCCATATCGATATATATACATATTTATATATATCTATATATGTATATATTTATTTATTTATTCATTTATTTATTTGTTTCTTTTTTAAACTATTGAAAATAAGGACCCTGGAGAAAAATGAATTTAGGTTATTTTATTTTAAACATAACACTTAACCTTTAATAAGAGGTGAACGTAACTATGAAAGAGTGTAATAAACTGGTCAATATAAAGAATAAATAAACTGTTTTAAAATGTGCTTAGTAGGGCTGGGCGATATGTCTGAAAAATTCAGTCACAATCTAACCTATTTAAAAAAAACAACAGTTAACAGTTTTTTTGTACATTGTTATGTAGCTTTGTGTAGCTTATGTGCTACCTCAAAGCAGTATTGTTGATACACATATATTAGCCATCAGAGATGGGAAATCCAGGTCCAGAAAGTAAAAACCTTGCCACAGTTTGGCTTTAGCCACAGGTGCTTCTACTCAACCGACAGGTAAACCAGCTCTGTTGATTAGAAGCACTTGTGGCAGGGTTTTTATTTTCTGGACTTGAATTTCCGTAAGTGAACTAATACTCTCTTGTTACTTGTTAGCTTTAGCGACGGTCGCATTTCTCATATCTGTGAACGTAGCAGTTTTACTGATATTAGCATTAGCCACCATTAATGATTTGTAATGCCAGCCGTAGCCAACAGTGGCTTTGTGACACCTTCATGAGCTTCATTACAATACAGTTTCGGTTGTTAGCATGAACTGCAGTGGAGTTTGCTGTATGCTGCATTCCTTGTCTACCTACTCTGTACAATTTCTCCCCATTCATCTCCTAAATATAAATAAAAGGCACCCTTGTTCCACGCTGGTGTTTGGCCTCTGTCCTGATACCGACTCGGAGCTGTCAGCCAGCGACGGCACCACTGCCAGGAACCTATGGGGATCGGTTTTATAATTAATACAGAGTCTACTCAAAGTGGAAAATTACCGGTGCGTTCCATACCTTTGATAGACTTTGTTGCGCACCCCCTTCTGGAAAGCCAGTAGGTAGTTCCTCCCATCGGCAGAGAACACCTCCACCGCCATTGGCTGCCACACAACAACACAACACACTTTTGTTAAGCCGCGCACCCACTTCATCACCCCGACAGCGATAGCGCCCTCCCATAAAGCCAAAGAACAAGTTGTACCTGCAGCAGGTAGCGTCGCTTGTGCACCTCCTTGATGTCCTCGTAGGCGAAGATGCTGCACGTCCGCTTTAGCTGACTCTGACCCTGGCGCGCGCCCCTGGGGATGATGGCCTCGTGCAAGCTAGCACACGACGACAGTCACAGCATCAGATTCAACTTTTTTGCAGAGTATGCGTGGGACGATAGTGGGTGCACCAACTGTGCTGGGATTTTGAACAGGTTGCGAGGCTTAAATCATTTGGGAAAGACTACTAGACATTTTTGGAAGATCAGTGAAGTGGATAGGGGGTGTACCAAATCTATTGTGATGTTGAAGTGAGTGTGCCAACTCTTTTGGAATTTTGAAAGGGGTTCACCAATTCTTTAGGAATATCTAAGGGGGTACACCAACTGTTTGGGGATGTTAAAAAGGGTGCCCTATATTTTACTGTATTTTATAGAGGGTATGCCAAATCTTTTTGTAATGTTGTAAGGGGGTGTGCAGCATGAGCTGTGCAATGCGTTTTTGGAGGGTGTGGGTAAGGGGAAGGTGGTGCACCACCACGTGCTTGGGTATGCTGAAAAGGAGTACATGGCTTGTAATGTTTGGGAAAGACGGATGTAAAGTCCAGACGTACTTGGGCGGCAGCGTGTCGATGTCCCTGATCTCTCTGGATACGGTCATGGTGTAGCCATCAATGACGTAGAAGTGTTCTTTTCCAAAGAGCAGCAAACCCTCGCTGGTGTCCAGACCCTGAACTCGGGCGCAGCGGTACATGTGCTGGATCTAAACACACACACACACACACAAACAGTGTTTTATGTCAATAATAGTGGGGCGCTAATTCATAGAAGAGTCTTTCAAGAATTTTTCAAGAAAAAAGAATAACGTGAACAATGTGGGGTTTTTTTTCCAAGAAAAACTCTTTTGTTTTTTTGCTGGAATTTTACAAATAAAATGTTGGATTTTTTTTTTTCTTCACATGGCCACAGTTGACAAGTATTAACGACATCCCCTGATCTTAATAAATCGGTAGTTCTTCGAGAAATAAGGCACAAGAGTTTCTGAATTAAGTTTTTTTTAAGAAAAAGGCACAATATATCAGGAATAAAATGTATTTTTTTCAGAAAAGGCATAATATACCAAAAATAAAGTGTGATTTTTTTTTTCTACAAAAGGCATAACATCAAGAAAAAGGTGTTTTTTTTTTTTTTTAGACTGACTTTTGACTTTTTTTTCTTTTTTTTTAAGAATGTATACGTCTTTTGTCTGTTGTCATGCCGACCTTCTCCCCCTCCTCCAGTAGCCGCAGCAGAGCGGTGTTGTCAGTGCGCTGCTGCTGCTCCTCCTCGGGTCCGCCCGACTCCAGCAACTGATCCTGGATCTGATCTTGAGCGTCCTCGTCGCCGCCATCCGCCGTTGACCGAGAGCGCTTCAACGGCGCCTTCACCAAACCTGAGAAAATCAAAGCTGTTGTTCAAAAGAATGGCGTAGTATTATGAGAGTAGAGAAAAAAAAAAACCTCCTAATATTCCAAGAAGAAAGTTGTGATTGGTCAGTAGCCCCTTTTGCTGATTCCACGGCGTTGCTAGTGGCTGACCTTTGACCCTTGCGATGGTGTCCTCTCCGTGTTCAGGTTCGTGTCGGGTGGTCTCGCCCTCGCTGCTGTGCTCCACCGAGTGTTGGTACATCCCCGGGTTGCCCGACAGAAGCCGCATGTAGTATTCTTTGCTGTCGGCGCTGATGGCGCGACGGTAGCGCACCGGCTTCTGCTCAGGAAGGAAGGGAAGAAAATGGAAATAAAAAATGAGAAGTAATGTTTTTTTGCTATATTTGATTTACATTTATCGTATATATTTTTATATTTAAAAAATTAAATTCTGCTGGTGTGGCTCGAATATGTTGTGGTTGGGGCTCAGAAAATCTTACCAACTAGCATGTGGCTTAGTGGGCATGACTGGTATATGGAAATTATTTGTACTGGTCTTTTGGGTACCTGACTGGGCATGACTGAAATTATTGTTTTAGTGTCTTTAGAGTAAAAAAATATATATAGATAACAAAAATACATTTATTAGCTTTTAGTCTTTATTTATTTCTTCAAGTTCGATTCATCAAAAAATTCCACCTAGCAACAAGTGGCCGAGTGGGCATGACTCACGTATGCCAATTTTTTAATTACTCTTTGTGGCACTACATTGGTGCTCAACAAATTCTGCCTAGCAACAAGTGTCTTAGTAGGTGTCACTAGTGTGTTGTAATTCTTTACTATCTTTGGGGATCAATAAATTCTGCCTTGCAAGAAGTAATGAAATGAGTGGACTCGTACAGTATGTTCATTTTTTAAACAAATTTGGGGCCTTGAGAAAATCGGCCTAGCAACACCTGACAAAATGAGGCGACTGCTATTTCATCCATCAATTTTTCAAATATTATTTTGCTTTTCAACAAATAGGTATTGGGACGCAATGAATTCTGCTTAGCAACACGTGACTAAACAAAATGACTGGTATACAGCATATAATTGTTAAAATTGATTTTGGGCCTAAAAAAACGGTTCCCTTGCCACAAGTGTCAATCATTTTATCTCTTTGGGCCACAAACGGTGTTGCCGGCGGGAAAGTGACACTTCAGGCGCACCTGTGCCGAGTTGGTGTTGTTTTCCGTCTCGGGGATGTAAGGGTAGTGGATGTAGAACATGTCGTTGCGCACCATCTTCTTGCGCATGCGGCACGGGCCCTCGGTCATCTCCAACACGAACTTGTCCAAGTGGGAGCCGATGGGCGGCCCCCACAGGCCTCGCTCGCGAAGAAGCTCGTACTCGATGGACGCCCACTCCTCCGTCACGTACTTGAGCGCATTCTGCTGCCGCTGGGAGATGACAAGACAGGAAAAAAAAACGCCAACACCGCATATTAGCGCACCACCGATTCTGCCTAGCAACATGCTACTTTTCTCAAATTCTGAACAGCAACAAGAGGCCTATTATCTTCCAATTTTGTGTGAGTCCTTGGGGCACAAATGATGGTGATGACCAGCAAATTCTGCCGAGCGACAAGTGACCTAGTGGAGGGTGACTAGAGTATTTGAATTAATTTGGCGGTATTTCATGATCTATTGCGTCTTTTTGTGTACTTGTGCTAATAAAGGTCGTAGGGGCAGGAGTAGATACCTCCTGGTGTTCTTTGTACTGCATGGCCACCAGGTCTCTCACCACGGCGATGTGCGTGAACATCCATTGGAAAGCTTCCTGTGGCATCCAAACAAAACAATGAGTGACATTTGCGACTTCAGAGGGCGGATTTGGATTTGGACTTGCAACTGGCCTGTGCCGAGAGGCTGTTCTTGTTCAGGCTGTTCTCCTTCTTGTGGCGCCGCACGCCCGTCAGCTTGGACAGGCCGAAACCGCTGCTGACCCGCGACAGTTTGGACTGGGTGGCCACGGCCGGCGCCGCCGCCTCGCCGCGGCTGATGCACTTCTTCTCGTGGACTAAAATTAACGACAGTTGCGTCATATGATTTACCAGGGGCTGGCCGATAACAGTGAACCCCCGCTGTATGCAGGGTTAAAATAGTCTGGGGCTTTTCTTTGTAGTTTTGTCGTTTTGACTTTTGTTTTGTAAATTCACATGGTTTTAATTTGTTTTTAGAGCAGGTTTGTTCATTTTTAGTTTTCAAAAATGCTTTGGTTTTAGTTTTGTTTTTATGTATTGTGTAATAAAGTAGACTACATTTCTCAAATGACAGTTTGACCTTCCCTTTTCGGTGCTGACGTACAGCAATACAGAAATAAATACATTTCAAATAAACCCCGAAAGCTCGTGTATATTAAATGACAAAGACAAAACCAAGGACATTATTTTCGCTATAATTCTAGTTTGTTTTAATTTGTTTCATAAACGTAAGATGCAGTTTGTTAGTTTTCTTTTTTTTTAAGCTTTTCCATTTTTTTTTTCATAAAAAAACAAAAAAATTAATTGTCATTGTTTTTTTTATTATTTATTTATTATTATTTTTTTAAATTCAAATTTGCATTTTTTTAAAGACCTTCCTTTTTTTTCATTCATCTTTTTTTCAATTTTGGTTTTAGTTAACTAAAATAACCTTGGGTATATCACAGCTCAACGTTCGCTCCCCCACCACATCGCAGATTTTTGAACGATGCGAGTACATTTAGCTTCAGGGGGGATTTTTATGACCTCCTTTTTCAGCTGCTAACGTTGATCCTGGTTTCCCCAAAACATTTCCCTCAGATATGCTTCATATCCCATAAAAGTATTTCCATTTGTCATAACCCCTCATTTGGTACAAAGAACCAGATGTCGCGCGTTGTGTGTTGAAGTATCATGGTCTCTGTATACCAAGTTGAGGAACTCCAATTGATGCAGCACCCAGTTCAATCATTCAACTGATTCAAAGATTTCACCGTGTTTTTTTTTTTTTTCAAACTGGGTGGTGCTCTGAGGTCAATTTAAACCGGACACTTAACAAGCAATTTACGCAACAATGCTCGGTGCCAATCGGAAAAGACGGACCCCAGAGCGACGACTGTTGAAAACCGCTATACGATTATTATACGAAATTGCTCCTCACCCAGGTGGTTCTGCCAGCTCTTGAGCGCGGGCTCCTCCAGGGCGGGTCGGGCCGTGGCGATGTCCACGTGGCCGCGGTCGTTGCAAGGCAGCGACACCTTGAAGATGTCCTCCAGCATCTGACGCTTGCTGTGCATCAGCTCCGTCCACACGCGGTTCACCGCCTTCAGCAAAAGCTGCCGCCCTTCGCTGACGTCGTGGTTGTGCGTCGCGTCGCTCTCATTTTCCGGTGACATCATGACGTGCCACGTGGTCATACGGGCTTCCGCCTCCAGGCCAAAGCCCTCCACGCTGCTGCACGCACGCACGCACGCACGCACGCACAGACTTTAGAACCGGACCAGGGGTGGGAATCTCCGATATTATCGTGCTAGTGCAAAGATACGACGTAGGGTTGACAATGAAAGCTTTTATAGCAACATTTACAACAACAAAAAATAAGGCTACACTAAATCACGAAAAATCCTCTTTTTGAAACCTATCACTTATTATTTTTGCTAAGCTACAGATTGTGTTTTGCTAGGCTACAGATTGTGTCGTATCCGTGTCAACAATCTGCCGCGTCCTCCTCAAATCAGCCTTACCTGCCGGCGTGCAGACAGATGAAGCAGTGCGCCAGGCAGGCCACAAAGTCCTGGTCGTGGTTGCCGGGGCCCAGCACCAGGTTGCGGTTGACCGTGAGAACTCGCAGCGCGTCCAACAGCGCCACCTGCTGCGCCACCGTCTTGTGCGGCCGGCACAGCTGGTAGAGCACCGTGCGGTTCAGGCAGTGGTACACCACGTCCAGGGACAGACCCTGAGAGCGCCGCTTAGACTGAGGAACAAAAACAACATTTGGGGAATTTTAGATTTTGGAATTTTGGGAAGATTTCGGCCAATGTACAACTTAAAGTGGTCAACCAAGTGCACAATTAGGCTAAAAATATGACTTTTCTTACAATATGAAGGGTTAATGCATCAGAATATACATGTGACGGTGTCGCGAGACCGCGGGGGATGTCGTGGAATGTTTTTCGAGCCGAAGGTAGGCTAATGGCGGATGCCATCGATTGCCGGGAGCTCTGATTAAATTAAGTAACGGCAGCGATATATATAGACGACGCGCACGATCAGCCGAACGTGATGTGATATGATTTGTAGACAATGACGATATTGACGTCTTTGTAACAGAATAGAGGATGGTAATTACCACTCGATTTTAAAAAAAAATTAAAATAGCGCTTCTCTTGCACTGACACGTTATTATCACATCTTCGATTGAAACAGTAAATAATAATAAATTCTGCCTGTGTGAAAGCCACACGTCTAAGCCGTTTAATTCTTTTGGAATGATGTTTCTGTCTGCTACAGGGGCTGAGATATTCATCATTTTGTAAGTTGTGAATTTCTGGGAGAACGTCGGGTTTTCGAGGGTAATTCCAAAGGCGACCGACGGTTTTGGGGAGCTTTTTGAGAAAGGCGCTTTAGGCACCTGTCCAATGAGCTGCACAATGAAGTCCACCACCAACTTGGAGTCCTTGTTGAACATGCCCTGCCACAGCTTGTCCACCACGCGCTGGCAAAAGTAGAAGACGTTGTGCACCAGGATCTGGTAGCTGCCGCCGCTGCTCAACGGGAGGGACGAATCCTCGCCTGCAAGAGATTTTTGTCACAATTGTCTTTTGGCCAAAGCGAGGCACATTTGTGCCAAAATGCAACTTTGCGCAGACAGGGAAGAACATTTCTTTGCATCTCACCCAGTAAAACATCAGCGGCCAGCAGGTGCTCCATGACGCCATCCAGGATGTTGGACTGAAACTCCTTCTGCTGAGTTCTGGTGGAACGTTCTGGAGATGCCTTTGGATCACAAAATAATGAGGGAACTTCAGAGAATGCGGACCCAGTCGATGCCAACGCCAAGAGCGAGAAAGTGCAATTAAAAGCGAGAGAGCTGAAACGCTGAGGGATTCATTCAAATGGAAGGCATGTTGAACGTGACGCTGAAAAAAAAAGATCAATTGAAATGATAGAGGTATTTCGAAAATGTTTCCATGAATTTAGAAAGGGCAAATGTGGGACACTGAAAAATGTGGCAATTTAGGAGGTGTAAACAGTTGGCAAGATGTCCTGAATGACATCAACAGTTTCAAGTCGAAATGGTTCAAATCGGTCAAGACAAATGGAAGGGGGGAGGTAAATATGTAAATTATCTGTCAATGTGGTCATTTTACGAAGAAAACGTGGGCGTTTAGGGAACGTGATACATAGTTTGATGTCTTGGATGAGTTGAACATTTTGAAGTTGGAATCAATGTGGAAGAAGGAGGTAAACACAGGACATGAAATATCTTGTGATTTGGGAATGTTATGGGGAAAAAAAAGGAAGGATTTGGGGAATGTGATAAAACCGCTCCATACGTGCCCGGAATGAGTTGAAAAGTTTCAAGTTGGAATAGTTTAATCAGTAGAGAAATTTTGAAAAGGGGATACGTGAATGGGATCCTGAAATATCCTGAAAACTTTGAAATTGCAATGGTCAAGAAATGCGGAAGAAGGCGGCCCACCTCGAGCAGCAGGTCAATGACGGGCGTCTGCTTGGTGGCGGGCGTAACGCACATGTTGTCCATGATGAGTGCCCTCATGAAGTCGAAGACGTATTTCTTGGCCGGGTGGTTGGTGAGCGACGTCTTGGAGCCCACGTTGCAGTACTCCGACTGGCTGCGGTTCATGCCCGAGTCCGAGGCGAACGCCTTCAGCTCCTCGATGGGCGAGCCCGCCTCGTCGTCCAGGTCGCTCACCTGGAAAGCCGCCTTTATTACCACTGCGCTTGCTGGTGTGCTTATCTTAACTTCAGCGGTTTGGATTGAATGAATAACGCATGCTGGCAACATGCACATAACACTGAGACACATCATAGCAACCGAGGTTATTATAGTTAACAGAAATTGAAGAAACATTGACGCGGCGAACTCCAACAAAAAACAGACATACACATACGGGAAAATACACTTCGGATGAGAACACTTAACAAGCACGCGCGCGCACACGCACGCTTTGAAAGTCTCCCTCCAGTGGCCGTAGTCAACATTACCATCTCGGAGTACGGTCTCATGTTGAAGGGGAAGACTGCGGCGGCCAGGGCGCACAGGAAGTCGGGACTGTGCCACATGGGGGCCAGGTCGGGTACGTTGTGGTACAGGTAGCGGAAGAACTGCATCAGCGTCACCGGGTACTCTCGGAGCCACGAGCCCTCCTCCTCCGACTGCCACGGCTGCCGCAAATCAATTTCGGAGCATTTAAGGAGCTCTTTGCAAATGTTTGCCCGTATTTATTTTATTTTATTTTATTTATTTTTTTTGTGGATGTGGTCACCTAATGTGTTTTGTGCATTTCGGTCTCACCAGGTTGAGCATGCTGCGCAGCATGGCGAGCAGCAGGAAAGCGGCCTCGGTGCAGACGCTGTGGATGGAGCCCACCACGGTGGCGCTGGACGCCGGCACGCCGAAGATGAACGTCCACATGGAGTCCAGGTCGAACTGAAGCACAAAGCGTTGCGCCACATTTAACATGAATATTCAGGAGGGTTATTAATAGTCATGGCTATGTAGCGGGACCTCTAGAGCTGAACAGCCGGGTAAAAGTGACAGCGTTGGCATTGTTTGGGGCAATTCTTCCCTATTAACAGTGCTTAACTTCTTCTTACAAGATTTACTGACTATTTTAATTTAATTTTACTGCTATGTGAAAATGTCCGTCTTATTAGGTTTTTTTTTTTTTTTTTATTATCTTATTGAGGTTGTCTTGTTTTGCAATGTAAGGACATCAAAGTCCTCTTTAAAAGGGACCTCAAGTCAATCATTTTATTTTATAGTGAAAGTGACGTCAAAGGGCCTTCGGGCTTGCGTCTGTTTTCTGAGTTTGGTCGCATGTCCCCTCAGACGGACGAAAAAGAACAAAATTGATATTTAATTGAATAGAGATTCAGTTACTGGTTGAGTTTCTTGAAAAATACATGGGAAGAGGACCTTGAAAAAAAAAAAAATTACATATTCATTTGCAATCGTAATGTTGAAGAGGGGAAAAAGCACTATTACATTACTTTTCTAAATCATCCCGCCCTACTCTTAGTTTACTTTATAAAAAAAAAAAAGATATCTGCTTTTGCTTTTTTTGTTTTGTTCAACTCTGGACGTCCCGCGTGATAATCAAGTAGTAGAAAAGGTTTGTGGTACTGACATGTACCTGCAGGCTGTCCGGCAGCTCGGTGACAGGCTGCTGCAGGAAGAGCGCCATCAACAGGAAGTAGAGCTCGGGTACGTTGGTGTGCTTGGGCAGCAGCGTCTGCAGCACCGGGAAGCCCGGGAAGTGGCACGCGTCGCGGTTGATCTCCCGCACTGTGGAGCGGCCGCCGGCACTGCGACCCACGTTGAAGCCTGGAAACACCACCGAGGGGTTAGCTACTGGCCCCTAGTGGCAAGTCTGAGGATGACTTGCAGGGGGGTTGGTTTGCTAATGATTTGCCCTCTAGCGTGGAATACACAGACAACATCAAGACTACCTAAGCATTTATATTCAGCGAGTGACAGTATCGCAATATTTTGACTATAAGAGTTATGGGACTCCTCAACCGTGATGCTCCTCATCTACACTTTTGCTGTACCTTTGGCATTTGCTCCCTGGTGGCTGGCCTGTGTAGTGCTTGATTAGATACGCAGCAGAAAAGAGTCCATATTTAAAATGAAAATATTGCAGACGAGCAGGTTAATCGTGGCAGGCAAAATCGTGATCACATTTAAAATTCGATCAATTGTGCAGCCCTATGTCAATGACAGTAAATGGTAGGGTGTGCCCATTACTAACTCAGGAATCTACGCAGGACGAAAAGCAGCACTTTTCTACTGTGACATCAGGGCTCTACGGCAGGGTTGGGGGGGGGGAGAAAAAAAAAAAGTGACAAACCAACCCTTGTCCGAGCGGCGAACAAACCGGGAACCCAAGGAAGGCCAACTCCGACGGAAACGGACCCCCGAGACTTTGAAGGGCGCCTCGCACTCACCCAGCACGGTGCCGATCTTGTTGGTGAGCACCGAGTCGGTGTGGTCCAGCCAGCCTCCGCCGCACGCGCCCTCCTTGAAGCGGTGCAGGACGGCCGGGTTGGACAGAAGCACGGTGAGGATCCACAGAGCCGCCGCCACCGTGCTGGAGTGAAGATGCTCCTCCATGAACATCAGCAGCCAGTCCAGGCCCAGAGTGCGCACCAGGTCCTCGCAGGCCCTAAAAGGCCAGACGGAGAGCAACATTTTTAACCACTGGAGTCCTTGGATTGAACCACGTTCGCAATCGCAACGTAACCAAAGTCAATTGCATTCAATCATCATTGAATCAATTGGAGTTGATATTTACACATAAAGCCGCATATCTGGCCATGAAAATGATCATAACCTGCTCAATACTGCATTACAGTAGATGTCACACTCTACAAACCTCTGTGCGCATGTTCTACTAGTGATGTTTAAAAATCAATCAATCAATGGGAAGTGGTTTTCTTAAAGTGGAATTTACATGTAGTCTATGAATAGAAATCAAGTGTGGAAAGGAAAAGTGTAATATATTTATCTCACTCCCCCTCGTGTGCAAATGTTCATGTGTTTAACACTGTTTCAAATGTTATTTTCTTATCAAGCATATCCTAATATTTTGAATTGACTCATTCACTGCCAGACATTTTCGGACCCTCTTTTACCCTAACGTTTGAAAAAAATACAAACAAGTTCCTGGGATTGAATGGCTGGACTGTGAAAAGACAAATACATTCGTCAATGGGAGTGAATTAGTGAGTAACGCATTTTTTCTTAATTTGAAGTTCTTTTGTCAGTTTTAATTTAGCTGCTTTTGCTTTTTATGCAGGTATATAGTATCAAAATGTTGGTAGCGTGACAACACTAGTGTGGTGAGTCTGATTGGTTTTGTCCGTGCGCCGGTCACTGGTGCACGCCGCGGGTGTCCTTACTGCGCGTTGACGACCGCCTTGTCCTTGGTGGTGAAGAGCAGCCTGAGCAGGTTGTCCAGCAGCCTGTTGCGCAGCAGGATCAGGTTGGCCGACAGCAGGCCGCCAAAGTCGTCCTCACTGCCGGCGTCCGTCTTCTCCTCGTTGTTGATCTCCATCACCACAAATTTCTCGCACACGGCGAACGTGGGCAGCGTGGACGACAGGAACTGACCAAACCTGCCACGGAAAACGCACACTGTTTTGGGGCTTTTTCAGGAGCTAACTCTTACTTAGGATAGGATGCTCAGCTGATTGATTTTTTTTGTAAAACGGACTAGAAAGTATTTTCTAAAAAAATATAAAAAGTTATTGCTGGTTTTGATAAGGGATATTTTCCAGAGCTTTTGCTTTTCAGTTTTTGGATTTTTTTAATTTTATTTTTAGCTATTTCTCATTTTATTTTGTTTTACTTTTTAAGACAAAAATATGTATTTTATCAAAATAGTTTCTAGTCGTATTTGTTTCAGTTTATTAGATTAGATAGTTTAGTTTATTTTTTATTTTATTTCCATTTTTTTCAATTACTTTTTTTGCATTTTTTAAAATTTAAATGATACACAAAAACAAAAACATTTTAAACAGCAAAATATGACAATATATTTCATGAATAGTCTTTTTCTATCGTCTTCAATTGTTATTTTTATGTTATTTTTAGATCTTAAAAAGTGTTTTTTTTAAATACATAAAAATGAAATTATATTTAAAATGTAGCATTTTAGGTTTGGATTTTAAGTTTTGGGATGTCCTTAATCCGTTCATTTTAATTCTATAGTTTGTTTTTCTTTTTCATATCAAGAAAAACATGATTTTTTAAAAGGCTAAAGGTGTTTTAAAAGTTTAATTATATTTTTGAAGCGTAATTAATTTTACTTTTAATTTTGACATTTTATTTCCCTTAACTTTTTATTAAAAAATGTAAAAAATGAAAATAAAAAAATTACAAATTTTTAATGGGTAAGGTTTTAAATTAGCATCTGATTTCATTTTATACTGTGCTGAACTTAAGACAGCCTTCATTTTTACAACACAAGTTTTGAAACAAGTATTTTTTTTTTTTATATATCCATAAATGCGCCATTTGAACAGGGGGGGGTTGAGGGTCGAGGTTTTGCGAATGAAAATGAGTCGTGTTGAAAAGCGGGTCTGACCTGAGCAGGTCGTAGGGGTTGGGGAATCCCTGCAGCAGCAAGCTGAGCACGTTGCTGATGGCGGCCACGGTGGGCTGCGACAGCGACGCGTCGCGCAGCGTCAGCAGCAGCCTGGGCACCAGCTGGAACTCGCGCAGCAACCTGGCGTTCTTGGCCGCCTCGCTGCGGGCGAGGGGGTCCAAATCAATAACCGAAACGCAGACGACATGCAATCGGGGAAGGGAGACGCACCTGGACTCGGTCAGAAGCTCGATGAAATGCTCAAAGAGAGAAAGGTGAAGCTCGTAGGGGGCGTGCAGCCACACCTGAAGACAAAAAACTTTGTCATTACAAAATCTCTTTTTTGACACGATTTCATGGTTTTTAATTCTTTAAATGGAAGAACTTAAAAAAAACTAATGAATACAAATAAAAGAGATTGAAAAATGTATTTTTATATTTAGAAAAGTAATAACGCTACATTTGGATTTTTTAAAACAAACATTTTATTTTTAAAGTGTTTTTTTGGTTATTTATAATATTTGTAGTTTCAAAAGCTTTCTCAAACTTAATTTTCTAATACACGTGTTCCAAACAATTATGCAAATTGTGTCTTTCTCTGATCTTTATATGTGCAAATGGGTCTAAGCATAATCGTAAACTGCTGTGGAATACGATGTTCAAATGTAACTTGACCTGTTAAGTTGAAATAAAATAGCTTTGGATTTCAGCAAACATAACCTCCTAACGCTGGAAATTCAACAATAACTACTTTCACTTCTTTACAACCTACAAAATGTCTTGAAACACTGTTGTGCATAATCAGTTGGAACATTTGAACAAAAACTACATTCCTATTAAAAAAAAAAAAAAAAAAAACTGTCTGCATTGGGAGGTTTGTTTGAAAACATTCAAATGATTCTCTAACAGTGGATGACTTCAAAATGATCTGCTGCATTTGGGGGCCGACCTCAAAGTCGCAGAGGAGGTCCTGGAAGGCGGTGGAGTTGGGAATGATGGAGGTCTCGTGCCCGCTGTCTACCGTGCCCACCAGGGAGAAGGTGAGGTGAAGGATGTGGCTGTTGAGCAGCGAGCGCTTCTTCTTCAGCAGCATGGCCAGCAGCTGCGCATAAAAAAAAAAATAAAAAAATAAAAAAAGAGCCCGGCTCACCATCAGTCACCACGCTGCGTTCGTTCTAAAGCTACTTGCTTCTCTGTCACTTTAGTGGGCTGTAACTTAAAAGTCTGAATCGTCATGTCAAAGTTTTTGTAGCAGTCAACATAGTGGGCGAGCTAATCATGGCGAGTCTTCATGTCAAATTTTGTGCATCAGTCACTAAAATGTAAAGTCATTTAAAAGTGTCACCTGGTCGAGTTGAGCGACTAATTGAAGAAGCAAAGTGATTTGGAATAGCGTTCCACTGGAGTGGCCCTACCTGGTACCCCTTGATGCGCTCCATCTCCTTGCTGGCCAGCGGGTTGCTCTTGACCACGCAGACCAGCGCCTTGACGGCGGCGTAGAGGCCCTCCACGTCCGACGCCATGGCGACGAGACCCAAGATGGCCGCCGCCCCGCCCACGTACTGCAGGTTCGTGGCGACCGGCTTGGGCGAAAAGGCGCGCACCCCTGGAAAGAAAGACCATAAAAGTGACCGAAACAGCGACGCTTGATAGCTTTGCTAGTTTCTTTAGCGTGGTTAGCTTCATTAGCATAAATAGCGTCAGAGCATTGTTAGCTGGGATTAAAAAAAAAAAAAGCCTGTTAGCTATGTTAGCACTGTTAGCGTCATTTTCTTTGTTAGCGCCATTAGCTTCATTAGCTCAGTTGGCCTACCCAAATAGCCGATGACAGCGGCGCCGATAGTGCGGGCGGGTCCGTTGAGGTGGCCGGCAGCGTTGTGGATCAGCTTGACCGGGGTGGCGTTCTCGTGGGAGGACACGGCCAGCTACAGGTCGGAGAAGAAGAAGCAGAAAGACGAGAAGAAGAAGAAAAAAGGAGAAAAAGACGGGAAGAAAAAGAAAAGAAGAAAACCAAGAAGAAGAAGATCGAGGTTACTTTACTTTTGGTTGACAAGTGACAAGCAGTTAGCGGGAGAAGCATATGTACTGCATCTGTCTACGTTATCACTGTGTGCCAATTCGTCAAGCATCACAGACAAAACGGACGCAAGCTAACAAAATTGGAGCAGGAGATCCGAAGAAAAGTAACTTGCGCACAAAAAGCTGACAAGTACTATCAAGTCAAAAGAGAGTAGGAACCTAGCAAAATAAAATCAAAAGTAAAAGTGGTAATCATGATAAAAAAGTGGGCGGAATGCACAAAACTGGTCGCAGAAGATCCCAATCAAAGTCTTTTGTTCACAAAAAACTGCAGTTGAGTCCCGTGGCGCCTACGGGAAGAAGAAACTCATCAAAATAAAGAAACACGGCTGAATTGTGGGCTCAAATAGACAAAACTAGTCCAAATCCAAATTAGTCCTTAGTTACTAAAAAAATAAAATAAAATAAAAAAAAAAAAGCTGCTGTTACGACTGGCAGGAAGAAACCTAAAAAAAAAAGAAGCTGTAACTGCTCCAAACATGGCTAAATTGCGGACTTAAATATGAAAAACCAGGAAGAGAAGACACAAGTCAAAGTGCACAAAAGCTGTTCCATAGCGAGTGAGAGGGCAATCGAGCCAACAGGAAGTAGAAAGCTACCAAAATAAAAGTGCTAACCATGCTAAACATGACTAAATTGGACTCGAATGCCCAAAACTGGTTGCAGAAGACACAAATGAAAGTCCTCTGATCAGAAGAAGCTGCTGTTGAGTCTTATTCAGTCAACGGGAAGTAGAACGCTACCAAACTAAAAGCAAGAACAATTCTACCGAGAGATGCAGTTTGTTGGCGAGTAGCGGGCGTCACCTGCTTGGCGATGGCCTTGCTGTCCAGCTTGTTGTAGACCTTCCTGATCTTGGCCACGGTCAGCGTGGACACGGAGACGGCGAACAGGCTGAAGGACACCTTCTCCTCGGGCACCAGCCCCACCGGGGCGGGCGGCGCCACTTCCACCTTGGACTCCTTGCCTGCGCGAGGGCGGGGGGGGGGGGAGACTGTTAAAGAAAAGCGGGCGGGGGGGGGGGGGGGGGGGTGAACGGTGAGCAAGAGCGGCGCTCACAGGGCAGGTAGACGGCCTGCAGGCTGCCCACGTTGGTGGGGCCCAGCTCGAAGACGGCGGCCACGCTGGCGGCGGGCAGCGCCTCCTCCAGGAAGTGGCACGGCCCGAGACGCCACACCAGGCCTGACAGCTGGCGCTGGGCGGGCGGCGTGCCCACGTAGCCGTACACCGTGCTGGCCACGGGGGGGTTGGCCGAGCCCGAGCCCCCCGGCACGCTGTGCACGTAGTGGAGCTGCGACAAAACCGCCACAATTGTTACGCACACGCATTATACATGTTCATCATTTGGAAATGTCCATCAACGATCATGGCTGACGATTCTAACAGCAAAACGCAGGATTCAAGAGCATGTCAGCAAAATCTAGGCTGAGCTTCAAACGACCCGTTTTCAGTCAACTGTGCCAAACAAAACACGGTGTCGCCATCTATTGACCAGCAGTGGAATTACATCCAAAATAAAGAGGAGGCAGAACAAAATAGTTATAAACTGTACCCCAAAAAATCGTGGAATTGCAAAAACGCAATCCACAAGGAGGGGGGTTTGACCATACTGTAGATTTGGGGAATTCTCTTTTTTTTGTTTTGGTTTGTTTTAGACTACTTTTAAATGTTGTTCTTTCATTATTTTTGTTTGCGCTTGTCTATTTTCAGTTGTGTGTGTTTCGTTTGTTTGTCTTTTTCCTCTTTTTTGTGCAGTTTTGTCTATGTTGCGTCTTGTCCGTTTTCTTCACTTTTTCTGTTTTCCGTCTTTTCTCTGTGTTTTAGTGCGTTTTCTGTTTGCTTATGTTTTTGCCTTTGCTTTTTAATTTGCCTTCAATTTTTTTTTTTTTCCTTTTTGTTCACTTTTTATGATGTACTTTGCCACGTTTCTTTTTTTGTCATTGTACTTTTTGCCTATTGGCTACTTTTCATCTTTTGTCTTAGTTTCTTGTCTTAGCTTGGCTTGCTGTTTTTTGTCTGCTTAGTTTGCATTTTCTTTTTCAGATTTTGTCTGCTTTTTTGTTTCTGACTTTTCTGTTTTCTCATTGACTGTTTTTCGTCCTTTTGTTTGCTGCTTTTCTTTTTTTGTCATGACTTTTTTCTTTCTTATCTTTGTTTGCTTTTTGTCTTATTTATTGTTTTTGCGGGTGAGGGTCTGTCTTTCTTTTTCTGCTACTTTAGTCTTCCTTCATCTTTTCCATTAACGATGCCAAAACGAACCGGATGGAATTCCTCGTGACGAGACTAACGTCGCGCTCAGCGAGTTTCACTTATCAGTTTGCCCCGACAGGAAGCTGACGCTCGCCGTTTGTCACAAAGACACCGAAAGCCACATCCCGTCCACGGGGGTCTTTGGGGTACGTACCTTGACGGTGTTGACGAGCTGTCCGTCCAGGTAGAGTGAGGCCATGCTGTTCTTCAGCATGCCCTTGCTCATGACCAACACCAAGTGATGCCACTGGCCCTCGGCGATCAGCTCGCCGCAGCGGAAGCGAGCGCAGCAGGGAAGGATCTCGTAGAAAGACGCCTCCTCGCTAGACTCGTCCGCTGGGGAAGCAAAGAAAGAAAGAAAGAGAAAGACGGGGTGACTTCACTTATTATTATCATCATCATGCAGTCATTTTGAAATAATATGTTTGATATTCGACCCAGTATGAAGGCAGCATGAAAACATGCCTGCTGGTGCCAAAATGAAATAAACGTGAAGCCGATTAAATACATGAATTAAAGTCATCATTCGATACATAAAAAGACAATTGGATCATTCAAATATCGTGTATTATATTTCATTACATCATTACAAAGATACAACGGATAACATGAAATAAAAACATCAACACAAATGCCATTAACTAATACAACACGAAACAAAAGAAATGATTGCCTGTTAAATGTAAACAATAAAACGCCATTAAAAAAATGAAATGGATAATAAATGATGATGACGTCAAATGATGAGCCGGTATCCAAATAAAATGCTATTTCACTATGATGAAAAAAAAAATACTAATGAATAACAAACAACAAACAAAAATACATGAAATACTTTCAAATAAAAGTCAAAATCGTTATTTAAGAATTATTTCTAATAAACTTAAATTAAATGCCAATAAAGTATAAAAAAAAAAAAATATATATATATATATATATATATATATATATATATATATATACACCATCAAAAACAAATTAACAAAATGAATTATAATACCAAAGAAAATGCCATTAAAAGACTAAAAATGAAATAAAATCAAAAAAATGTTTTGATACGTACAAGAAATGCAAAAATTAAACTGAAATATATTATTTTGTGTGCGTGTGTGTGTGTGTGTGTGTGTGTGTTTGAAATTGTCTTTTTCAAAATGATTCTAATTTGCTGCAATGCGCAAAGTAAAAATAAGGAAAACAATTGATCATTCGTTAATGAGTGAAATGACTGCGTATTTGATTGAAGTATTTGATTGAATTTTCAGTAGGATACTCGATGACTAAAATAGTCAACATCTGCCGCCCTGGTTGTTTTCCGGTCGCTCGGTGCGCGAACCCGCGCTAAATGAACTATTGAAGAAAACGTGTTTGAATCAAATCTATTTATAAACGTATTGATGGATTAGTAATCATCATCATATCGATTTTCTGATCTCGAAAAATTCCAGCAAATGAAATGAATTGAAGGCCTCACAGTAGGTCTGCAGCAGCTCCTCCTTGGTGGAGACGGTGAGCGAGCGATCTTTGGCCGACAGCACCACGGCCAGGCACACGTAGTGCTGCTCCGACGACGTGGCGCGCCGCACCACCGTCAGCAGGCGCACCGGGTGGTTCTGCGGCGGCGCGCAGAAGCGCTCCACGCAGAACCAGCTGGAGTAGCTCAGGCCCGACGGCGGGGGAAACAGACGCTCTCCTGGGGGGGGGGACACGCAAAAGCACAAGCTTGTCGTCAGCCTTCCAACTAGCTGCGCGATTCAGCAACCTGCAAAGGCATCGTAATGAGAGGAACGGAACCTAGAATCCGCTAGCTTAATGCTAACACATAATGGGAAACGCCGTTGTCAGGCTAATGAATAGCATATGTGTTGTGCCGTATGTTATGGCCACCAACTAATCAAGAGGAAAGACGGTTTCCATATTCAATTTGACAACGGCGATCCAATCAGAGCAAAGCTTGTTTACACATCAAACATCGAGGACAAAACTGAACATGCCAAGTGATTCTGACCAAGTAGAATAGCTTGAAAAAGGACATCCTGGGCATTTGCAACCCAAATGATCTGGCACATATTATTCACAAACTATCAGGATTGATCACCTTTTGAGCCATTTCATTGCATTTAGATCCCGTTCAAACGACCCAAAAGGAAGAACAAGCAAAAGCAGCAACTTCAAACGCAGCCGAACAAGGCCGACGACACCATCGGACGCGCGAGGGATGGAGAGACGAGGAGGAGAAGAAGAGCAGAACTGACGAGAGGAGCGCCGCTAACGAGACTCGGGGATGGCGGAGGAGCGGCTACGCGTGGGAGAGCAAATGTGAGCGACAGCGAGTGGGCGGGAAACGGAGACGAGAGGCTAAAAATAGCAGCAGACAGCTCAGGGAGGAAGACGGCGAGCCCAAGGAGGGTTCATGACACCTGCCGGACCAAGAAGAAGATGATGGAAAACGAATGAGGCGAGAAGAAGCGCAAGATGATGAAGGAGGAGCCAAGGTAGAAATGATGAAAATGAGATGGAGGAGAAAATGAAGGAGAGAAAATAGATGGAGGATGGAAGTCAAGATGATGAAGGAGAGGAGATAGGAGAGAGAGAGAGACGGTGGGAGAGGATTAAAGAGGGGGGGGAGGAGAGAGAGAGACAAAACGGATAGCGACGACGGAGGCGCAGATGATGAAAGGGAAGCGCGAGGTGCGGAAAGCCGTCGGCGGGTGATGATGTCATCGCGGTGCGCCGCGCCGCGCCGCACATACCTGTCCCCATGCCGCTGATGACGTCGCCATCGCTGACTCCTGACGAGTTGGTGTTGTTGCTGGGCGCGTTGTGAGGGGCCAGGCTGGGCAGGAACAAACACCTGCGCACACAAGTATACACGTCAACGTCAAGACATGAGAGTCTGTGTGTGTGTGTGTGTGTGTTTGCATTTCTATTTGTGGGAGAGAAAAGGAGTGCTTACGCTAATAGCAGAGGAGAGCATCAATATTTCATGTGGACAGATGGGAGAGCAGGGAGGGCTTTGTTTGTGTGTGTGTGTGTGTGTGCGTGCGCGCGCCGATGTGCAGAAAGTGGGCCAGCGCTGCTCGAAACTTTATCATCTATTCTGTTCTGACTAAAACACTGACCCAAGTGCACGTGGCAGCAACACAAATACACAAACGAGAACACACGCATCTGGATCCAGCACGAAAAAAAAACCACACTTGTATACGCAACACAAAAAAAAAATCGTAGGAAGAAAACACACACACACACACGCACACTAGCAAGACACAAGCACAACGCTGTGGCGCATGCGACGTACCCGAATCCCTCGAGCGAGGCGTCGAACTCGACGTAAGCGGGCGTGTCGGCCGAGCCGTGCAGGCGGATGTCGTGCGGCGTCGTCATGGAGACGAGACACTTGACGCGGGTGAGCGGCACGGCGCTGGCCTCGGCCGAGCGCACCAGGCTGCGGCTGATGCGGTACTGGCCGCCGTGCTGGCCGCCGTCCTCGGCCGGCGCGGCGAACACGCTGTCGGCGCCGAAGCCCTCCATCGACGTCGTCAGGCTGCCTGAGGGCGGTCCCGATACCGAGTTACGGCGTGAACTTGCAGGAGGAAATTAGACTGGGCGGTGCAAGGAGTCAGCAGCCAAAAAAACTCAGGAGATTTTTTGTTTTTTTTTCAATAATCGGATTGTTTTCAAAAGTTGTTGGCAAACTTTTAATGTTGGGGTTTTCATTATTCAGCAAAAGAAAGAAATCATCATCATCAAGTCTTATTTCTGGGGAATAGATTTGGATTTTTTGTAGATTAAAGTCAGTTTTAATAAAAAAAAGCTCTTTTGGGAGAATAAAGTCATTTATTTAAGGAACAAAGATTTTTTAGGGAAGAATTTCAATTTCGGGGGAGATTTAAGTCGTTTTTGGAGAGACAAAAATATATTTTTGTCAAATTAAGTTGTATTTTGGGGGAAGAATAAAGTGGTCATTTTTGAGTTAATAGTGAAAAGTTTGAATTTTTGGTTAAATAAAGCTGTTTTTAGGAGAATAAAATCTTTTTTTTCTTCTCAAGAATACATTTTGTGAAATACTAAGAATAACGTACTCCATTTTTTTGAAAGAAGTTATTTTTTATCTAAATAATTGGTAATCTTACGACTTGTAAGTCAAATTTGTTTTAATTTTGTGAGGAATAAAGTTTTTTGTAATAAATGCTTACTTAGAAGAATAAAATGAAAAGAAATGTTTTCATGAATAAAACCTGTTTTGTCAAAAATACATTTAAAAGTTTTGGGTAAGAAAAAAAAAAAACTGTCCAAATTTATTTCCAGACAGTTGTCTATTTATTAGAATTGAACATCAAAAATAAATATTAAGTATTAGTTTGAAGTAGTACTTTTTTTTAAGGAAATAAATTAAATCTCACAAGAAAAGATTTAAGATATATATATATATATATATATATATATTTTTTTTTTAATCGTCATATTTTTTTATGCCCCCCTAACATTACATGATGACATTCAAACAAATATTTCCACCCCAAATTGGCAAAATAAATCAACAAAATTAAAAAATGCCATCTGTTGTCGAGTTACACAAGCGCTAAAGGACAAATTATTGTAAAACAGTCAACGATGTCTTTATTGTTGTCAACATCATCATCAAAATAAATTAATCGATCGATTATATATATTTTTAAAATCCATCAGCCAATTAGCGGAATTTTGTTCTGCCAACTACCCCAATTAGCCACAAACAATTCATATTGGTCAGTTTTATAGTTCAATTGAAAAAAATAAACACAAGACACCAATTTCTGCAAATTCCACTTTTCGGTATTAGTGCCATGCTGGCAAAATCAAAGTGGCATTTCCCAGAGCGAAAGCCAGATGGCGCCGTTGGCTGCAACCCACGCCTGCGCTAATGAGCCCGACTTTTAATCTCTCCAAGTCGCAATTAGCATTTTGCGCTTGTTCATGAAGACGTGCCGCCTTCCGTAATTAGCCACGTTGACAGCCGTTAGCGTTCGCGTCTGACGTGGGCGGTGGGAAGCCGACTTCGACCGGCGGGCGGGCGGGCGGGCATCTTACCTCGCGGGTCGCTATCGTAGCTGAGCGAGCTGGGCTTGTGCACGCGGTACTGCTTGAGCAGTTTCTTGTCCCAGGCGCCGCAGTTGAGCGGGTTGCCCAGACGCAGGAACTCCCTGGCCAACACACATACAGAAAAAGAAAAAAAAAAATAGTCATCGTCGGCGCCCTCATTGGGATCGGCGGTTCTGTCGTGTTCGGCTGTCTGTTGCGCTGACTGTGTGCAGTCATCACCGTTAGAATCGTTTAAAAAAAAAAAAAAAAAAAAGGGGTTCGTTTTGACTTTTGTTTTTTCAATTGACTTAATTTTAGTTTTTAAGAGCAGATTTGTTAATTTTTCTCCAGTTTTCATTTTTCAAAAAATGCTTTGTTTAAGTTGAGCTTTTATTAGTTTTAGCATTAGTTTTTTGGGAGTGTGTGGAGTATTTATTGTGTACAAGAAAAAAAAAAAGATCATTAAAATACATTTCAAAAGCTTGTGTACAATATTATAATATTGACTGTGACAAAAATGAAAGACTATGATTATTGTTAGCTTTATAAATGTAAGATGCAGCTTCAGCAAGTTTCAGATATTTTTTTTTAATCATTTCCATTTTATATTTATTTCATTAATGAATTTTTTTTTCAATTTCAATCTTTTTTTTGTTAGTTTTCATTAATTATAATAACCTTTGGCAGTCATCGTCCGACTTTTTTTTCTTAACGGTCATTGGTCAGTCGTCATGCAAATTCTTTAAAATCCTCCAAAATTTCGATATTTCATGATTCACGTTCGGTCCATTACTCCGAAGTTATTATAGTTGACGAAGACGAACAAAATGACTAATAAAAGTAAAATTGAAAAAAAATCGTTAACAAAATAAAATTATGAAAATTCTTTCTTAAAAAGAAAGGAAATTAACTGAAACAATATTTTACGTTTCCAAAACTATAATTATTGCGATGACCATACTTAGCGACCTTTTTTTTTGTTTTTTAAATCTTGCACTTGATAAATAATCTATATAGCTAAAAATCTCAAACTTAATGTAAAATTAATAAAGTAAAGTAAGCCAAAACAAAGCATTTTCGGAAAAATAAAAACTAACGCACCTGCTCTAAAAACGAATGAAAACTAAGTGAATTGAAACGAAATAAGAACAAACTATCATTAAAATCTCCAAAACGATTGTAAGCTATCACGTTTGTTCATACAGTCGTTGGCCGTCGTTTTTGGTTTTTTTCCCCTTTGTCCTTTCTATAAATAGACGACCGTCAAGTCAAGATTCGGTTGTGGTTTTTGTTGCTGTCAAGTCCATACGACTGCAATCAATTATTTTGATATGTGGCTACGGTTAGCAGAAATTGGAAGGTGCCTCAAAAGTCAGAGGAAATTTTGTGACAGGTATGTGTTATAAAACGTGTAATAATGACATATGTACAAGAACGTACCTGAAGTAGTAGGAGATGTATAATGGCAAATGTACATGAAGCAAGGCGCATGTAATAACAACATACTACTTTTAATACACATAAAATAGCTTAGGAGTCGTTTTTGTTTGGGTAATAACACATGAATAATAGCGCATGTGCAATAACATATATGTGATATTACAAATGTAGTAGTTTTAATCGTGTATGTAAAATAATAGACCAAACATGTAATATGTAATGTAACAAAATTATGGACATAAGCGTACAAACGAATGGGGAAATAACGCCTGTGAAAAACGATGCACCTGTGAATGTAATAACATGTGAAATACCACATTAATAACACATGTAAGAGCATTTGCAGTACAAGTCGTAACATGCGTTCAAGTTGTAAGAACACAGGCATAATAATAATAATATACATGGAATAATGCCTAATAGCAAACATTAAGACATGTAACAACAATGTAATAACAGACGTCATTGGCGAGGGGTAATAACTCACGTACTAACAGGTGTAATAACACACAACAGGTGTAATAACCTTTGTGTAGCAATGCAGGCAGGTACCTGAGTGCCATGGGCTGCAGCGCCTGCGAGGCCAGCCTCTCGAACGTGCGCTGCAGCGGCGGGTGCAGCGGGTGATCCTCGTCGCCCAGCGCCTGGCTGCATCGATGCAGCAGACGCTGGTGCAGGGACGCCTCGCACAGCACCTGCTGGTTCCGCTCGCTGCTCACCAGCAGCTGAAGGATGTTGGCCACCGCCAGCTGGAGGTCCAAAGCGTGCTGCGAGGACGAGGACGAGGCCGGCGACCAGCGTCACAAGTCGGGTATGAACTCAATACATACGCACGGTAGCAAAGTCAGTGAGGCGCCAACTCCCTTCACTTTGCGAGAGCTGCTGGTATGTGGCAATCCCTTTGGCCTGCCGCCCATCGAGGCGGACAGCTAGTCGAGTGTGAAACGAATTGATGACCACTATTTGCCACAAACTACTTGGAAATCAAGTATCGCTGCAGTCCGGTTCACCGCGCTTTCAAGCTATTTGACAGCCCGTCTCGGCAGCGCAGTGGTCGGGTATGTCTATTTTCCAACGTCGACAAAGATTTCATCAAATATCACTCGCTTCCTGTTCACTTAACTTCCAAGACATTTGACAGCCCGTTCAGGCGGCAAACGAGCCGGGCCATTTCCACAATGATTTAAAGCAGACTGCAGCGCCCTCACCTCCGGCTGGCTTTCGGAGGAGACGGAGGGCAGCAGGTCCACCATGGCCAGCACGGCACCCGGGTGGATGACCACCGTGTCGCCCCCCGAGGACGAGGAGGAGGGGGCCGAATGGACGGGGTTGGAGGCGTGCAGTTTCAGCTCTGTCAGAAGCTTGACCGGCGCCGGGGGGCCCGACGAACCCTGGTAGCCGTGCCTGCCAACAAAAGAACATCAGAAGTCGCTTGAAGGCTGGTCGGGCATGATTTAATCAAATATTTGATTGTTTTACTAAAACGTCGTCATCAGACAACACTGACTTCCTGTTACCATTGGTTTACATTTCATGATTTCAAGCAGCCTATTTAGGGGGCAAACTCTTTACCGGCTTTTTTGAGAGACTCCCAAAAATTGTCCTCAAGCATCACAACCTTCCTATTCACGCTCAAGAAGCAAACTGGTCGGGTCGGTATGATTTACCAACAATTTGAACAAGCTGATCATTCCACGACAAATCAAAGATCACCCTCATCTTGTTTATATTGGCGTCACACTCCTTTAAAAGGCAGCAAATCGGTCAGGTCTGAAATGAATGAACGACATTTTCAACAAACCTGAAAACGGTCATGACTTCTTTTTGTTGACTTTGGCTTCAAGCCATCTGAACAGCCCGTTTAGGCGAGAAACGGATGTGTTCTGAATGAATGGCCAACATTGACAAGAAATGTTCTTTTTACTTGAAAACGGTCCTCCAAAATCACTCCCTTCTTGTCGAATTTGCTTTCAAGCTATTTGATGGGCGGTTTAGGTGGCAAACTAGCCGAGACTAAATTCATGGCTCCTTCAAATGTTTATCAAATAATGCCTCTCTTCCCGTTTACTTTGGTTTCAAACTCTTTGAACATCCCGTTTTGGCGGCAAATTGGTTGGGTCTGAATAGATTACCAGCATGGGAAAGAAACTTCCGACAAACATCACTCTCATCCCGTTTCACGCTGATTTCAAGCTGCGCGCAACCCGTTCAGACGGCAAACGAGTCGGGTCTGAATCTACTGTTCACAAAGACACGAAAATGTGTTATTTGGACTTGACACTCGGTCACCCAATCTTGTTTACGTTGGCTTCAACGTCTCTGAACAGCCCATCTAGGCCGCAAAGTGCTCAGGTTTGAAATGAATTTGCAACATCGGCCATGAGCACTTTCTTCTTATTTACTTTGGTTTCAAGCACTCAAAGTTCCCGTTTCGGCGGCAAACTAGTCGGGTGTGATTGGGAAACCTGGTGGCTGAGGGTGTGCGGAAGGGGCGAAAAGGAAAGGAGAAGTGGGGGCGGGCAAGCGGCGGGGCCAAGCAGCTACCTCTTGCGGGCGAGAGCGGGCGTGCCCCAGGGCGAGGGCAGCGAGGTCTCGTGAGTCAGGCACGGCGGAACCTGCTCGGCGCGACTGAGCAGGCAAGCGCGCAGCGTGGCGGGCGAAGATGGGCACGCGGGGGTTAGAAGAGGAAGAAAGAGAGGAAGAAGAAAAGTTAGTCGCGCCGAAGACAAGGCGGAGACCGAGGAGGACGCGCGGCCGCCTGCGTACCTGTCGAAGGAGTCGGTGGCCATTTTGTACAAGAAGATGAAGAGCTTGGCGCAGTGCCTGAGGGCGGGACACACGCCGTCTCCGCCGGGGGCGGCCTCCTCCTCCAGCAGCCTCTGGAAGGGCTCCGAGTTGGACGGGAAGACGGCGGTGGGGCCCAGCTTCTTGTTGTCCGAGAAACAGCCCAGCAGCCTGCCGGAGAGGCCGCGTTCACAAAAGGGGGGAGGGGCCCATACCCGGACCGGGTATCGCTATCGGACCGATGCCGCAACCATTTCAAGGCGCCGTTTTCTTTTCCTTAAAACGATCTGTTGACTCGACATTTTATGCATCAAAAGGACTAGTGGTATCGGTTACTACTTGTACTGGTATCGGTCTGAAAAAAATAAAAATAAATTGTGGTATCGGACATCCCTAAGGGCTCGTATTTTGTCACAAAAAGATACACAGCATATCGGAAGCAAAAAATTCTACATTTGGCCACTAGTGTAGAACAGCCCGCTATTCGTCAGTCCGTCATTTTTCGCGATGGGCGGTTTGTCAAAAGTTTGACATTTGTGTACAAAAAATGGTATTTTGGCACAGAAATGCCTCACCCACAAACAACATCGTCAGCAAAACGCTCCGCATGGCCAACGTGTGCAACTCATGCTAACGTTTGGCCGCAAAAGTCGATATTGGGTTAAGAAAAAGACCATAATCGGTGAGCGAAGTTTGCCGGCCAAAAGTACCTGACGGCGTCGGCCAGCTTCTCGTACTGGATCTCGGTGCGGAAGAAGTGCGAGTTGGCGGGCTCGTATCGCATGGCGGCGGTGAGCGTGCAGAAGACGGTGTGCAGCAGCTCGAACACTTGGTTCTGGTTGTGGTGGTGGTGGTTGGCGGCGTGCCAGGCGGGGCGCGGCGGCTGTCCCGTCCACAGGGAGCGCTCCATGGCCACCAGCAGCGACGTCACGTACACGAAGCCGCCCACCTTGCGGAAGACCGTCCGCGTGCGGTGGCTCTCGCGCAGCACCGACAGCAGGGCCTGAAACCAAAGTAGGGTTTCAAGCCTAGGTTAGGGTTTTAAAGCACATAGGGTTAGGGTTTCAAGGTAGGGTTACAAAGCCTTGGGTTTTAAGCCTGGCTTATGGTTTCAAAGTCGGGTTTGAAGCCAGGGTTGGTGTTTTAAAGCAGGGCTTCAAGCCTGGGGTAGCGTTTCAAAGTAGAGCTTCAGCCATGGTTAGAGGCTTTTTCAAGCCTGGGTTATGGTTTCAAAAAATTGTTAGGGTTCCAAGCCAGTTTTAGGATTTCAAGCCTGGGTTGGAATTTTCAAGCCAAGGGTAGTGTTTGAAAGTTGCTTTTCAAACCTAAGTTAAGGTTTTGAAGAAGGTTTGAAAGTGGCCTTTCAAGTCTGGGTTAGGGTTTTAAGCCCGGGTTAGAGTTTGAAACCAGGGTTTTAGGCAAAGTGAGGGTTTTAAAGTAGGGTTTCAAACCTAGGTTGCAGTTTTAAAGTAGTGTTTCAAGCCTGGTTTATGGTTTCAACGTAAGGTTTCATGTCTGGGTTAGGGATTTAAAGTAGGGTTTCAAACCCAGGTTAGGGTTTTAAATAAGAGTTTAAAGCCCAGGTTAGAGTTTTAAAGGGGGGGGGGGGTTCATGTCTGGGGTATGGTTTTAAAATAGGGTTTCAAGCCTGGGTTTGGTTTTAACGTAGGGTTAGGCTCTCAACTAAGGTTCTAAGACAGTTTTAGGGCTTCAAGCCTGAGTAAAAGTTTCAAAGAAGGGTGGGTTAGGGCCTTAAAGTAGGGTTGGGGTTTCAAGGTAGGGGTCCACGAAAGTCATAGGGTTTCACGCTTGGGTTATCGTTTCAAAGCCCGGCTTAGGTTTTGTGTCGCGGCGGGTTGCGAGGCTCACCCTGAGTATGTCGGTCTTGAGCTGCAGTTCGGCGGGCGGCGCCGAGTGCATGAGCCCCAGCAGCGTCCCCATGTCGTCGTCGCCGCTGGGCGCCAGCACCAGCTGCTGGATGATGAGCAGCGCGTGCTCGCGACACTGCCCGTACTTCACGATGTTGTGCACGCACCGCGCGCCCCCAAACTCCCGGAACAAGGCTTCACAGCCGGGAAGAAAGCAAGTTCAAAGTTAAGCGCGACGCGCTTCAAAAAAAAAAAATTTGATCAATTCAAATCAAATTAAAGGTCACGGTGAGGCCTTCACTTTCTTTTTGCTCAAGTCTGATGATGTCATAACCAAAAACATGTTGATTTTTTTTTTCCTTTGTCCTTAGCCACTTTTAAAGCCGGGGCGGGCAAGGTAATTGTTTTTTCTGCTGTTGAAACGCGACACATGAACCAGGCGGTTCAAACGACTACAAAAAGAGGAAAGCAGCGTTACCCGCGTTGGTGTTCATGGTGTGCGAGCCCTGCAGCAGCACGGTGAGCGTCTCCATGACCAGCCAGGCCAGCTGCTTCTGCTCCTCCGCCACCGTGTTGCTCTTGCACTCGGCTGAACGCACACAAAAAAAAAAAAAAAAAATACAAAATCCAATCACAAACAGCCCAATTAGCGATACGTGTCCAAGTGGAACTCCAGTTCCAAAAGCTTTCAGGGATGCTTTACTCCATCTGCAGTTGAGTGAAATACACATCACGATTTGCGGAAAACACGTCGAAGCGAGAGGGAGAAACATTCTTGGCAGGTTGTTCTGGTTTTTTGTTCTGGACTGCTGCAGTCTTGTGGATCTTGAATTTCTTAACAAGCTGCTGTTGTCACAGGATTATCAAGTTGTTTTAGGGATGGCTTTATCTTTAACGAGCTTGTATGTAATTTTCTACTTAATTTTCTTAATCTCATGAGACAACTCTCTCTTTTGCTTCCTCTGGTCCATGTTTAGTGTGGTGCACACCATGTCACCAGAGAGCACAATGAGGACTTGTCACCCTTGGACTAGGATGACTGGCTGATCACACCTATGAAGACACGTGATTTTTTTTTAGAGTAAAAAAAAAAGAAAAAGAATCAGACTTTTTTTTTTCCACAATTACAACTTTTTGCGACTTCTTACTCAAGAGTAAAAAAAAAAAAAAGATTCTTGCAAGATCAATTTTTCCTCATTCGATTGCCACTTTTTGATCATAAAAGTGATGGTATTTTATCTTCATCAAATTTAGTTTTTTTTTTCTTGCACTGTTATGACTTTAGAGTGCAATCTAAATATTACACCTTTTTTACCCTCACAAAATTACAACTTTCTACCAATAAGATTCACAGAAAATTTACGACTTGTAGCACAGATTTTTTTTTCCTTTCAAGATAACTTTTGCTTTCATATGATTCAATAATTTTCTTCTTTAAAAAATGCCCTTTTCTGACTTTTTTAGCTGAATAAATCCAAACTAGGGCTGCAACCAATGATTATTTTCAATAATCAATGAATCTGTTGATTTTTTGTGTCGATGAATCGGATTTATGAAAACATGTTTTTATCTTCGTCCCTTCATGCAAAAACAGGACATGTTTTCAAAATGACAGTGCAGAAAACGCAAAAACATTTTTTATAATGATTCGGTTGGATCTATAAAATGTCCCCCTCCCCCCACCCCCAAAAAATGGATAAAAATGTTGATTATTTTTCTCCAAAGTAAAAACAGACATTGGTCGGTGTCCTATTGATTTGATTCAACACAATGATAATCGGCCTGCAAATATTTCCTGTTGAGAGGCTGAAATTCTGAGGATTTGACCGTTTTCATGAATCGACTATCCCAAATAATGATCGATGAATTTGCTGAAGCGTTGCGTCACCCTGGTCGTTGTGCTGCTGCTGCTGCTGCTGCTGCTGGGCGGCGGGGTCCTTGAGGAGGGCGGCGTACTTGTGCAGCAGGTTGACCAGCACCTCCAGCAGGCCCACCTCGCGCAGCACGTCGGCGAAGACGGGGTCGTGGCGGGCCATCCTCAGGAGGCCGCGCACGGCCGTCACGCTGCAGGCGTGCGAGGCGCTGGCCTTGAGCAGCACGCTGACGCTGAACAGCTCCTTGCACGGCACGTAGTTGAGGCTGAAGACCACGAAGTCCAGCAGCTGGAAGTATTTGGCCTGCGCCTCCTCGGGCAGGCGGGCCACGCGCTCGGCGAACTGCGACAGCGTGTGCTGCGACTCCAGGATGAAGTAGTTGGCCGGGTCGGCGGCGTAGACGCTGCCCACCGCGTCCAGCAGCGTGCAGGCCAGCCGCCCGCTCTTGGCCTGCAGGAAGGCGTTCTGCAGCACCGAGAAGGCCTGGATGTTGCGCACCGTCTGGCCTGCGCGCGACCACACCGCAACACACCACGTGAGTCATGTCACCCCCCCCCCCCCCCCCCCCCAAAAAAAACAGCACAATTTGCAGTTGAACCATAGCTCCAAACGATTACTCGATTATTGGAATAGTTTTAGATTACTTTGATAATCAATGAACTTGAGTACCAAACTAATTGGAAACCCAGCCCAGGCTTGAAAGTCTCCTAGAAAAAACCCTAACCCAGGCTTAACATTCCCAAACTTGGCTTCAAACCCTAATTCGAAACCCTAACGCCTGTTGTAAACCCGAATTTTGCTCCAAAACCTTCATGAGACCTTGACTCTCGTACCATTGAAACTCTACACCTGGGTTGAAACCCTAACTGCAAACCCCAAAAGCCCCATTGTTTTCCTCTTACCCTAAATGTGATTTAAAACCTTAACCTTACCTTCCAAACCCTAAATTGAAACCCAAACCCTAATCTGAAATTCCAATTTGAAACCCTAGTCATTGTTTGAAACCCTAACACAGGCTTCGAATGCTAATCTGAAACTGCAGCCTTGGCTCCAAATTCTAATTTGAAACCGCAACCCTGACATAGACTTGGACCTTAATTTAAAACCCAAATCCCTGTTTGAAACCCTAATTTGACATCGCAAATTGACACCTATATCCTTGCTGAAAGCCTAATTTTGGCTCCAAACCCTAATTCAAAGCCCTAAACTTGGCTTTGTCAAACAACCATGGTCCTCGTCTTACTTTTGTGTTTTGGGCTAAGCGTCTCGAGTGGTTGCAGAGCCCTACCTTTTCCGGAAGGCTGCGGGAGGACGAATCCCGGCAGCAAGAAGGGCGCCCCGGTGGTCAGGCCGGCGGGTTTGAGCTCCGTCACGCCGTAGGTGGTCAGACAGGTCACCAGGTTGACCAGGTCCTTCAGAGCGTCTCTGGACTCGTCCTCCTTGGCCTGCTCCAGCCTGGTGGAACGCCACAACAACAAGAAACACTCGTTGCTCACTCTGTGGGAGCCGTGCGGCGTCATGTCACCTCATGATTGCGAGTCGGAATGTTTCTTCAACAATAACCAGGGACAATACTTATGTTTTGGATACGTTTGAGTTTGGCTCAAAACGGATTGCTCAAATCCTCAGTGCAGAAGAATGCTGGTCAGCAACGAAGTCGGGTTTGTGTGCAGGCTTATGGCCACTTCGTCTGCTCATCGTTTTTTGTGTGTGTGTTGCAAGACCTTTGAAAAGAGTTTAGGAAGATGATGTAACCACATTGCATGGTCGCATAATTGGCATTTTGAAAAAAAATAAATAAATAAATAAAAATTGTGTATTAAATTAGTAACTGAATATGATTTGGAGGTTGTTGTGTGTTATGTTGGTTTGAAAGAATACAAGCCAGTATAACACCAATAGTGCAGTGTTTGGTCAATCAAGGTTTCATCCGACCTGCTAGCTTAATGCTAATATATAATGCAAAACGCCACAGAAAGGAGGATGTAAACTAATGTAAATGAAACAGCGATTACAATTTTTTCATGTTCGCAGCAAAATACCATCTACAGCACGGGTCACCGACTCCGGTCCTCGAGGGCACCTGCCCTGCAGGGTTTCAATCTCTCCCTGCTGTTCAAAGGATCAGGATCGTTATCAGGCTTTTCAAGAGCTTGCTGCTGAGCTGATCATTTGAATCAGGTGTGTTACAGCAGGGAGAGAATGAAAACCTGCAGGGCAGGTGCCAGTAGGTATGATATTTATTATATTGTATCGTCATTTTAATTGAGACAACAAACGGCTGCTGTTGGTCCTAAGCATGCCCCCCCCCCCAAAGATACAAACAAACAAACAACTAAATAAATAAACGAATGAATGTAAAAGCTAACATGGCTCCCAATAGTTTTGCAAAACTAGGACCAAACTCAAAATCGAAACCGGTAGGATCCGTGACAACACCACAGCAGAATGTCACTAAACCTATCTAGTTTGTGTTGTCACTGTCACTCGGCAAAGAGGGGTTACTAAAAGGAAGATTTGGCGCCGTGCCTGAGCATGAGGTTACACAGGAAGTTGTATCCCTGGCACATGCGGAAGTCGTCCAGCAGCGTCTGCGACACGTCGCTGGAGTCCTTGAGGAAGCAGGACAGACCGGCGAACATCTCCACGATTTCCAGCGGGGAAAGATCGTCAGACTGCTGCATGTTCTGCACGCACGTGGACAGGCATTTCTTCTCTGCGGACACAAGAGGGAGCAATTCATTCAGATGTGCTGCCTAGACGGGCCGCGGAAGAAACAGGAAGCAATGCTAATGCGCTAATGCTAAGGTAAGATAGAAGCAAGTCTGCGGGACCTTCAGAATGCTATTTATTATTTGACAGCTACACAGGGAGAAACCGAAGGTCCCATTACACAATTTTATGTTTAAGTCAGACCCAACTAGTTTGCTTTCTAAACGGGCTGCACATCAAACGAAACGGGAAGTGCTATGGCTGAAAATGGAGTTTGTAAGATGAGTGGAATTTCCAGACTTGGCGGCAACCAATAGAGGGCGCAATTCATTCAGACCCGACTCGTTGGCAATCTAAACAAAGGTACCGTGTACTAAAGTGAGGCCACTAAGGCTCGCACAGCAGGAACAGTAGGTTTAAAAAAAAAAAAAATCTTCTACTTTATCATTACTATTTTATTTAGGGCTGCGATTAATGATGATTTCAATAATTGCTTCTTCTGTTGATGATTTTGTCGGCTATTTGATGGATCGCTTTAATTTCCATGATCACTATATTCAAAAACAGTACAGTATTATTTCGAATACAGAAAATGCCCAACCATAAATGAGTGAACGATTCAGTGACTGATTCGGTCTGTAAAAATCACAAAAATGTTGATCACTGCTTTACAAAGTAAAATCAGATGTTTGTAAATGTCTTATTTTGATTGCACGCCAAGATAGTAAGTCGGCTTTCATGGAGGACTACACAAGTCTGAGGATATTTACTGTTGAAAGGCTGAAATTGCGAGACTTTGGACCATTTGAAATTAAACAAGCTCTCTAAACAACTAATCGATTATCAAAATAATTATGGGCGATTTTGAATACAGATTACTTGTCGATTAATCGATGCATCGCTGCACCTCAACTTTTTAACATGTTCTACCTTGTTACTAATTCCTTTTCTGCTTTTCCTTTCAAGTAATAGTTCAAGTTGCATTCAAAGAGTTGAAGTTTTGAATAACCGCCTTCATTAATCATGATTTCAATATCAATCCAAATTTATGGTGATCGTTCTTTTTTTCTTTTTGCCGATGAACGGGCCAGCCCTACCGTGAATGTATTTGACCACGTTGACGCTGAGCCCGTGTCGCGAGATGGTGGTGAGCACGTCTCCGGCGCTCCTCCTCCAGGGCAGGTTGTGAGGCGGGCACCAGGACGTGATGGCGCTGAACAGCAGGTGCAGGTCGTCCTTCTGGGCCAACTCCTCCGCCGGAGACACAAACGTGCACAACTTCACCAGGATCTGAAAACACCACAAAATCCAAACAATGTCTTCAAATCCGACCTTTGAAACCGGATGCCTGGCTTGAAACCTTAGTTGGAAGCCTAAACCTGGCTTGAAACCCTAACCCTGCTTGAAACTCAAATTTGAAACCCCCTAACTCTGGCCTCAAAACCTTATTTTAAACCCAAAACATTGCTTTAAAACCTTATCCCCCATTTAAAAGTCTCTATTTGAAACCATATGCCAGATTTAAAAGAGTAATCCAAGCTTGAAACCATAAGCTTTGATTTAAACCCTAACCATGGCTTGGAACCCTCATTTGAAACTTGAACCCTTGCTTGAAAGTGGGAACCCTAACTAAAAAAAATAACCTTGGCTTCAAAATATAATTCTAAACCAAAACGGAAATTTGAAACCTTAACCCAGATTTGAAACATTAACTTTGGCTTCAAAACCTAACTTGAAACCCTAACACTTGTTTGGAATGGTGACCCTGCCTTAGAATATTAACCCAGGTTTGAAACCCCAAATTTTCCTTGAATCCTCATCCCTTGTTTGAAACCCTAATCAAGGTCTGGAACCCAAATCTAAAGCCTTAACTTTAAACCCCAATGTGAAACACTAGCCATTGCTTGAAACCAGAATTTAACGCTAACTTTGATTTTCAAACCCTGATTTGTAAGGCTTACCCCTTGCTTGAAACCGAAATTTAAAAACCAAAGCCTTTGCTTCAAGCACTTGAACAAGAAATTAACGTATACGCGCTCGAGTGGTAGAAACGCGGTTATGGCCTCCCAACCGCCTTAATGGGTGGGAAACCCTGATTCGAAACAATAGCGCTAACTTCCAACCCTCATTTGAAAGGCTAAACCCATGCTGGGAATCCTTATTTGGATCTATGAAATCTCTTCAAAGTGCTTTGAGCGCTCCGCTCTTGTACCTGGACAAAGACTTTCTGCAGCAGTGACCTTCGGTCGGCCAGTGGCAGCTCCGTAGGGGGTTGGCCCGGGCCCGCCGTCTTGTCTTGGGAGGGCGGCGGGGAGGTGGGAGGAGTCGGGGGCGGCGGAGGCGGGGGCGCGGCCGGGCCCGCCGGGGCCTCCGCCATGTGCGGGAGGTCGAAGAACAGGTACAGACATTTGACAAGCGTGGACGGCACAGACATGGTCGTCATACAGTCCACCGTTTTCTGAAAGAAAAAGAAATGCGCCTGCGTGAGCTTGCCAGCGTGCGCGCGCATTAGAAAGGATGGACGAAAGAATAAAATGTTGCTTGGTCATGAGTGAGGAAGACGAAGAGGAAGGAAGGAAGGAGGCCGTGACATCGGCCTAAATGCAGGCCACACGCCGACACACATACGCACGTACACGCGCGCGCGCACACGTAGTCCGAGGGTGATGGGAGTAAAAGATTGCTGTTGTTGCTCTTTGAAACATTGAGCCAGCTGTAAAAGCGGGCGGCCGCGCGCTATCACCCCGGCACACGCACAAGCGCATTGTTGTGATACAACAAAGCGCACGGACAAACATTAGCCTCGCATCAGACCAATGACAAGCAGCCAGCAACATTTTCTTTGAAACGTTCCCGCTGGTCCCGAGCCGTCTTCGGACGGACAAAAGTCAGCCGAGCCGAGCCGAGCCGAGCCGAAGGCGGTGTTGCACTGACCTGCCCCGAGGAGGCCAACAGGTTGATGGTGGTGAGGAGCATCCAGCCGCGACTGGCCTCCTCGCTCTGGTTCACCTCCAGGAATTGAACGATGGCGCGGCTGGCCGCCTCTGGGCACGGAAACACACATTTTAAAACAAGCAGGAGGACATGTCGGTGGAGGAAAAGCCGTTTCGGCAGCTCTAAATCCTCCTCAGAAATGTGACATGTAAGACAGACGGAGCGTTTGGGCTCCTGCGTAAAGCAGTGAGGATCAAATGAAACAAGATTGCATCTCGGCAGTGGGCGTCGTTTTCAACTGCAGTGGCGCTGTTTCGCCATGCGGGCAGGGTGGCGCTGTTTTGGAACTAGTTGGCGCTCGCTTCTAAAATCGTCAAAGAGGAGAAGACCATAAACGGCGGATTTTCTTTCTTTCTGTGTGTCGGACGATTTTGTGGCTTTTCAAAGAGATTGTTCTGTAACGAAGCATATTTGCGTTACGCTTTATGGCTTTCTGGAGATGTATCATAAAATAAGTGCAGTTCTTCTGCTGTGCCCACCTTGGCCACCGGGGGCAGTATAATTGAGTTATACAGACACGAAGAACAGTCACCACTAATTGTAGTGACTCAATAAGTGGCTTTTAAGAGGATAAAGTGACACGTTAGTTTACTAAGCTTCAAATGGGAGTGCCAATGAACCGATTAAAACCTCTTTTTTGATGAATCGTTCAATATTTGCCAAAACGCTGCTCACGAGTATCACTTTGGCATCACCGAATGCTCTCAATTGTCCCGAGCTCTAAATGTGACTGCTTGATTGTCTATATTTGGCGACCGCCCAGGCCAGGGTGTACCACACTACGCACTGACCGGTGGATTTGTTGGAGGCCCTGCGTCTGATCTCCGTCACCATGAGGCGGGACACCTGCGTGGTGAACTGCAGCAGGTCCGAGAACTTCTCCATCATGCTGCTGGGCGCCGCGTTCCCGAAAACCTGACAGTGGACACACGTGAATAAAACAAACAAAAACACACCATCGCGGCACAGTTGTGGAAACCACCAAAATGCATGCAAACTGTGCCATCTGGAGCTCTTCACCACTAATATTTATCTAATAACATGACAAAAACAGCATCGAAATACAATACAAAATACTCACCAGAGATGCTAATTATTAAATAAAATAATATGTGCTTATCACTACAGGCGTGTTTTGTAAGTCTGAGTTTGCTGTAACCGGGTTTGGGCTGACCAACCAATCAGACGATGGAAGGCCCTGGGCAGATTAGGTTGACATGGCAACGCAAGAACTGAAATCTGATTAGACAAAAAAAAAGAAAATCTAACATCAAATACTACAGCACTGGAAGCAACACAGAGAAACGCTACAAAATGAAGAGAACAGACTGCTGGGAAGAAATCAATACAATTTCAGGGAACACATTATTCCAGTCGATTAACCAATCGATTAATCGGATGAAAAAATCTGAATATAAAAAAAACGTTTTTAAAGCTTGTGAAATGCAGGTATTATCAATATCGTCCACTTGGGGTGCCATTCTTACGTCCTAGACCGTATTATCAATGACTTGGAGTGCCTATGGCTTTAAACGGCGGGGCCTGGCCTGGTGAGTGACGTGGGTGTCAGTGAGCAAAAGCAGAGCTCAAGTTAGCGGCTGGTTGACCATGAACCAGTCTTGGCGTCGGTTGTGGCCATCGTGTATGAATGCTTTTTTTGGGGGGGGGGGGGGAATCGATATATTTGAGCTTTTCGATGAATGGCGTCACGTACCCTGTTGAAGACGGGCAGCATCATGTAGAGCTTCTCCTCCTGCTCCTTCTGCGTCATGTGTCGGGGAGGGTGGCAGAGTTCGGAGAAGAGGCGGCGCAGGTGCATCAGGCCCAGGGCGTTGTCCTGGGGGCTGCACTCCTCCTGACGCGGCCGCCCCATGATCCTCTTCACCATGTTCATCTTCAGAGGCTTGCTCAGGACGAAGCTCGCCCTGAACACAACCGCATGACGGCCGTGAGACTCACGCGGGCTCGTGGAAGGCGACGCAAAACACTCGCTGGACACTTGATTAGGTACACCAGCTAATGCAATGCAATACGGAAAAATCTGGGGAAAAAAAAAACGTACCATGCGAAAATCATGAATTATGGTTAAAAAAAGAAAAAAGGGCCTCATTAGACAAAGTCATGTTAAAACAATCCAGCTAAAACATCTGAGTCATGGTAAAAAAAAAAAAAATATTACCATGCTTAGTTTGCTTGCTTTTATTGTATAAAACACTTTTTGCTCTATTTTAGTGTCCAACAAGTGCTAAATAAATTAAAGTCGGATTGATTGATTAAGAACGTTATCCTTTCCAAGGATGTTGACTTTTAAATTGCAGAGTAATCAGGACCAAACACTGACACGACTGGTGAAAATCCATGACAAATTTGCCACAAGATGATGCCAAAGCACTACTTTATACCGGCAAGCCCCTTTGTAGAAGCTCCTCCCTACACTTCAACATCACGTTCTTAAGCAGTAAGATGCCACGGGGTGGCGTCAAATCACTACCTTTATGTTTGTGATAGGTTTGGAAATGCTCCACCCCTCATTTCAATTTATTCCTTGAAAACAAAATGTCACATGATTCCCAAGCATTACTTCTACATGAATTAGCCAGGGCCTTGCAGAAGCTCTTATATCCACTTCAACATAGTTCCTCGGTTGTAAGATACCACAAGATGCAATATTTTTATATTAGACAAGAGGGAGCCATCTTTTGGTATAGTATAGGCTATAATATAGGCTACAAAAAATGTTTTTAAGTAATTTGCAAGTAGCAAATAGGTGGGGGAACACTTTATTCATAACTGACTATTATTGTGCGTGTTGTTTGTAATGCTTGGAGCCTCACACACACAAAGCTGACTAAGGTAACCATTATTATTTGTATCGTGGAATAAAAACAAAAGTTCAGTTCCCAGGTAGAAAAAAATGATGAGAATCACTTGAAGGATTACTGTTCTTTGATCTCAAAGCTTAGTTGGCTGATGTTTCCCACGTTCAATTAGGAATCAATTCTGTCATCAAATCAATGCGAGCGCGAGTCCACAGTACAAAGTTGATGTTCACAAACATGCTGGCGGCCTCTTTGACGTTTAAATAATGTACGCAGTTGTCACTATAGCTTGAGGCTGCCATACTGCTGACTGTTCACAAGTTAAAGACGGTTGCTGCGAGATCAAATCTCAACTTCAGACAAGGGAGGAGCAGTGTTGACAAACCAACAACAAAAGCTCACCATGGACCATGTCTGAATGTTATTCAACTTTTCTCCATTCCTTCTTACAGATCAAGACGGGATGTTGACAAAAGAAATCGCAAATGCCATTAAATGTGTATCATTTGTTTAAGACCGCCTTCGTCTATATCTTTCTTGAAAAAAACCTGTTGTGCTTAAATCATTCGTCAGGCTAAAAAAATATCTGTCACGCTAAAAATGTTTGGTGTGCTGAAAACCATTCAAAGTGATTAGCAGCTAAAACATTCTACACAGTTAAAAAATACGTCTAATTCTCACTTTGAAAAAAAACGGCTGTGCTAAAATAATTTTGAAATTCAGTATCGTCCAAAAAATGCAATCATAAAATATAAAATCTCAGAAAAAAGTATATTAAAATACAATTACGTGAAAAATAATGATTTAATTTCTTCAATTAATTTTCATGTAGTTCTACCTATTTTAGCTACATAGATATTGTGCATTATCAAATATTGGTATTTAGTATCTCAAATGCAAGTAACTGTACTCGATCTGAAACAAATGCTATCGGTGCATCCCCAAATGATCGCACAATAGCTTTATTGTGATATGGTATAAAAATATCCAGATAACAGTCACTCTGTCATTTGGTACTTGACCTCTTTGACTGAGAGGTCAACGGAGGGTCAGGAAAATGTACATATTGAGCATATATGTGAAATGAAGGTAACCAACATGTAGTTTCACTTCAATGTACAGGGGCCTTTTTATGCCTTAGAGAAATTCTACGTGGAGCTCAAACCATTAAACCAACAGAAGCATCCATGCGTGTCATCTTAATGCTTGTGTCCGCAGTCGCTCAGGAACAGGATGCGCTTGAAACAGGATGTGAAAAAAAAAAAAAAAAAATCTGCTGCTATTGTGGTTTGCAGTTCCTCAAATTGATAAACAGGACAGGAAGTGAATTTTCCGGGACGGGAGTGACTGACGCATCAAAGAGCTCCAGAACGCCAATCAGCTAATCAGTTAGCATGAGAGAAGCCAGACTATGGCAAAAATACAAAGTTGGAAAGGCTGCCAGTTCAACACACAACGTCTGGAAAAAAAAAAAAAACAATGACAATCCGCCGAAAAATCAGCATAATGCTTCCTGAGTCACAGCAGGAAGAACGTCGCAAGAGGGACGACTGGCGTCACGGCACCCGGTGACATGTTAAAAATAGACCCCGATTCAGACGAAAGTAACGACACGCATGTGCGCACACACAAATTGCATGCGAATAACTCCATGAGCGTCGACAGGACACCGGGCAACGGGCCGGGACCGCAAACCAGGCCGAACAAATGTTGCACGAAGAGGCGGCATACGGCACACGCGGGCGATCAAGAAAAGGAGAGAAAGTTGTTGTTGTTTTTTTTTTTTGTTTTTTTTTTAAGTGGTTCTGCTTCCAAAATTAAGCCATCCCTGGGTGAAGCCGTGCGGACAAAGCTGTGCAGACAAAGCTACACAGACACAGCTGTGCGGAAAAAGAAAAAGCTCTTTAGATAAAGCTAAGAGAAAAAAAAAGCTGTGACGATAAATATATGCAGACAAAGTTATATGGATAAAGCTGTGCGGCGAAAGAAATGCAGGTAAATCTTTACGGACAACGCAACCAGGCTAAAGCTACGCACATAAATCAATGCGCAAAAAGTTCCATTTAAAGGGAAAGGGCAGACAACACAGATTACACTAAATTGACAAAGCGATACAGAAGAAGCTCAAGTAGCTAAAGCTACTCAATCAAAGCTATGCGGAGAACTTTAAGCAGCTAAAAGCTACGTGGATGACACTATACAGACAAACCTGTTGTACATTTGACTATATAATCTAGTATTTGGTCAAATAAAATTATATATATTTTTGCTTGGTTAAAGAGTAAGTCAACCCAAACATATTTTTTTTCAAGAATATGTTCCATGCAAGCCCACTGGTTGAAACAAAGCATTTTGACGAATAAGAGTGAATCCACCCGTTTTTAGCCATCTCATTTTGTCACTTCTGTCAACTGAAAATGACATCTCAACTGCTCACAACGACCAATCACAGCTGACCTGTTTTCTGAAGCTGAGTCGTGATTGGTCGCTACCTGAGCCCTGAGCAGTTGTGGTGACATTTCCAGTCGACAGAGGTGACAAAATGAGGTGGCTAAAAAGGGGTGGATTTTGCTGTTTAACTCATTTTCCACAAATGCACTATTCATAAGTACGCCGTGTTTCAACTAGTGGGCCTGCTGGGAACATATTCTTGAAAGAAAAATTGTTTGAGTTGATTTCCACTTTAAAAGACAATTATGAACACGCAAGAGAAAACAACACATTTTACTTCATCTTGATCGAACAATTGATTTTCATTTTTAGATATTTAAGTTTTTTTTTTCCCTAAATGTAAACTGTGCAGAGCACCAAATTTTATTTTCTACTATAGAAACATTAGTGAGTTCTTAGGCTATGGGAGGAAGTGACGGCAGAACCACCGTACCAATTTTACCGGCTAAAACAGCACATTTGAGTAAGCCTAGTTTGTTGAAAATGGATCAGTAGGAACTGCAAATGTGTCAGGCTGTCAGAATTCAAGTACGTAGAGTCATTTTCGCCTATCAAACTGCTTTCGAGAAGCACTCGAACGGCCCTTGCGAGGGACACTCGCTTAGCGGCTAGCAACTAGACACGAGGCGCTAACGCTGGCAACAAGCACTGTATTGTACAATGTCAGTGTATCGTTCTTAATTTGAGTTTTTTAGCGTCCTTAATTAGAGACTGAACATGGTTTCAGGGTGACATGATGATGTTGCTGGCAACAGTTTGTGACGGCAACATAAACTGGGCTCCAACTATCCAACTTACTGTAATGCCCTGCTCTCTGGCCTCCCGAAAAAGAGCATTTCACCACTGCAACTACTGCAGAATTCAGCCGCTCGGGTGCTGACGAGAACCAGAGGGCGGGAGCACATTACGCCAGTTTTGAAATTGCTGCATTGGCTCCCTGTGTGTTTCAGGATCGATTTTAAAGTACTTTTATTAGTTTATAAATGTGTTAATGGTCTTGGGCCATCTTATTTATCTGATTTGCTTTTATCATACCAGCCCTCGCGGATCCTGAGGTCCTCTGGCGCCGGCCTTTTATTTATTCCAAGGGTGAGGACCAAAATGCATGGCGAGGCTGCATTCAGCCATTTTGGTCCTCACCTTTGGAATAGCCTGCCAGAGGATGTCAGGTCTGCAGAGACTGTTGATATTTTTAAGAGGAAGCTCAAGACACACCTTTTTAGTTTGGCTTTCAACAACTTTTAAATAATTTATCTTTTCTTTTGATTGAAGATAATTCTATGTTTTGCTTTGAATGTTTTAAAGCACTTTGAGTTGCATTTTTATGTATGAAAAGTGCTATATAAATAAAATGTGATGATGATGATGGTGATGATGATCCAACCACCAGTCGGGAAGATGAGTCAAGTCAACCGCCGCGCGCTGCCTGGAACAACTTCACAATAAAAGCGCATCACGGCAATGATGTCCATGTCTTATTTGGTAAGATTTTATTTTGGAGTTGACCTTCTCACCGGTTGGCAACGTGTATTGACTATTGTTGTTGCGGCTGGCTTGACATGTATTCCTGACAGTGCACATCAAATAAACACATACCCGAGGCAGAAAAAAAATCCTTTTGTTTTTTTTTTTGTTATTGTTTGTTTTTTGTTTTTTTTAATCGAATTACTTGAGGACAAATTACTTTGATTTGATCCTGTTAAAAGTTCCCCAACAATCAAAACAAGTCAGCTGAATGCGCCCGCGGAATGTGAACTCCTCAGCGAGCCTCCCGACGATGTTCAAAGTGTACGTCAAGTGCGATGAGTGTCTCCCGTGCAGTTGGCGGCAACTGGTGAGCAAGATGAAGGCAGCAGCGCAACGTCCCGGAAAAGCCCGACGTCTTCAAAGGGGTGCGAGAGTGACAGAAAGCCTGACGTAACCGCGGGAATGACTCCCGCTTTGCCGGGAGAATGTGGACGCCGGGGAGCTCCGGCTTGACAGCGGCGGTTGGATAAAAGACTAACCTGAAATTCATTAACACGCCATGTACAAACATTGCACACACTTTAAGGCAAAACATTCCAAAATCTGACTGAAATCAATTCAAAACTTTTTTAGGAAGTTAGGTCTGTCCGTCGTACTTTTTACGCAACCTGTAAAAGCCGGTATTTTCCTTATCGGGTACGGAGGCGGGGTCAGAGGGGGTCAATCTGGTAGCCTGAGAGTTAGTTTCACAGGCATAAAGAAGGTGAGAAGACGGCCGTGTTAGAGCTAACGGAAAAGTGCAACGGGTGCGATGTTTGACTCATTCACTGTCGTGAACGTTTGAATTCGTCGACTGGAATCCAAACATTTACTGCTGCTGACGTATAAATATATCAAGTACGTTTTTCAAAAGGTAGGCGCAGAAACACAAGTAAATAATTTTCGACACAATTTTCGACACAAAGTCAAAATGCTTTACAGCGGTAAAAGCATTTGGTTCTCGGGAAAATGAATAGCTACTTCGCCGCTCTTCTACGCTTTGTGAAGCAACAGCGGAAAGTAGCTCATGTTAGCCATGCTAGTTCGCAGTGTTAAATTTGCGCTCTTGTCCGTTCTTACATCCTTGTGATCTTGTAAAACGTCATCCGTCGCGTCACAAATTCTGTTCCAAGAGAAAGTACAAATCAACCAAAAATGTATGGAATACCCAGATGTTGTTGTCAGCTATCTTAAATCAAGGATGCACCGTGTGAAGGCTTGGCTAGGAAAATATCCCAATATTAATTTCGGGCTGCTAACATGGAAATGCTTCAGAGTTGGGGGGTGAAGTTAAGAAGTACACTGCCATACTCACGAGAGGAAGTCAACCCAAACATATTTTTTTCAAGAATACGTTGCCAGCAGGCCCACTAGTTGAAACAAAGCATTCTGATGAATTTTGCGTTTGTGGAATATAAATTAAGCAGCAAAACGCACTCGTTTTTAGCCATCTCTGGGGGCGGCCATTTTGTCTCCTGAAAAATGACATCACAACTGTTCACGACCAATCACGGCTGACCTGTTTTCTGAATCTGAGCCGTGATTGGTCGTTGTGAGCGGTAGTGATGTCATTTTCAGTCGACAGAAGACAAAATGGCCGCCCCCAGAGATGGCTAAAACGAGTGGATTAACACTTATTCCACAAACGCAATATTTATCAGAATGCCCTGGGAACATATTCTTGGAAAAAAAAATGTTTGGGTTGATTTCCTCATTAAAAAAAACAACAATTTCACAACACCCGTCAACTACTTCAGAGTGTAGCCGTGTAAGATAAGCAAGATGAATTTGAAATCCGGAACATCAAATTGGACTCAAACGTGACAAAAAAAAAGCTTATTGCGAGTTCTGTGGAGATAGCAAATCCCGTGTCAGTGAAAAGCAGACTCCTGAGTTGACACATGGCCTACTTGTTTGGACCTCCAGTAAGCGGCTGGGATTTGTTGCCACCATTTTGCAACCGTGACTGTCATCTCCACTGCAAGCCCAACGCATGGCTGTCCAGGAAACACAGTGACCGGCTTGCTCCTCGCAAGAGAGACTCCCATCTTTAAGCTGGCGCACATCATCATCATCATCATCATCATCATCATCATCATGGTCTGTGACTGCTGCTGACACAGAGCATCTCGCTGCGTCCATGTTAACGTCGGACCAACGTTAATGGGTGCGGCGGAGTCGAAACGGGAGTAGCGAGCCGATAAAAACAAAACCCATGGCGGACGCGCGCCGCAACCACAGTAAACACCTCGGTCGCCGCGGAGACGGGCTGTTGTTTTTCCACCCTACCTGCTGTTCTCTCGGTGCCCAGCCAGCATCTCGACACAGGGACAATTATTATTATTTTCTTTTTTTTGCCCCCCTGAAAGACGCTCACTTCCCTTGCCTTCCTTCCTTCTGCGTTGCCTTTCCGACCAGGAGAGGTGGCGGTGACTGCGGTGTCATGCCTTCCCCTCGCGGCGGCGTGAGAAGGGGAGAAGCATGGCAGTGCCAGTGGCTTTGTTTGCCAGCCGACCCACTGTGCGTGGGTGCGTGCGTTTGTGTGTGCACGCGCATGTGTGTGTGTGTGTGTGTGTGTGTGTCCTGCAGGGACTGGTGCAGCTGATCCCCCCCTGACACCGGTGGGGTGCACGCGGCTTTGGAATAAGAACGGGTGGAGGCAAGTGGCCAATGCGCCCAGAGGAATGGGCCATTTAGGTGCAAAAACAAGGGGGTGGAGTTTGCACAAAGAGCTCTGTGTTTTATTGTCCAAAGTGGATCAAAATAAAATGAGTTACAGTGTTTATACATGGCATTAAGCGCGCAAGACCCATCCGGATATACTCGTGGAAAGTGTACTACGACGACCTGCTTCGACATTCATCTGTTGCACCGAGGCCAGTATTTTTTTTTTTTTTACACGATATGTGTCACGTTTTGTATGCGACATAGTACACACGGAATGCTGCCAGTATGCTAAAGAAGTAACTTGTACTTGTCATAATGTTGCTGATACACATGTAACTACTAACTAGGGCTGCGGCGATGAAATATTTTCAGAATCGAGTAGGGCCTGACTGATGAACCGGCCGGCCAATTTAATTGTCCGATATTAGCTCTTTTTTGCTGATTGGTTTTCTTTTAACACATTACAACACAAACCAAGGATAATAACGTTCAAACATCCCCTATCGAAAAAAAATGTGATTTTTCTCTCTCTCTCTCTCTCTCTCTGTTGTCAAGTTAAACAAATACAAAAAATTACAAAATAGTGTAAAACAGTCAAATGTTTTGTCTGTAATTCATATATTTATTGTTGTAAGCATTAAGGGACCAAAAAGGTAAGTTATTTGGTTCATTAGATATATCCTGAATTAATCGGCCAAATAATCAATGATCAGAATTACATTCGTCCAAATATCATAATCAGTCTAAAAAAATTAATAAAAAAATAAAAATAGATGGTCCATTATCCAACTGGTTAATCAGATTGATTTTGCGTCACTAAGCACGATAATGTGAATGTCAGATGACGGTATTATTTTCGTCCACTCGGTGTTGCCATCCTCACATTCTACTGTAGTATCGGTGACTTTCAAGCGTGTGTGGCTTTAAAAGGCGGAGCTTGGTCTGCTGAGTGATTTGAGCATCAACCAATGAGAATGTGTAGAGTTGACTGGCTGCTAGCCAATCTGCGTGTTGAGTGAATGCTGCTCGGCCCCTAGTAATATATCACAAAACATAATTTCAGCAAATGCGTTATTTAAGACGTGTGTATCAAACGGGCCGATCGGCACGAATCGGTAGCCAAGAAGTAGCTCTCATCTTTGAAAAAGTTGGTGACCCCTGCATTTGTCTATTAACTAGTGATGTTGAGAATTTCAGTTTGTCTGTCACCATGGTGATAACGTGCAGCAACATGGAGCTTAGCTGCTTTTTTTAACTCATGGGTTGGAAGACTCACTTCAGACCAAACTAAACGATAAACGACTGTCTTGACACTTACATTTCCTGACTAGCATGTTTTTTTTGTTGTTTTTTTTTCCAAATGCGAATTAATTTCATGCATCCGGTGACTGGAACACAACGAACTTGATCTTAGACAGTAAAAATATAAACGGGCAATTAAGACTGGCGGTGTAATTCCAGACTTTGACTTGGATGCGTACATTCTCCGCCCCGAGAAGCCCTTCAGCAAGTACTGCAAGAAGATCTTGTGGCTGCTTTTGTCGCAGCTCTGCCCTTTATTGTGGTGTGTTTGTTTGCCTCTCTGTCATGTAACACGGGTCTCGGCCGTAATGCCCGTTTACCAGCAGGTGCCTTGAAGCCTCGGCCACGCCCACTCTCTCAACGTCCCTGTGGGGAAATATCCCGACCGTTTTACAACCAGGGGAGGAAATGAGGTCAGACGAACCTTGGCACTCACTTGCTGTACTATCTTGCTACCGGGTTCTTGTTGAATAGTCATGATGATTTGATGAGAAAAAAAAAAAAAGTGTGAAACTCCGGAGAAACCAGTTACAAAGCACCCGAGGGTTTCTTCTTGTGATTGGAGGTAAAATCTCCAATGATTCCAAGACAAACCCAAAGTATAGTGCACTGATTCCCAGCCAGTGTTTCCAATTTAAAAAGTATAATTTATTTTTTACAAATGTAAAGTGTATTTGTTGATCTATCTATGCCAGCGACATTTAGTGACAAGCAGAATTACCAAATGCTCTTCCGATAGATGGCAGAAGGCTTAGGTCAATAACATCAAAATAAAAATAAAAATTGAATGTAAAGAATGAAAGACTTTTCACATTATCTTCAACAACTATAGACATTTTAAGGAAGGGGCATCAATTACTTTCATGTTGGTAATGCTTTGCTTCAAGCGGAAATCAACCCAAACACATTTTTTTGAAGAACACTTTTCCCAGCAGGCCCACTAGTTGAAGCACGGCATTCTGATTATATTGCGTTTGTGGAATATGAGTTAAGCAGCAAAATGCACTCGTTTTTAGCCATCTCAGGGGGCGGCCAATTTGTCACTTCTGTCGATCGAAAATGACATCACAACTGCTCGGGGCTCAAGTAACGACCAATCACGGCTCAGCTTCAGAAAACAGGTCAGCCGGGATTGGTCGTTACCTGAGCAGTTATGATGTCATTTTCAGTCAACAGAAATGACAAAATGGCCGCCCCCAGAGAACAGTAGTAGTCGAATCTTAAAATAAGAATTCGAGTTGTAGTCTGCACTGATTCCAACCACCACCAAAATAAGAATGCGAGCACAACTCATTGTGGCTGCACATTGCGCCAGAGTTTTTATTTATTTTTCATTTTTGCTCCGGTGAACAGCGGGCGGGATAAGGAGCTCCCCCGGGCGCTAATTAAATGTTTTCCTCTCACGCTTTTATGGCCGCCTCTTCTCAAGAAGCACAACGAGCAGCAGTTCAACTCACGGCGTGTGTGTGACTGCACATAAACACGCGAGGGAAGTTCAAATACGCATGTAAAAAAAATTAACGCTTCTAATACACGTGTAGCATCAGACTGTACGTGTGTAATGGCCCATGTTTGTCATGGACGTCCAAGCATGTTTCCACCCCACGATTACACACGTGTTTCTACGACACATGAACACTTGACATGCTTATTCTACACATGTCATATCACGTCTAATACCTTGTGCGTAACAGTAACACAACACACATCTTACATGTTTCGCACCATGTGTTTTTAATACACATGTAAACAATCACATGCACGTTACACATGTAACATCATGCGTGATACCTTGTATGTTTTTTGACATACCCATCTATGCTCCTACCACACATTAAACAATCATGTTTCTGTTACACAGGTAAAATTGTGAGTAGCGCCTCGTATGTTGGCGATATACATCTGCACGTTAAACACACCAGATGTTTTAGATATGCACACAAACAATCACATGCTTCTGTGACACATGTAACACCACACATCTGAACAGGATTCGCCCGCGCATGTAACCAATCTAATGGTTCTACTACTACTATACATGTAAACAATCACATGCTTGTTACACATTACATGTTCATGTTAGCATTATTTTGGTCTACAATGTAACGTGATTTGATCACACGGAGGTAATCAGATTACCTCACACATAACGTCTGATCTGACCAAGTTTTTCTTTCACACATGTTCGTGTGTTACCAGTATGGGCAATGTCAACAATCACATGTTTACGGTACACATCGAAGGCGACTCTCCATCTGCTTATAATACATTTCTGACCATGTGCATTTCACACGTGTAACGCAAATGTTTCCATTAATGCGTCTGCTACACATGCAACGCATTCGTGCGCTCCACTCCGCACACTTAATTTTCCACCAGACCCGAGCTCGTCGCCAGTTGGAATCCCACAGCGCGCCCCACGGCCACCGCGACAAAACCGCACCGAGGCCCGAAGTAAGCGGACTAAAATGCCAGTCATTTCCTCTGGAACGTCACACTCGAACCGAGCCAGCCATCCGGTACGGTGACCGTAGCACCCCTCCCCCAGGCCCCCGTCATGTTTGTCTCGTAAATCAAAGCGGCGTCACTGCGTGTCGGCTGCTTGCTCGCCCGCCTCCGTAGTCGCGACGATTCGGGCAACGTCAAGTGACAAAACGCCTCCCGGGTCGAGGCAGCACCAGAGGCGGCGTTCCAGTGCACGGAGATCCCTTTGCTAGCAACCAGCTGATCCCGCCTAGCATCTCCAGCGACACCTTCAAGTGTCATATTTACGTGTCCTCTGACATGAAAAAATAAAAATCACCACATGAATGGTTGGTGTTAAATGTAAAAACGACAGCGGACAAGATACGTTTAGGCCGGTGTGTGGAAGTAGCCGAGATGCACAGCGCTTGTTGATGCTAACTCGCCAGCTAGCCACTTAGCTTGCCCGCTAAGCCTCCGTTTAGCACGCAATACTCACCGACCAAGTCGCGGTCACAGCAAAACACTTGGCCTGGAATGAGAGGGGAGGAGTGCGGCGGCGCGTCGATTAGCTCCAGGCGGGCGGCCTCCACGTACATCCATAAGGTTACACGGGACGCCTCGGTCCGCCGCTCCCAGTGTTGATGCTTCACCGCCGGCCGGTGGCCATTTTTTCCTCGATTAACATCCACCCGCCCACCCACACACACACAATAAAGCTTAGCGCGGAGCTCCTCGACGTCCCAGCCGGTCGGCGAGCATCCTTCCAGTAGAGCCGAGCACTGACTGACTGACTGACTGACTGACTGTAGAGAGCAGCCAGGCAGCCAGCTGGGGACGACACGCCGAGGAGCGAAGCTGACATCTGCCGGGGAGAAGGAAGAAGACAAGCCCGAGGAAGGACGCTCAGGGGGCGGCCAAAAGAGGGCGCAATTGGATCACAGTGAGGAAAGACGGCCACCATCCCCCGAACCCGAAGAAATCAAGTGAACTCGCAATTGGGCACCTTGTCAGCGATTTGTTTCTCAAAATGTTTTTAAAGTTTCCTTGTTTGCATGTGGTTTGAGGAGGAACCAACCCCCGTTTTTCACGGAAACCCTCATTGGCGGGTTATACCCGTTTCTCGCCCTAATTCCCGCGAATAGTCGGGGGTCCACATTGATATTAGAGTTGTGCTTTAACTTATGAGTATATTTCTTCAGTGACCACGCTCGTAACTCAATCTCAGAATCATCCATATTGACCAAGTACCGGTATGTAAAACCAGGCAAGGAATTTGTCTCTAGTAGTTTGAAACACACAAGTATTACAGTAGCAACTATAACAAAAAGTGTATTAGTGCCGTGATAATAGTATACCAAACAGTGACAGCTTTGCAAGTGATGTCATCAAACAAAAATGAAATGACCAGCAGTGCAATAATTATAATATCATGACATTTGTGCAGATGATGCAGAGAATTGTCACACAATTGTAAGTGAGCAGTGACCACCAGTGCAGCAATTATGACACAGTCATTTTTATAAACATGCAAATGATGCCTTTGAGCTCTTTAAAGTGTCCAGCGGTGTGCAATAGCGATCAACAACAGTTATACAAATATGTAGGGTGGCAAAACTACGACAATGTATATGGTAATACTGTCACACAGGTGTGTTCAAAACTGGCAAACATTTGCAAAAGGCAACTATAGAATTTTGAGTGAACTATTTAGGGAGCTAATGGCAAGAGGGAAGAAGCTATTGGAATGTCTGCTGGCTTTTTTTTAGTCTGCATAGTCAGATAGCACCTACCTGAGGGAAGGACCTTGGACGAGGTGGTGAGCAGGATGTGGAAGGTCTGAAAGAATTTTGCCTACCCTTGTATAGTTCTTGCAGCACGCAAGTCCTCAGGAGTGGGTGGGCGCTTCATTGGGTTTTTTTTTTAGCAGTCCGAACTATTCGTTGCAGTCGGATTTTGACCTTGCAGCACCGAACCAGACTGATGGATAAACACAGGAGTGATTCTATGACTGCAATTGTCTCAACGGCTATCCGCAGAAAGCACCGGTAGCTGCCATTGCCAGGATCTTGGCGGTCTTGACGGCTGACACGGAGCGGTTGGACAGTGTGAGGGCCAGCTGTGGCGAAGGATGTGTGCTGAAGTCCACCATCATTCAGCTCCATGTTGTGTTGGCCAGCCACCACACCTCCTGTCGTAATGCAGACTCATCGCTGGTAGTGATGAATAACATCACAAAAAGCTGCCATTTGAGCAGGGGTGTGTAGACTTTTTATATCCACTGTAAAAAAAAAAAAAAAAAAAGTGTTTTCAAGAATATGTTCCCAGCAGGCCCACTAATTGAAACACAGCATTCTGATGAATATTGCGTTTGTGGAAGATGAGCAGCAAAATCCACCCCTTTTTAGCCATCTCACGGGGCGGCCATTTTGTCACTTCTGTCAACTGAAAATGACATCGCAACCGCTCAGGGCTCAGCTAACGACCAATCGCGGCTCACCTGTTTTCTGAAGCTGAGCCATGAGTTATGATGTCATTTTCAGTCGACAGAAGTGGTAAAATGGCCGCCCGTGGAGAGAGCTAAAAACGAGTGGATTAACTCTTATTCCACAAACGCAATATTTATCAGAATGCCCTGTTTCAACTAGTGGGCTTGCATAGAACATATTCTTGAAAAAAATATGTTTGCGTTGACTTCCTCCTTAAGTAAACTTGACTTTTCCTACTCGGAGCAAAATTTTGGCCAGGATGCTGTAATGACAAAATATTTACATTCTAGTGCAAAAATGTTTATGGCCACCCTTTACTTTCTCAGGGCTTTGACATCAACATAACTAAGTTTGCATTTGTGTCTGTCTGCTGTAGCTGCGTGTCTGTAGGTCTGCCTCTCTCTTCAATAAACACGACAATTTAATGTCCACATTATGCCCACATTAGATGGCGTAGGCCAAATAGCTTCATATTTAGCATCACCCGTATATCGACGATACCTCCTTCCGATTGGGAAAATTCCAGAGAAGGAGTTTATCACAGTACAAGCAGTGGAATTCGGTCAAAATGGCCGCTATGATAAACACGTCTACTGAATTTCCTCTTGATCGGCGAAACAGGTTTCTGGGGCTAACTTTTTTTTCTCCAACTTTCAAAGAAAGTATGAGCCCTGGAGTTCATTCAAAAAGGCTGCTTCGAAGCAAAATGTCCAATTTGTGGTTAAATTCTCAACATGGGGCCTTGAGACTCTTTTGTGCCTCGTTATGACTGTTACGACATGGCCGCCAAATTTCCTGTCGATCGGTGAAACTGGTTTCCGGGCGGATTCTTTTTCTTCTTCTAACTTTTTCTAACATAGTAAACGGCGTGGAATTTTGAATCAAAATGGCAGACTTGCTGTTTAGTTGTCAACATGAGTCCTTGAGAATTTTTCATGATAGACATGTCAACGATGTCACCCAAATTCCGTGTCGATCAGTGAAACCGGTGCCGAGAGTACGAGCCAGGCAATTTGCACAAAATGGCTGCTTCAAACCAAAATGGCCGACTTCCACCTCAAATTCTCAACAGATTTTCTATGTGGCTCCTGATACGTCTGCCAAATTTCATGTTGAACTTTGAAATGATACGAGGAGAAACGGTGGTTCTTCTCTGAAATCAGGACGCTTCCAGGAATCATCCAACTAGCTACAACGCAAGTTTCTTATCCGCAACTGTTTGTTTGGGATGTTTGCCAATGCGCACAACAGGAAGAGGAGACGATGACTTTCAGTGAAGAAAAAAACATTTATATGAAATGAAAGAGAAATTGGACTTTTTTACGACCGCGGGCAGCACATGACTCTTCATGTTGATGCTTATCATGATGGAACTCTCCTCAAGGCATTTTTCAGGTGGATTTTTCCATTGGGGGTGGAAGGGGTGTACAAAAATATATTCATTTGTGTAGTTTAAAAAAAAATGTGGACATGGATATATTTACGTTCTTAAGCAAAAGTCCTATAACCTCTAATTCTTACTTTAATATATTACATTATTGTATCCATTAAATTTTGTTTTCAGATTTGTAGTCTCCCAAAAAGTTGCATTGCATTGTATATTTTGAGATAGATTCAAGAAATGTTCACGAGAGCAAATATGTACTTGTTTGAGCAAAAAGTTCTATTTTTTTTAGAAAAAAAACATTACTAAAAATATTGTCACAAGACATACATGTTCGGGCAAAAGCTTTTATGACTTCTATTATTTTCTAAAGAAAAAGGTAAACAATAAATTTTTTTTTCCCTTGAAAATAAGTTGGATTTTCTTGAATAAACATGCACTTGGTCAAGCAATAAGTTCTATTACATATGATATTCGAGAAAAAGATTCATTTTCTTGTAAAAGTTTTTTGTGCCACTCAAAAAGTTGTATATTTTTCAAGAAAAAGAAAGCATGAGTTTTTTGAGGAAGAAAGGATTACTTGTTTGGGAAGCAGTTCTAATTATGATACACCAAAAATAAAAAATGCCTGTGGATAAAAATAATTTGTTTGAGAAAAAAAATGTTTAGAGGAAAAGCAAAATATTTTCCAGATATTTTTTTAAAGATATGTTGAGAGAAAAAGTTTATAGTCGAAAGCAGTATTTTTAAGAGGGAAAAAAAATATGTCCCGGTATGTTAAAGTTTGAGAAAAAAAGGTTGATTATTTTTTAGATTTGTTTGAACATTTTTTTCCAAGAAAAAAAACAAACATGTGAAATCAAAACAAATATATTTTTCATTTAAAATAAAGTTGTAGAAAAAAAAGTTTCTGTCATTGGTGTATGGACGAGGACCCAAATGAAGGGAAGCAAGGCATATGTACTCTCCAAAAAATACAAATTGAATTTGAAGAAAACAGAAAGCAAACAAAGTACTGCGATCAATTTAAAAAAAAAAAAAAAGGTGCCAAAACAAACAGAAGACAAAAAAATAACTTGGACTTGACAGAGAGCAAACAAACCCGGGCAACAGACGCACCGTAATATGCAACATGACAACGAACCCACCAGGGGTCCGTTTCACAAAACAGGTTTAGTGAAAACTCAAGTCTGTTTATCCTGAAATGTCTCTCATTTCAGGCTCATTTCAGGGTTAACAAACTCAAAATCAAAATCAACAATAACCCACATCATGACAGTTTTATTTGTTCTTTGCAAAATCAAGGTTTTTTGTTTTTTTTTTTCAAGCAAAAGTGACTTTCAAACTTAATTTCACCAGAAGCCTGTTTTGTTTTTTGGATCGATCCAGAGCGTTCGTGTAGACATTTTTCACAAGATGTGTTTTTAGCCTTGTTAAATTTACTTTCTCCCCCAACAGTTTTTTTTTAATGTATTTGCTTATTTTTGCTCCAAAGTGAAAGTAAACACAAGTGATATAATGAAATCAGATGATTACTAAAGCAGACCACAAAAGCAGGCCTTCTGGATTATCATCATCTTGATGCTTGCTGATTTGTTGAGTTGTTTCATCACACTTGGCAAGACGATCTTTTTTTTCCCCACTTGCATTTGCTGATGATCGTTATCTAGGTAGCAGGCAAGCACAAACGTGCCAATAAACCCCCGCGCACGTCAGTTCTGTCACATACAGTAGCAATTAAAGTAGACACTCCAATTCACATGCCAGGTGTTTTTGATTTAACAAAGTGACCAATATAACTCATTCCAAAACTTTTCACTAATGTGTCTTGGATCCTGCACAACTCATTTGGCCAAAATTGAAATCTTTTCAAAAGGGGAAGCAAAAATAAACAAGTGAGATGTTGTGTGTGCATACCCACATATACACCTTAAACCAAAATAGCTGACTCCCTGTTTCTGTTCAGGCCTGGCTTCTTAAGACTTTTTTGTGGGTCTGCTCTTGATTGACTGCCAAATTTCATGTTGCAAAGTGAAACGGGCTTCACGGGCTGAATTTTCAAAGTATTCAATGCGCCTCTGGAAATGAGCAAAATGACCCTAAAATGGCCGCTCCCAAGCAAAATGGCAGACTTCCTGTTTCTTTTCAGGCCTGGCTTCGTAAGACTTTTTTTGTGGGTCTACCCATGATAGAAATGTCTACCAATTGTCATGCGGCAAAGTGAAACAGATTAACCCTCAGACATGAAAGGTGTGTCCAGTGAGTTCAACGGAGGCCTCAGGGCAGAATGTTGTCGAGAGCAAAACATTTTGGCAAGGAGGTGGAAGTGAGGCCCACATGTTTCCGTTGTTCCACCTGTGATGAGGAATGTGACTTTCCCTTTCCGTTGAGCACCTGCTGTATAAATCCACCCGTGGAGCAGCACACGGCATCACACCTCACGCACAAGATCCAAGCCATGGACCCTCGACCGGCCGCTCTGCTCCTGGTGGCGCTGCTTTCCGTTTCCTGCTTTGGCCCGGCAGCGGGTAAGATCGGTGGCAGACCGCCCCGTCGGCGTCCGCCCGTTGCTGACGTGCCGCCATGTTTTTCTCGGGGCAGGTGAGAAGCTCGAGAGCTGCTGTCTGGCCACCAGCGACAAGTGCTTCCCTCGCCGAATCGTGGTCGGCTACTATCACCAGGAAGCCGGCATGGGATGCAAACTCAAGGCCACCGTGTGAGTGCTCGCTCGCCAAAATTTGGTGATCGCGTTACTTTGAAATGTGTATTGATCTATTTTAGTGTTTTCATTTTGATTGATTTATTTATACGTTTTCATTATTGTACGCTTGTGTTTTCTCTTATTTAACAATGCAGATAGAGGTGAAATCATTTGATATTTGAATTTTTCAAAACATTTTTTAAAATGTGCATTGAGTTTGAACATTTACAGCTGCTTTTGTTTTTATTGTTTTAATACTTTTTCAAATGAATATAAAATATTTTGTAATTTTAAAGTGTTTGATTAATTCATTTCACTATCACTGTCATTTTTTCCCACATTTTGTTTGACCGTTTTTAAAAACATTTATATGATGGAAATATTTTGTGATTTATTCATTATTAAAAATGTGATTTTTTTGTCATTTTCAGAGGATTTAATTTAAAAAAGAAAAATATTTACACTTTTTATTTAATAATTTAAAATTTAGATAACATAACTTATTTAAAAATTAGACTAAAATGATAAATTATTACATTTTCAATAAATTCATCTTTTAATCTTAATAATATAAATATTAGTCTTTAAATGCATTATTTTAATGCAGTATTTATTTCAATATTTTATTATTTTCATATTTTTAAAAATTGTTGAAATATTCTATTTATTTATTGTATTACCTGCAAATGTTTTTATGAAAATGTTTACTCTTTAAACACAATTTGATTTTTATATTTTTTAAAATGTATTACAATAACTCTAATTATCAGTATTTGTATTTTTTTTTGTTGTATAATTTGAGAACTGTTTTTAGTAATTTTTTATTTTGAAAAAACTAAACAAAAAGGTGTCATTTATTTTATTGTTGTCGTCATCTTTATCCTTCACATCTTGTTTAGAATCATTTTTAGAACGGAAACCTTTTCCTCCATATAAAACGTATTGCTGAGTGACTGCTGAGTGAGTGTAAACGTCAATATTACAATTTATATGAATACGCTTTCCTGTATGTATTTTTTCCCTTTGTAGTTTTGTGTCCAAGGTTGGCAAAAGACTTTGTGCCCCGACGCCGGACAAGAGCAAGTGCGTTCAAGCGCTTGTCGACTACCTGGACAAAAAGAAACAAGCGCAATAAGAAATAACAAGTACGAGAAAGGCACAAAGTCTTTTTGTCATTTTGTTGTTTCATTTCAGGAATGTTCTCATTATCCTCCTGTTTTCTCATAGGAAGAAAGGAGAAGAAAAAAGGGGATGTTTTAGATCCAGGCACCACTTCATCTTTTTCACTTTTATATTGAATGTCCGTTATCTTCCATGGCCGTTAAATGCTGTTTTGGGCGTTGAAAGTTGACTGTGACTGGTTTTCATTTATTTTGTGAAACGCTCACAATTTTTGCCACGTTTAGTTTCTTTTAAACGCCTCTGTTTTTGACTCAATGTTGAAATAAAGTTTCCTTTTTTTCTAGTACTCTTGTTGTGAATGGGTTTTGATTCAGTGCTCTGATTTAAAATGATGTAACATTTTTAAATAAAGTTTGTCATCTCTTAAAGTCGTGATTTTTCTCATTGATGAGAAATCTCTAAAATATACTATTTAGAATAATCGATTTTACATCCACATTGATTTTTGTTGTTGTTGTTGTTACCTAATCTGCAATCGAACTTTGAGCACAAAAGCCAAGTTAAGAATTTTTACGATTATGACTGTATAGTGTTGGCGTCATTTGCAAGCAGAAATTCCAGAGCGTCAAGAAAGTGAGTCGGAAAATGTTTTTTGTCAATAAGCGCTTCCACCCTGCATGTCGACTGTCACTTTTATTGACCACGTAGGGTCGATAACACATGCTTTGTTTTTTTATTTGAGGCCGGTGAGATAAGAGGTGGAATGAAAGTCAAATCATTACTCAAAAGAAGTTAGATGCTCTTAATAAGTAACACAGTAAAACGATAAAACACGACACAAGTCCACAACTTTAAAAGAGGACTGTTACACTTAAAAGGTCCAGGAAACTTTTACCTCGTGGGACTTTCCTAGAACGTAAGAATCCAACCAGATATTGTTTCATCTCTAAACTTGATTTTCTGGGATAAGCGTTGCACTGAAAAAAGTAAACAAAAGTACTAAGGACTAAATTGGAAGTCACTCCAGTTCTGAGCGAGCTCTGGTCAGTACCGTCTCGGTCGAGATGGAAAATTCTGGTCCCGAAAGTAAAAACCCTGACACAGTTTGGGTTTAGCCACAGGTGATTCTAATCAACCGGCAGGTAAACGAGCTCAGTTGCGCAGAAGCACCTGTGGCTCAAGACAAACCTTCTGGACCTGAATTTCTCATCTCTGGTTACGGTTGCAAAGAGGAAAAATGGAGTTGGCCCCCTCTCGTTCTCGGTGGTCACGCTCAATATCATCTCGGTTGCCTGAAATAAAAACACTTTAGTGCAAAGTGGGACCAGAAGAAAAATGATTCAGCGCAATAGTGGTTTAAATCCAATCTATCAATATTTTATGAACGATGATAACATGCACGACTTGCTTTACGAGACTTCTATTGAATCCAGAGCCTCACCTTTGTGGGGACATTGGCCCAGTGGTGCGCTGATGAATCACGGAAAAGATTGACCTAAACCTTGATTCGGACCAGTCTTCATCTGCACAATATGCCTCATCTCAATTCATTACTGGACTTGACTATTAAAAACATGACAAAAAAGGGAGTTATCCCACTCTCGTTCTCAGTGGTGGTCGCGCTCAATATCATTTCGGTTGCCTGAAAGAAAAACACTTTAGTGCGAACTGGGATTAGGAGGAAAATGGTCGAGTGCAATAATGGACCAAGGCCTACTTACTTTCAGAGTCTATTTCGGAACCTCACTTGCTGGGACGTGTCGCACCAAGAAGGAGAAAACATGAGTGAAGTCATGGAGAGCCTCCTGTGTTCTAATTGCAACTAACCCTTGTTTTAGACCACAATTATAAAAGTGGAGTTAGCCCACTCTAGTTTTCACAAATTTGGCTCAAAACCAACAAATGTTCCCTCTCCATGTCGTGTTTCATCGATAACCTACCACAGGTGGTTGACACGTGTCGGCATGTCACCCTACACATGAACGCAACTTGGGATGGGATGGGATGGGATGGGATGGGAATCCCCCTCCCGCCCCCGCAGGATGTGGAAGCAGGCCAACGGGTGCAGCAGTGGGAGCATGACGTGACAACACTCGGCCCCGAGGCCCGGTCGAGGGGGAAGACGGAATAGTGAAAGTGGAAGCTGGCGTCAGTGAGGATTTAAAGGCCAGCGCCAGCTGTTTTTTTGGTCAGAAGGTGCAGTCATGACGCCACACAACCTCTTCCTCGTCCTCTTGGGCTGCTGCTGCTGCACAGGTTAGTTTATTCGGGACACTTCGAGTCCCTTCTCCAAGCTTTTATTTATGTATCGACGTATTGCAAGGCCAGCTGCAATCACAGATCGTTAAAATGTGAATTCACTAATTTAGTGGTGTGCCAATTAATGAAATTGTAAATCCTACAGGACATAATTGATCAGAACTCATTTGGTATGTAACTGGCTTATTTCATGATTTTTTGTTATTTAATTGAATGTCACATTTTTATCTATACTTAACTTTCCATTTGATGTTTTTTACACTTTTTTTCATTGGCTTAATAAGATGATTTCATGATGGTTTAATTGATGGAATTATTTCATGTTTTTATTTGTCTTTAAATGATAATGTTACTTCATGGCATTTTGACTTTTTTATTTGATAGCATTATTTAAATGGGACTTTAATTCGTGGAATTTATTTTTATATGTGTTTGATGAAATTTATTTTAATGGGATTTTTAGTAATTGAACTGGTAATGACATTTTACACTTCATTTTCAATTAAATGAAATCGCAATAGAGTTGAAATGTGAATTACTGAATTTGGACTTAATTGAAATTATGAGTATATTACAGTCACGTTGATTATTTTTGTTGGAGTTATAATTGTAGTTGCTGAGGTTTTTATTAGTTGGAGCTTAAATTTTCTTGAGTTGAAACTGTAATAATTTTATTCCATTTGAGAGTGAAATTTGAATTTTTAAACATTTTCAGGACTATACTTATTGGTTAATTGTTTCGCCTTTGTTGGCTTCCCCCCCAACCCCTCTCCCTTGCTCTGTTATGGCGCAACTGCAAAATGGGATGTGGCGGCGCCCTGGTGGCTGCAAAGCCTGCCCACTGCAGCAGCGCTGTAATGTTCCCCCCGACACCACCCACAAGTGATGTCTGTGACAAGTCTGTGTGTCATGTATCAATTATGCCAGTGTGCTGTAAAAGGCAATATAAAAATAAAGATATTCTGATTCGAACAGCATTTTTATTCCATTTTGCTGTCAGTGTCATACGGCCAGATGGTCAAGAACTGCTGCCTGTCGGCCTCCGACGACAAAGTGCCTAAAGGAGCGCCCCTGGTGGACTATTACCGTCAAGTAGCGGGTTCCGGGTGCCGCATCGATGCCATAGTGTGAGTTTCGCTTTTAGGACTTGACAAAGACCGTGGCAAACAGATCCTGACGCCGAGGCGACGCTGTGCTTCAGTTTTGTGTGCAGTGGCGGCGCTGAGCTTTGTGTAGCCACCGACGCTCCCAAGGTGCAACGAGCCATGCGACGCGTGGACCGCCTCAAGAAATTCTGCCGGAAGAAGAACTACGAGGTGGGCCGACTAAAGCTAATGCTAAACGAATGTATGAGGATAATTAGTAGAATTGAATAGCCGTTCTTCAATCCTTGTTGTCCCTTCAAAGCCACCATACTTCCTGGTTGAGTTGCTTTTGCAAGCTGATTATCGAACTAGTTTGACAAACTGAAAAGTGGACTTTGTTCTTTGTCATTTGTGACATGAAATTAACATTTTTTTGTCTTCTGTCACAGGATAAATGGTGTTTGGGTGTCAAACCCAAGTCACGTAGGAGAAGCCAACGAAAATGTTGAAAATGTGACATGTTCACCAATGTCCGTTAGTACACCAATAAAGTTTTGTCCGATAAGACTCTTTGTTACGTCTGATTTATATCGTGATATTAATTCATTAGGTTATTTCAAGAAAGTAAAGCCGGTGATGTTAACAAATGATGGCATTTTCTCATCACAAGATGGTGTCAATTTCCTTCAGGTTCAAAGTTATTAAAAAAAAAAAATGTTTTTGTTCTATATCATCACATTTTTCCCATTACCTTCGCATCGTTTTTTTATGGACATGTCACACTTTTTCTGCCAGAAAATCAAAGGCGAGATGTCAGCTACAAATTACAGAAAAAATAAAGTGATGTGACGGCACTGCCAGAATGCACAATCTCATTGGATGACATGATTCGCCATGACATCGTTTCTGTTGTTTACCAGAATTCACGTTTCTAGTATGGTGATTTAAAAAAAATGATGTCAAGTTATTGCCAGAAAATCACAGATGTTGCCATTTTCAGGACTTATCTTTTTTTTCTTCTGTTTTTGTTACATATCAGCACAGTTGTTTCCTAAATATCAGATTTATTTTTCAGGGCGTTGCCCTTTTTTTTTTTTTTTAAATCCAATCAGATTTGTGTGATGTCATCCCACAAGAGTTAGTACAATGTTATCGTTCTGGTTTTCCCGCCGTATTGTTTCTCAAATATTTCTGAATAGAAATGTCATGGCGTTCCCTAATTTTTTGTGACACCCTCCAACAAAATGTTTTTGTGAAATATCGTTGCCGCGTCCCAAATTTTTTTTCCCCACACTTTTCCCCCAAAACACCAAGAAAAAAAACAAAACACACACGAGTCACATGGTCGCGTGGTCACAAGAGCACTTTAGTTATCCACATTAGCTAGTTAGCATCATACATACACACAAGAAGAGTACTGTGAAGGTATTTACAGGCGGGGCGGGCGGCGGGGCCAAGACAGAGCGCCCAATCACCGACGGGTGTCGCCTTCTAACTCTTCCTGGATAACAATGACATATTTACAATTGAATACCATTGGTATTATTAAATAGTTTCAACTGTACAAGAAAAGCAAGCAAATAAGCTAATGTTGTCGATAAAGTGTCCAAACAGTGCAAAATTCCCTTCTTTTTTCCCTGGATGGTAACTCACTAAAAATTAATTTAAGCCGTTACTGGGACAACTGAGCGACCAGTTGGGAGCCGAGATGGGAAAATACGTCAGAGACACCAACGTCGATACATCGGAAGTGATCTGATCTGGGGTCGAACTGTCAACGGCGCAATGTCTCGTGGTGATGTGCTAGCATTTTACAGGCATAAAAATAAGTTGTTAAATGACGGGCTGAGGCATCTCATTTCGTTTACTGTCTTAATTTTTAAACGTGTAAAGAGAAGCTAACTCCTTCATAGTAAAGCGTAAACAAAAACAGGCAAGCTAATGTTGCTGACAAAATATGAACTTTCTCTCCTGCGTAAAAAACGTATACGAATTCAGTGTCATTCTGACGTTAGCGGTTCCACCTTAATTAGCTTGTATGCTAACTAGTGCAAAAAAAAAAAAAAACCATTTCTTGAGGAATCGCCAGGTAAATATCTGTTGTTAGCAACTAGCACCCCACCCCGCCACAGGTAGCTCGCGCGACAAATGTTTTAGCGAAGCATGCTAAGCTACGTGGGCTAACGCCAATGACGTTACAGGAAGTACGAGGTATGCATTCGACTACGTTTCCTTGATGGAGCCGTTACAATTCATATCCGTTTGACTCCAGTGATTTAAGATACGATTACCGCACAATTAGCTATTTGACGCCCATCCCTGCTGCGCCCCCTAGCAGAGAAATGGAGTATAGCAGCCTCGGTCTGTGACATCACGTTGGCCCGTCCCACCTACGCACACATGGAAGTGACTGACAGCAAGTCCAACCTGGTGTATTAATATTCACAATATTAATAATATAATAATAATAACCATAATAATATTGGCGGCATGATGACAGGTCCAGTTGGTGTGCGAGTGTCTTTGGGATTTGGATGTTTGCATGCTCACGTATGTCAGTGGAGATCACTTCCCATTTCCTGCGGATGGACTTCTGAGATCAACACTGGCCGCTATCGCAACCGCCAGCAGAACTACCAGCGTCGCAGGTGCCATTGGAGCCGCCGCCACCTTCGCCGTCGCCGCCATCCTGGCTCTCTCCCATGCTGCAGAGCGAGACGTAGACGATGGGCACCAGGCCCCGAGCGCCGCCCATAGAACAGAGCAGCCAATCGGGGTCGGCCTTGCTCAGCACTCGCAGGACGTCGCCCTTGTTGAAACTGAGCTGTCCCGCCTCCATGGCGATGTGGTGGCACAGCGCTCGCACTTCGCTGAGGGAAGGAAAAGAATCACTTGAGCCCTCATTAGCGCCATCTTTTTCCTGGCTCACGGCGTAAAAGGTCCTAAGGGTTGACCGGGGATTTGCCCAGTTTGCGAGGTGTGGCCTGAACCACAACTAAGTGTTATCTTTTTTTTAATTAATAATGCACAAATACTCCATACATTCAAACTAATAGCAAAAATAATAAAAACTACACTAAAAAATGCTCTAAAAACAAACTAAAATTAACAGAATTAAAAAGTCAAAACGAAATAAAAAGTAACTACAATGAAAAATCCCAAACTATTATAACCTTGGTTGGTTCTCTGTGGGTGTGTGAAAGGTACCAAAAGGGATTACGTCCACCTGCAAATTTGCCCGTTCTGGAGGCGTGTGCCGGCCCAATTTATCGGCTGACTCTTGCAATATCCCATTGCGAGAATAGCCCGTCTTTGTTTGGTACCGCGTGAAAGACAAAGACATCTGAGAGTTTTCGAGCAATGCAAAAGGGACAGCGATGATCTAATTATGTCAAGAGTTTGGTCTCGGTGGGCGGGTGAAAGGTGAAAGGTAGCGTCCCGGAATTGGCGAGGTTGGACCTGAGCCGCAAATTTGTCAGTTCCGGAGGTGTGACGACAGTAAGATGATTGAAAACTGGCCCCCGACACTCAGGATCTGTCCTGTGTTAGCGGAGTTCTGAGGGAAAGGCTAAGCTTTTAGATGTCTTGATGCATTGTTGTTGCAGCGAGACGGCGAGTGTTGGGTTTTGAAGATATTCATACCGCGTGGTGAGTTTAGTCTGGCTGGGTTGGGTCTCGGTGGGCGAAACCGCCCCAGCTGGGGGTTCGGCAGCTGCCGGCTCTGCCTTTTTCCCGCCTGCGGCGCCAATGGTCTGAGCCATTAGGCCCAAAACTGACGAGTCCATGCCGAGCCAGCCCGATGGCGGCCTGGAAAGTACAAATCACCTTTTGTTCATATGAAACGTTGCCTCTGCCGAGGCTTCGTCATTAGAGTATTTATCTTCACCGGCGTGGTTGGATTTCCATTGAACGTACCTGCTCTTCTGAGTTTTAGCCTTCGGTTCACTCCTGTCCGTCTTGGTCGGAGACCCGACACCGGATCCAAAGAGCCGCCCCCAGCGCAGCCCCTGAGCGGCGCTCTCCGTCCGGACTTGGACAGCCGGACTGCCGGCGGCCGTCGGCTCCTGGTTGAGGATCGACTCGGGCGGGCTTCCCATCCACGAGGGCCGCCCCGCAGATGCCGACTCGGCACCCTCCACCACGCCCTCCCTGGCGGGCGGCGGCCGGCCGGGGCGGCGCTCGGCCGACGCCCTGCGCTTCTCCGTCTTGACGAACTTGGAACCCTCTGCGGACTGGTCGATGTAGACTTGGGAGGACTGCATGAGCTGGTACCACCATCCGGCCTGGCGCTCTTGACGCTGCCGCCCCTCGTCCGTTGCCGCGAGTTCCTTTTCCTCGCTTTCCTGCCCCACCCCCTTCATCCTCTGGCCGCCCATCCCTGTGTCCTTGGACCCGTTATTGCCCCCCAGCGGGACACTCTCCCTTCTGGAGGCCTCCGTCCCGGGCCACGTCCCATCTCGCCCCGGCGCCACCCTCTCCTTCCCGGTTACCATGTCCCCGACGGCGGCGCCCCAGCCCCTCATCAGCTGCAGGGTGGAGCGGGTGGTGGAGTGCCCCGCCGAGCACAGCAGCTCCTTACGCCGCCTCCGCTGCTCGCGCCCCGTCGCCAGGAGCCGGGGTTCGAACAGGAGGTCCAGGTCGAACGGGAGGAGCGAGAGGGGCTGCAGCAATAGAAGGAGCTCGCCGAACAGCTGCTGACACGCACCCTGAGCCAGCGGGACCAAGCCCCACGCGTTGTAGTGGGCGGCGATGATGTCTGAAACGACAGCGACGCCTTATGTGGGGCTGCCGCAGCAAAGAGGAGGCTGCGGAGTGCTGCTCATGCGGCGCAACCGCAGCCGTGGCACGGCGACATGCTCGTTATTTTGCCACTAACGCTCAGCTACTACTCGGCAGTCTCCACTTTGCTGCAGAAGTCCATCTTCGTACCGCCCTCAGTCTCCTCTTGGATAAAATGTCATCATTCGCCTCCATTGTTGCGGCTTGTTTGTGTGTTTCATTCAAACGGATGTGATCATTGCATTTCTCAATTCCACAGTCTCCACTTTGCTTCAGTGGCTTGTTTTCTGGCTGCCCTCAGTCTCCTCGTGGACAAAATACGATAAACAACACATGGCCCTCATTCTGCCCTACTGTCAGCCATAGAACTTTGTATTGTAAAGAATACTTTTGTCTTGACTTCCCCTTTCAGTCTGCGACCATATGCTTGCATTTCAAAGCAAAGAGATAGCAACATCTCATGTTAAGCAGGTGTATATTTTCTTAATTTTTTAATTCTCTCAATCCAAATTCTCCACTTTGCTGCAGCGGTCCAACTCCTGTAAAAACGGGAGCCGCTCGTTTGTGACAAGATCTAACGAGTGTGTTTAATGCAATTTGATTTTGGAATGAGACTAAAATGATCAGGAACATCTGCCACACAAAGTGGAGACTGCAGCATGTAATTGGCTCACATTCACAGCTAGCAGCGGCTAACATTAGCGTGTGTTTGTTTCCTTGGACACTGCTACGTTTTGGACTGTTTTAACTGCTCCCTTTTCTGGCCACCTTTTTTCTCTTCCCAGATGAAAATATGCAATCTTACCTTCGTGTGTCAGAAGGTGACTGAACCAGAACTCCAACGACTTGAGGCTGGAACAGAAAAGCCATGAGCGAGAAGTTCCAAATGTGCGGTGACCGACAAGAAGAGGAGGAGGGGCTTACTTGAGGAGGCCGAAGATGAAGGCGTTGAGTCTCATGCTGTGGCTCGTCAGCTCCGAGAACTGGCTCACCTTCATCAGCAGTTTGTGGAGGACGCGCGTTGACGGACCTGAGCGACAAAAACACCCCCCCCCACTTGGTTTTCGGCTCTGCGAAGCAATTGGATGGACGGTGGTCCTTACCCAGCTGCGTGGAGGCCTCCACCAGGCTCCAGGGTTGACAGCGGCGCTGCCCGATGATCAGGTCCAGCACGTAGGCCTTGAGGCCGTCCTGCAGCACCTCGTGCAGCGCCGGGCATAAGTACTTGAGGATCAGGTGACCCACGTTGGGACTCACCCAGCTGTTGCCGAGTTTAGCCTGTTCCCGCCGCAAGCAGAGCTCGCGTCAGTATGGGCAGACGGACGTCAGCGCCGCGTTGGACTTACTTTGACGTCGGGGTCTCGACTTGTGCCAAAGTGAGCCACGATCAGGTCCACTGCTGTGTTGACCGCCTTCACCAAAGCTGCCAAAAGACGAGGACGCAGCAACGTCAGAGAGCGCTGCAAAGCATGCTGGGAAGTAGCAGGGCTTCACTGTCGCTTCCGTATTGAGAGTCTTAGACTGTATTTTGTTTTTCCCCACATACCAACAAGCGACATTGCAATATGTATTTTTTTTTCTTGCTTATATTAATTGTAGATTTTATTTAGTTCCTTGTCAATAAAAACGAGTGAATTCAAACCTTAATTCAAATATTTATTGAATTGAGAAGCTATGAAATTGTTCTTGCTCTTGAAATATGAACAAAAGTCTTGTTCATCAGCTGGGATCTCATGGAAGCAGTTGAAGCTTGTTACAAATAATTCTAGCCTAATATTAGCTCTAAAATCTTATTTAAAATAAGTTAGAGATGTATAAATATAAATATAAGATGTAGTAAGATTACTCTTCTGACACAAAACAGGCTGATCGACTTTATGTTTCTTTGGGGGGAAATAAGAACAATTTCCGGGAAAAAAAGTATTTTCTTAGAAATCCTTTTTGCAATGTGCCACACACACACACACACACACACACACATTCCAGACGATATGAACATGACTTCTGTCACAGAAGTCAGATATTTGGCCACCAAAGTTGTATTATGCCACAATAATGCAATACGCTGACCCACAAACAAAACTTGACCACAAAAGTACAAAATGTATTCACAAAAATGTTTTTTTTTTCTTGACTACAAAATAGAAGAGAGATGATTGCTTGGATTGATGTATGTACTGTACACTGTTTTGATGTCAATAAATAATCTTTATGGAAGAAAAAGGGACAATATTTTTGGAGCAGGAACAGCTACATTTTGGCACCAAAATGACAAGTCTAAATTTCCCCACTAAAGTGCTTGAACGGGGACTGAAATGTGACCTTTTGCCATTAAACTTGCTCACAAAAATCCTGCCTTAACGCTCACCTCTCTTGCGTGTCATATCGACGCAGATCTGCGCCTGCGAGGCGGCGGCGGCGGACGAGGAGAATGACGAAGCTGTGGAGGCGTCCGGGGAAAGGCAAAACTCCTCCGGCGGCCTCTCGGTCAGCGAGAAGTAATCCGGCAGGAAGTCGCCGTAACTTTGCTGCATTTGCTTGACTGCACACACACGAAAGAACAACAGACACCCAATTAGGCACCCTAAAGGGGGAGGAGATGGTCACATGACCCTCCCCGCACCATGATGGCGTCCCGTCGGCTGGCTGTGGGGAGCCGAAGGGAAATCGAAGACGTTGCGTCGGGGAGGACGCCGCGAATCCGACGAAGAGGAGACGCTAGCCAGTCTCTCGCCGCCGAGAGGGTTCTGGCGTCGGTATTCCCGCCACTTCAAGGCCTGTGGGGAAAGGTGGTGCGCTGCGGGAGGGGGGGTTCGAGGAGGAAAAGGTGACGGGAGGAAGAGGAAGAAGAAGAGAAGAACAGTTCAGATGGACGAGATCATCGAAAGGAGAGATTGAAGACCAAAAGTCCAGGGGAAGTTAAGAGGATGGGTTAAAGGTTTAGGCTAGGTTAGGGCAAGGGTCTCAAACCGGTGGCCATTTGTGGCACACAGGATGATACTTTGGGGCCCTTTAGTTGCTGTCAAAGTTTCATGTTAGTGTGCCTCTCCCGTCTTTTTTGCCATGTCGTTGTCCTGGGATTTTTTTTTTTTTTTTTTAAATACTTGCAAGCTACCTTAGCTCAGGCTCATGACAGCTTTTGGCAAAACACAATTGTGAGTGAAGGAAAAAATATCCTGTCGCTCAGGTCCACTCGTGTCTTTTTTCAAAAGCTGCCGTGAAGAAAAAAGGTTGGCGACAAGAAGGGACAATTTCACACAGGAGTTGGGATGTTTTTTTTGTTGATGTCTTGAATGCACAGAGAAAGTTGCGGTGCTCAAGAAATCAGACGTCATTAGTCAAAGAAAGAAAAAGGACCGGTTTGCCAATCTTGTTCACGTTGAAGAAGAAAGTTCTTGTTGTGAACTTAATAAATCTTGAGAAGACTTGATTTCTTTTGAATAGTTGAACCTTTTTTTTGTGGAATACTTGATGCGGCCCAGGCACCTTCTCCAGTGGACCCCACATAAATTGATCTTGAGACCCCTAGTTTAGCGGTTAAGAATATTGGGTTAGCGGGTGAGATTAAATCTTGGGTTTAATACTTTGGGATAAGAGTTGGGAGTTAAGGAGTTAGCGTTAGCTTTAAGAATGGGAATGAGGTTTCATGGGTAGGGATAGGTGGAGGGGTTAGGATTTAGGGATTCGGTCTAGTGGTTGGATTTGGGGTTAGGTGGAGTAATAATGGCAAGGTTAAGGGTAAAGTCTAGGGATTAGGGTAACGGGGTACAGTAAGTGTTAGGAGGCAGGGTTAGGTACAGGGTTTAAGGACAAGGGTTCGGAAATTGGAAGTTTCAGGAGTCAGGGTTAGGGGCAAGAGTTAGGAAAAGGGATGACAATCACGGGGTTAGGGTTGAATGCAGGCTTAGGTTTAAGAGTCTGGGTTAGTTCGGGGTTCCGGGTAAAATGCTGCAGAGGTAGGCAAGGCTTAAAGTCACAATTTCACATAGTTTTCAAATCACAAATATTTTAGTTTCTCATCCTCAACCTGAATTCTTCTCTGCGGGTTGGCATTCATGCAAAGGTGTTCATGTTAAGACCAGACGAAATCTCTCCTTGGTGGAGGTAATACAGTCAAGTCAAGTGACAGGAAAGCTTGGAGAAGTTACCATTCTGCATGCGGACAGCGTTGCTTCCCTCCACAAGGTTCCCAGCCTTGACGCACCACAGCGGGCTGAGAGTGTCTCGGTGCACGGGCGGCAGGGTGGGGGGCGCCACCCCCCTCTTCACACCCAGGCTGGCGGGGGGAGGGGTGCGGGGCGGCCCCGTGTGCACTGCGCTCTGCGGGCAGCGCGAGAGGTTGGGAGGCGGCGGGGGGCTCGGGGAGCACGTGGAGCAGGTCTCGGAGCTGGCGGCTCCCTCCTGAAGGTGCACCGGGGAGTAACTCCCGAGGGGGGACGGCCGCACAGACCCGGGGGGAGCGGCGGCTCTGGTTAGGTCCCCTCGATGCTGCGTGTTTTCGGTGGCGTCCTCGCTCTCGTCGTCGGTGCCGCCGGAGCCGGAGCCGGAGCGGGCCTGCACGCCGGACATGTAGCCAGTCAGCAGGGGGAGCAGAGGCTTGGGCTGGGGGGGTTTGGAGGCCAGCTGATGCTGGAAGGTGAAGGGCTGGATGGGGAGGGAGGTGGGGCGCCGGTCTTTGCTGTAGCGCACCACGCCTGGATGGACGTCAGACCGGCTGGAGGGGCCGCCTGCATCGAGGAGAGCGGAAACCATTCGGTGAGAGGGGCCGACGTGGACCGTAGACTTGTTTTAAACAGGAAAAGCACCAAAGTGTCTTTTCACGTGAAGCGAGGCAGGAAAGTGGTGAGGAGTCCAAGGACGACAGTTCGGTGCAATGTAATAAGATCGTATTTTAAAAACGAGATCATTAAAGGAAAAACAATGAGCTGAGCAAGTGGAGCAAGAGGGGGTGCGAGGCAGGCGAGCGGTGGTGAAGCAAAGTGAGCATAAACACTTTGACACTAAAAAAAAAAAAAAAAATTACAGAGGGGAAAAATTACAAGTAGCCTGTCCATTTTTGTGAGCTGGGCAAGTGGACCAAGTGAGTGTGCGAGGCAGGCAAGCAGTGAAGAAGGAAGGTGGAAATAAACCAAAAAGGTCTTTTTTCAAAAAAGAACACATACGCACACAAAAAAAAAAAAATTATCAAGCCAATCTTCTTTTGTCAGTTGGGCAAGTGGGTGTGTGTGAGGCAGGCAAGAAGAAGGCTGAGCATAAACCCATAATATAGTTCTCCAAAATAAAAAAACAAAGCTGAATAAAATTCTACCTGGACAATTTACTTATGCGAGTTGGGTGGGTTGGTGTGTGCGAAGTAGGCAAGAGGAGAAGACATTGGAGTGTAAACAAAATATTTGTTTGCTTTAAAAAAAAAAGAAAGAAAAAGAAAAACGTGTTGACTCCACAAAACCGCTTTGCGAGCGGGTGCACGTGAAGCAGGCAAACGTTGACCAAGAAATCTGAGCGGAAAACTGGAAATGTTGTGTTTTGAAAGCTACGAAACAAAGGAAAAAGCAAGTTAAAGCTCTTGACTTGATAATACAAACTGACGTGGTTGTCATTAGAAATCAGTAGCATTAAAGCAATGTCGTCACTTGCCAGTCAGCAGCTAACACGAGCGCACGTTCTTTAGCTTACTTTAGCTCTGCCGCATGACAGTCCAGAACGTGGACATCATGGCACTGCTCAGACGTCGCGCACGCAGATGCAGAAAAACATACACGGACAAGACACACACAAACCTGAGGCTCCAACATCAGAAGGATTTCTTCTCCCAATACACAGCAAGTGTTACGGGCACACACACTAACGCGTGTGTGTGTGTGGGTGTGCGCGCGCGAGAGAGACGCCTCACAGCATTGCGCAAGCTGTTTGTCAGTCGAAAGGCCGACCTGCTGCTATCACTTGAGATGGGCGCACTGCCATTGGCTGCCACGGGGAGAAACATTGAGTTGTAGTGGCAAAGGTGGAAGAGAGGAGGAAAGGAGAAATGAAAGAAGGACAGAGGGAGGAGGAAAGGATGGAAGTCAGCAAGGAGTGTAAGAACAAAAAAAAACGGAAGGAAGAATGTCAGGAAAAAGCCAGGAAGTGAGGACTGAAGGTAGGAAGGAGTACAGAAGGGGGAAAATCAAGTGGGAAGGAAGAAAGGCGAGAAGAAAGGAAAAAACAAAGGGAAGAAAGCAGCACGGATAAAAAGAGGGAGACAGGAGGGAATAATGAAAAGAAGTAGGGAAAAATGAAGGAAGGAAGAAGAAAGGAAGGAAGGACATAAGAACCAAAGAAGGGATGAATGGCGGCGTGACAGAATGAGAGCAAGAGAGAGAGGAAGAAAGACAGAACGAAAGAAAAACAGAAAGAAAGAAAGAAAGAAAGAAAGAAAGAAACTTAGGAAAGAAGGAAGTAAGGCAGACAAACAGGGGGAAGGAAGGCAGCAATTGAGGAAGGAAGAAAGGAGGTATTGTAGGGGGGACAAGAATAAAATAAAGTAGGTAGGAGGGGAGAAAGGCAGGAATAAAGGACAGAAAGACTAAAATCACTATAGAGGGCAGGAAGGCTGAAAGGAGGAGGAGAAGAAAGGCAGAAAGGAGAGAAGGTGGATGGAACGAAGGGAGTAAGTATAGAAAGAAGGAATGACAACAGGAGAGGCAGAAAAAAAGAAATAAAGGAAGGGAGGAGGCAGAGAAAGAGGGAAGGGTGGAAGAAAAGAAGCAAGGGGGGAGATTGGAAAAGGAAAAAAGGGAGGGAAGCAGGGAGAAAAGAATGAATGGAAGAAGGCAGTAAAGAAGGGAGAAAGAAGAGGAAAAGAGGGAGGGACAAAGGAAGGAAGGAAGGAAGTACTTTAAGATGGAAAGAAAGTGGGAACAAAGGAAGTAAGCCAGTGAGGCACGAAGGGCAGTGAGAGAACTGAGTGCAATGATGCGTCTCGGCCACAGGAGGCACCACTGTGCCATGGTGGAAACAGCCTTGACAGTGCACAAACGTCCCCAAACGTTTCCTCTCCGTCGTCATCGTCCCTCTGATGCCATCTTCTGCTTTTACTCATCACTTTGTTTACCATCAGGCAACTTTTTTTTGTAGCTTCACGTTAGCGTCATTAGCACCATTAGCTTGGACAGCGGCCCACCACAGGCTTTTAAAAACAAAGCCCAGCTGATTGAAGGCAAACCTGATGAATAAAACATGCGCGGCACTCTCATTAACATTCCAAACCATTGACGGAAGCATAGAAGAAGACGACGAGGAAAAAGAAGAAGAACCAGCTTCCACAGGCTAACCTAATTCCTTAAATCTCCCGTGTATTTATTTATGCAGACATTGACTGATTATCTGATTGCGGGACGCAGGATTACGCTATGAAAGTGCAGAACGTTGTCTACTTTTGCAGCTCTGATTCTCAGAATAATGTTGAACAGCACACATGCGCCCACCAAGAATGGGGAAATCGATCAAGAAAGGAAGGATGGGGCAAGAATGAAGGATGAAGAAAAGAAAGAATGAATGAACAAAGAAAGGAGCTCAGAAAGAAAGGAGGCGACGATCGAGGGATGAAGGTGGGAAAATGTGAAGGAAGGAAGGAAAAAGGGAATAAAGTTAGAAACAGAAGAAGCAACAAATGAAGAAGGGCAGGAAGCTTGAAGGAAGGAAGACATGAATGAAGAAAGGCGGGCAAGATGAAAGTAAGAAGGAAAGTTAGTTCTTTATTTTTTACTCCAATCCAACCTGCCTTCTAGACTCGGGAAGGAAGGAAGGAAGGAAGAAAGAATGAAGAGGGAAGGAATGACAAAACGAAGGAAGGTGGAATGGAAAGACTCCAGAGGGAAGAAAGAACAGAAGGCAAAAAGGGTGAAGGAAGGAAGGGAAAGGAAGAAAGGCGGCAAGGAAGGTAGGAAACCACCAAGGAAAGAAAGTCAGGAAGGAGGAAAGGAAGAAAGAAAAGAATGAAGGGGAAAGGGTCAAGAAGGAAGGATAGAAGGATGAGAGGAAGGAAGATGAGGGGAGGGATGAAGCGACAAAAGAAGGAAGACATGAAGGAAGGAAGAGTAAAAAGGAAGATGGGATAGTAGGAAGGAAGGAAAGACGAGAGGAGGGATGAAGGGCAGGTAGAAAGGAAAGAAAAAATGAAAGCAGACTGGACTGGAGGGAGGAAAGAAGAAAGGAAGGAAAAAGGACAGCGTGAAGGAAGGACAAAACAAAGAAAGTAAGGAAGAGGGAAGGAAAGAATTACGAATGGAAGGAATTAAGGAAAAAGGCTATAAGAGTGAACAGAAGGAGGGATGGAAGAAAATGACAAAGGATGGAAGGAAAAAGGAATGAAGGAAGCCAAGAAGAAAGGAAAAAAGTAAAGCTAATGACAGGTGGAAGAGAAAGGCAGAAAGGAAGGAAGAAAAAAAAGTGAAGAAATCAAGGCATCACGGAAGTCAAACCTTGAGCGTCGGACTCCCTGGCGTCGTCTTGGCCGCAACAGGCAACGGGGGGCCCCGTGGCCGCCGCGTGGCCCTCCCGGCCGGGCGACAACTCGGTGGAGGAGAAGGGATCCGCCTTGACGGGCGGCGAGCCGCCGTGCCGCCGCTTGCTGCGGGCGATCTCGGCGAAGGAGGTGACCCGCGGAGGGGGCGGCTCGGTCAGGGCGCCGCCCCCCTCGCTGAGGCGCACGGGGCAGCTCAGCATCCGCTCCAGAGAGCCCAGGCGTGGCCCCGGCGACTTGTCCAGGTTGCGGTCGTAGCTGCGGGATCGCGGCCGGCCGCCTACGGCCCCCGGGGCGCCCCGCTCGGCCAGCGGGGGCGACACGTTAACGTACACTTGACCTTGGAGCGGGACGGGAGGAGCATCTGGCTCGTCGACCTCCTCCTCGTCTTCGTCCTCTTCTTCCTCCTCATCATCATCATCATCTCTCGCCGCCACATGTCGCTAGAAGAAGAGCGCGAAATGCATTTCAGACCATTCTCTGTCCACCAATCGGCACGCTGCACTCCCGTCTACTTAAAGTAAAAATGTGACGTCATAGGTGACTGGCACTCAACTCATTTGGCATGATTTGGAGTCACACTTGAATATTTAGCACAACAGATGTTGCCCGAACGCGGTGACCAAGCGTCACGGATGTACATGTAAAAATAAACTTGTAAACGAGTCGTCAGGCGGCGTCATGTGACAGTGGCCGAAGAAAAAGCAGAAGCCAATTCCTTTTTCTTTGCTTGCAACCACTCATTTTCGATGCCCATTTTGTACACAAGAAAAACAACAAAATATAAATAGAGTATAATTAATCTAACATTTAAAAAAAAAAAATCTAAATCAAAATTGCATAGCAAAGTCCAAATCAGAGTTTAAATGAAAATAAATGAACCTATTAAAATGCCAAAGTAAAACTGACCACTTACCGTCATTGAGTTTTCATGCTCCCCTTCATCTTCCGCTTCCTGGTTGTCCCTCTGCCGGAACAGGAAGTACTCACTGGGCTGCGTGGGACTAGAGGGGCTAGCCCTGCTCTGCTCCTCAGAGCCGCTGTGGACCGACGATCCGGCGGGGCTGGGTGAAGACTGCGACGACAGGTCGCAGGTGACCAGCTTGTAGTAATTCTGGGTGGCCACCACCAGGCGGGCCTGACTCTGCAGGCAGGCCACCGGCCCACCTGCGGAGCCACACGGCGGGGGACAGTAGGAGTTGCAGTTGGCGTCCAGTTCCTGGGCGGCCTGGTGCTCCGCCGAGCAGGAGCACGCGGAGAAGGCGGATAGCGGAGGCACTCGGCCGAGCGGGAAGGCCAGCGGAGGCTCCGTCGGCGATGTGAGGAGGTCCAAATAGAACGCACCCCCCGTCGGGTCGCGCGGGTCAACCGGCGGGGGGCACTCGGCGGGGCTGTTCAGGTTAGCCGGCTTCTCGGGGACGCTGTTGTTCATCTTGTTGTAAATGGTGCTGAAGTTGACCAGAACGCCGTCCGAGCTGTTGCAAGATGAGTCGCTGCCGTAGCCCTGCGGGCACTCTGGGAAGGTGTCGGGGAAGTCCTGGGGGAAGTCCCGCGAGCGGTTCTGGGCCAGGGTGCAGCAGGAGCAATGCTGCGTCGACGAGCCCGAGGAGTAGGAGCCCGTCTTGCTGCTCCGGCCGCACGGCATGGGATCATCTCCGTCTTCGTCGTCTTCCCACTCGTGCTCGCCGCAGTCCACCGACATGTTGGAGCCGCTGCTGCCGTGCCGCCGCCCCAGCTCTGTCGCTTCCGAGTCTCGGGTCACGCCGTTCCGATAGCGCGCCTCCGACGCAAAACCCAGGGCGTGCAGGCGGAAGGACGGTGTGGCAGCGTCGGTGTGGCTGTGGAGATGGAAGGAGGAGTCCTCGTGGTAGCCGCTCAGGTTGTCTTCATCCTCGTCGTCCTCGTACTCCTCATCGTCAGTTTTGATCAGAAACGGATTCCGACGCAGCGGGTGGCGGCTCCTGGTTTTGACTCGGGGTAACGTATGAGCCGCGACCAGTTGCTCGTCGGAGATACTGGAGGTGAACGAGGAGTCGTCGCTAGCCGTGCTTCCACCGCCCTTCTTCCCTGGTCCCCTGTTGGGGGCAGAGGTCTGGATCAGGCTGCTGTAGAGCAGCGCCTCCCTCTGGAGGACATCCCTCTCCGGGAGGGAGGTGGTGCGACTCAGGCCCAAGTTCTCCGGGGGGCTAAATGGGTTGCTCCTCTTTAGAGAGCCGCCCCCGACACCGCAGACCCCCTGTCGCCGCCCCGACACCTGGCAGTGCACCAGAGGGATGTGGTGCACGATCAGGGTCTCGCCGGACAGTTTAGGGGGGCCGTCCATGGCGGAGAAGGGGTGCGGTTGGGACTAAGGTGATGGTGCGGTATGTTGACGCTCAGGTTCAACGGCGGCAGGCCGGGTGCAGCTCAGGGGCATCGCCGGGGACTTGGAAGGAGAGGTCAGGGACGTTGAGGGCGTGGTCAGAGCGGTACACAAAGTCATAGACGAAGAGAAACATCTGTAAACACAAACAAAGATGATACAAATTGATTTTCGTCACCGCAGAGAACTCGATTGGATCCCTTTCTCAACTAGACGAAGAGGCAACAAGTCTCAGGTGTCAACTAGTCACAAGAGTCAATTAGTCAAACGCGTCAACTAGTCACATGCGTCAACTAGCCGTACAAGTCAATTCCTATTAGTTGTCTTGGTTACAATTATCAATTTTCTTCATGCCATGTCTTCAGACATTTCTTTTAAAATGATCCGTTCAATCCAGAGCTAAGCGCTCACGCGTTCAATAATTGCCTGTGGAACCGGCTTAGTGCACAGTGGAGAGACAATCCCACGTGGATGGATTCAAGCATATTTTTAAGAAAGAGTAAAGGTCTTAAACCCTGCTAAGAACCTTCAGTGGAATAAGACAGAATCCAATTAGGTCAATCTTGAGGATTGTAACATGACTTGACTGTCGGTGTTTTTTTTTAACTGTTACCTTTTATTCAAATGAGAGGGAGACAACACAGGTCATATACCCACACAGGTCAACTAGTCACATGGGTTAAATTGTTGCACTTGTCAACTAGTCAGTCATGTCGGCTTGCCGGCAACTAGCTACACTTGTCAACTAATTGGGCGAGCTAACTAGTTGCATAAGTTGATTAGTTTGAGCGTCAACTATTCATACAAGCTGACCAGTTGCAAGTGTCAAATTGTTGTATGCATAAACTTAACTCCATCAAAAAGCAGAGACGATACCAATACGGCCTTGGAGTTCTCACCAGACAATTAGCTGTGTCTGATTAGCACGTTAACGGGCCTACTTTGCTAGGGGACAATCTCTCTTACATCACTGCGGATGTACTTCCAGGAAAAGGAGCAGAGTGGGACAAGGGCCAAGTCCACCCATCCCACCAACCCGCCACCCCAGAAAGGGATTCCATAATTAGCGGTTCCAGTTGGCATGCACCAATGAAGCGCTAACAGATGCTAAAAGACAGATGCCACATGTCAACACACAAGCTAATGTTGGCCATCCCTGCGTAGACTCCACATTGACGAGCACTTAACAACACTGTAAGTAATGACCTGCACTTGTAAACTTGCCCCTGCGACACATAGAAGTCATAAGTCAACTAATCACACTAGACAACAAATCGGACGTGTCAATTAGTTATACAAATGAAGTAGTGAAATACATGAAGCGGTAAAATAAGCAACTAGTCTCTCGCCAACCAGTCACACTCATCAACAAATCTTTCTTGTCAATATTTGTTCTTGTACTTGTGTCTTTTCAATTTGTCTCACATCAACCAGTCTGTCTCATCAACCAGTTGCACATATCAACTCGGCTCTCTTGTTAATAAATCTCTCTTGACAACTAGTCGACCTTATCAACTTCCCTTTCTTATCTACTCGTATTGTTGCCAACTATTCTGTTCATCAACCAGTCTCTCCAGTCAACCCGTCGCAATCATCAACCTGTCTGTCACACTCGTCAACTAGTCACTCTTTGCGTCAACTAGCAACACACACAACAGGCAACTTGCTGTTCTAAAGATGCCCATGACCTGGATGGACGTTTCCCAAATGACTTGGGTTTGGTTCCCCAACCTGATTGTGCATCTAAAGTAGATTATCTTAGCAACGCTTATGTAAGAGTTGACCGCCATCGTCACTAGCTGCCTTGGGCTAGCATCTTGTGTTAACATGACTGTGACTAGTGGACAAGAAGGGCGTCAGGGAGACACACTGCAGCTGTAGGAAACTATTCATAGACATAACACAAGCCTTAGTGTATGACATCAACACACACCCTGACATACACACACACACACAAAATAGAAATTATGTACATCCGGCCAGTGCAGGCTGACAGTTACGTAACGTGAGGAGAAATGTTCCAAGAAGTGAGCAGACACAAAAAACATCTTGTCTGCAAGATAGACACAGACCACTTGAAAAGAGTCACGTCAGCTAGTCACACTTGTCAACTAGTCGCACGTACACGTCAACTCATTGGAGCCGATGAGAACTAGTCACACTACTCCACCGATCACCCTCGTTGACAACTAGTCACACACACCGACTAGACAGACAAGTTAACTAGTCACACTAATGAAACTTGTTAACAAGTCACACTTTCCAACAAAGAGTTGCACTTCTTTATGTTGTCACACTTGTCAACTTGTCACTCTTCAACTAATAGTCGCAAATGGCAACTAGATTCTTGTCAACCAGTCACACTCACCGACAACTAGTCAAATACGTCAACTATATGAATGCATCGGACAGTCACGCTTGTCAACTATTTAAACTGCTTGCATTACCAACTAGTCACACTTGTTATCTAAGCATACTTGTCAACTAGTCACACTCACTGGCTCATCACTCATCAATTGGTCGCAGTCATGAACAAGACAGACTTTTCATCCTCACATATACTACTTGCAGTGGTCACTCCCTTGTTAACTAGCTGCATACATCAAGTTGTCACTCTTGTCAACTATTCATACTTATTGATTAGTCACACTGGTCACCCAAGCCTAAACTAGTCACACAGGTCACTCTCTCGCAACAAGCCACCAACAAGTTGGACCAATATCATTCCTCAATTAGTCGTACACATCAACTAGTCAGACCAGTCACTATCGTCAACCAGTTGCATTGGTCACTCTTGGGAATTTAGTGCACTCATGAAGTAGTCACACAGGCCACACTTCAAATGGTCAAATCTACAACTAGTTTCAAATATCCACTAGTCACATTGGTCAACTAGTTGTAGTAGTCAAGAGTTGAGTTTACATAACGAAGAAGTGACATAATGCTGCAGTTCAAGTGTCCAGGTACACACATCAGCAGGCATTAACCTACATCTACATCACACTCCTCTACAGTATTTATGTACCACAAGAAACATCCACAAGATTAAGACACGGGTAAGTAGTGCATCCGGCCTGAATTCAAAATAAAAGAAAACAACGAAACTATCCTAACACTCACAGCTCATTTAAAGCTGAGTCAATTGTAGCTATCCCGATGTACAACAAATTCGTACTAAAGTTAATGTAAATAATAGTTATTAAATTACTGGTATAAATCAGAAACTGAATGAGGCTTTTATTTTAAAGGATGAGAAAATTGTATTCACTGCTTCCGTGTAGCGTGACGGATGTTTGTTTCTGTCATATCGGAATCAATATGTGATCAAATGGAGTCTTGGGCCTCTAGTGCGTCATTAATCGAACACCGTAATCAAATATAAACCGATAACAATGTGTTTACGTCTCATCATCTCTTGACAATGCGACAAAACTTGTGACAAATGACGTTACTAGCGGTACTGGCACAAATGTCCTTTGTGTCAATGCGATAAAAAAAACGAACAACAAAATGTACGGCAACACAGAACCGAACTCTGCTGTCTTTTCAAACAAAAATTGAACCCATGTCTTCACGACGACAAACGTTGTCGGATAAAACGAGACGAGAAGATGAGTGGATGTGGAGAAAATTAGGTTTGAGGATGAGGCTCAGGGAGGCGTCGTCTGTTCGGTACGAATGAACCGACAAGCCTGCGGGGCCGAAGCCCCGAACGGTGCTTCGTTTGTACCCTTTGACACCCGACGACGGCACCAATTAAAAGCAGTTACCTTGTCCGGGGTGGTCGTCCGTGAAACGGAGGGGTCACTGTCCGTGTCCTGTGTTTTCACGCGCGTGCTCGTGCATATGCGGGTGCAACGACGACGAAGATGCTTCTTGTCGACTTGGCGGACGAAACACACTGCGCATGCGCGGGGATGGGACTGTCTTATCTAACCCGCATCATGACATCCACTTGTAGCCATGCCATGGATGATTTTTATTATCGTTGTGAATAACAATAATAACCTGAAGTGAGAGGCGTCATTAAAACTCAAGATTCAACACAAAAACGACGTTTTCTAGAATGTTCCAATGTGATATGTGCACCCATGTTGTCACTTGTCGCTGACATCACAGGCGGTTCTACTTCGTACCGACAAAATTAAAAAGAAAAAAATGTGAAGAAATTTGTTGCTAAGCGAAATGAGCGTGTGTATATAAATGCAACGTGAGTATGATCTTGTACTATAAGGTCAGTTTTCTACTTTTTGCCACAAGATGGCGCTATATAACAGTACCGGTAAATCTAAAATGGGAATGTAAACAACAGGAGTGATTTAAACACGTGTTGGCTCACTGATGAAGTGGCGGTATATGATCATATACTGTCAGTCTAATAGCATGATTGTCCTTGGTCATTCATTTTTAAATTTTTCTGACTAAAAACAACAGAAATACACACACACACACGCACGCACGCACCCCCCCATATATATATATATATATATATATATATATATATATATATATATATATATATATATATATATATATATATATATATATATATATATATATTTAATATATATATATTATATTGTGACAGTGAAGTTTAAAATAACATGAGCAATTATGCTAATTGGCTAATGATACACGTGTATAGTGTTGTAAAGGAGCATTTAGTTGGACCAACTATTATGGTAATTTCATAGGGCCATACTGTATATGATCCTTTGTATTTATACTATGACAATACAAGGTAATTTCACATTAACATATAGGGTAACTTTATAGGTAAATAGTTGGCATGTTAGAAGAAGACCTTATAGTAACTTTACAGGTCATAATGTGTTTGCATTATCTCGCTAAATTTTGAAAATGTATAGTACTGTACTCTAATATTTATAGGTCCAAATATTGTAATTTAGACAACCATATGTGGTAACTTTATAGGTCTTTGTAATGTATGTTGTAGCGCCATATATGTTAACATTATCTGGCCAAATGGAAAATTTGCAAAACCTAACTCTATAGGTCCATATACCATATTTTATAGTATTTTATAGGGCTATAGAGTCACTTTATAGACCCATATACAGTATTCTCATAGGATCATATATGGTAACTCAATAGAATCGCACTATATCTTATTAGAGGGCCACGTATAGATTAGCAACTTTAAAGGTCCATAGGGGGTGACTTTATAGGCCCATAAATTATGGTAAATTTATAGGACCACTTTATAGGAGCATATAAGATAACATTATAGGACATGTTGTATGTTATAGGATCAAATATAAAATATGGTAACCATAACTGGTAATTTCATAGGACCATACATGGCAATTAATTGGCAACTCCACATGACAATATAAGTAAATATAAAATTCAAAACCCTTCACATTTTATCTCACATCATGTGGATTAATGACAATGATGGAAACACAGAATTTGATACAATTTAAAAAGTATGCAGCATAGGTATGTATTACTCTTACTGACTCCAGTAAATAAAAAACAATGTAAATGCCGAAACACGTTGACAATCCAAATTCCGAGCTCTTTACACTGTCCTTGAATCCATCACAAGAGCCGCCCAACTCGTCGGATTTGATCCTCCTCTTTAATCGTTTGCGCTTGTGCCTGCGCGCGCGTGTCAAACACACTGTGACAGACGGCCAGTCGTACCTGCAACAGCCGAGACCCACAGCAACGAGAAGGCGGCAACAATGTCGACTTTTTTAGACCCACTTGCACTCCACGTTGAGTGGCTGGACTCGAACGTGTGTGGAGGCTGTGGATGTGCAACAAGTGACTGAAGGAGCAAGTGTGGAACTCCTAAAAACACCCCAAAACACCCCGCTGCGATGTCGCTGCTGTGTGTCAGAGGTGAGTTCGCCTGGATAAAGGAATCGTTATAATGCAGTGCTAAGCGTGAAGTTTAAAACTCCGATTGTCAATTAAGTGGTCCAACTGTCCAGTTTGTAAGCAGTGTGGATTCGGTGATCGTTTTTTTTTTTTTGTTATAAAAGAAGACACCTGAATTTGTGTACGTATTAAACCGACAATTAATACTCTTGTTACTGTAGAGTCTTCAGGCATTTACCATGATTTATGTAAATTAATTCATTCATTATCCGTACCGCTTACCCTCACTAAATAATAATGTAAATGTTTTATCATTTTTGTCAAATAATTGGCTACATGCATTTGTGTCTGCTTATTGCCTTTTTGTTTTACAATAAAACCAAAAATAAAGTACAACTACTCGCACTGTGATGATCTGACAGATGCGTAAGGAAGACCAAAAATATTGAGGAGCTACGCTAATGTTCATGATACTTTTCGGCAACGTGCCATTAGCGTCTGATTATCGGCGCGCTTTTGCAATAAAACAAAAATAAAGTAAAACTACTCGTAGCTCAGCACTTGACGGATATGTTATATGTGCCGGTTGATTGGTCATGTTCATGCTAGTCGGTATTCGCTATGGTTTTGGCTACGTGACAGTTAAGTAATATTATTTTAGTTATGTCTGCTTATCGGCACATTTGCAATAAAACAAAAATAAAGTAAAATCACTCACGCTTTCACGCCTGACAGATGTGTAATGGACAGTAGAAATGCCATTTGAATGCTTATTTTAACATTCATCATCTGGTCCGCTATAGAAATTTATGCTAGTTACATTATCTGCTAGTTGCATTATCTGCTGTATTGATAAATGCTAGTCATATTTGCCTGTGCTTATCAGCAGACTTTAAGGAAAAAAACTAAAATAAATTAAACCTACTCACACTTGAGAGACGTGTAATACTCAGTACAAACGTGCTGTTTGAATGGTGACATTCATGCTAGTCGTTAGCCGCTACGGTTTTTTTTTGTGCTTGTTCTGTTAGCGCAGGGGTGTCAAACTCTTTTTTTGTACGACTGTGAACCCATATAAATGTATGATCACCTTATATGATCACATACACACAACACATTGATGGCTAGCTAGTTTTGAAATTAGAAGCCGGTAAGTAATTGTTTGTTCAATTATTTTTCAATTCATTTTAAAGGGCAGGATTGGTAACAAATAACACATTGCGGTGTAAATCTCAATGTTGTTAAAGGTGAAAACAATTTGCAAGAAACGTGAAGTTGACGCACATGATTTGTCTTTGTGAGCCACATAAAATGAGGTTGCGGGACATATCTGGCCCCGGGCCTTGAGTTTGACACCTGTGTCTCAGCGTCTGCTTGGCTTGTACAATTAATTGTGTTGCTCATAGTGTTGTCGACTGACTTCTGTACTTAGTAGAGGTGGAGTGTGTACATTAGTAGAGAAAAAGATAAAGTAAAAGCACTCTTGTAATGTAATGATCTTCCCATTGGTGCATTTTCCCGCCACACCCTGACACACAAAACAGGTTTGTGCTGCCAACACACACACACACACACATAAACACACAGATAGGTACACACACGTACTCACAAAGAAGTATGTCCTCTCATGGACGTGTACATACCATTCATTCACAGATACCATATTTTAACAAACTATTACTAACATAATTAGCATGTAGGGGCTAATGACTAAGTTGAGAATAATGAAAGATTTCTTATGTGAAAAATACTGTCAAATCCAATGAAATCTGATCCAATTGACCCTTTTTGAAGTTATATTGTTGTTCAAATGGTCTACAACACCATGGCGAGCTGGCGGCATTTTTTGTTTTCGCTTTGTCATCTGTGGACACTTATGGTTTGGTCAGTTTTGTGTGATTGATGCCCCAAGGCAGGATCGCGCCACTGCCCGACTCATCTGTTCTGGGCTAATGAGACTGCAGCTGGGTCCGGTTTTGGATCAATAAAATGTGTGTTGTACATCTTCGTTGTGAGTGTCTGATACACACTGATAACACGCTTTAAAGGTGTCAAATGTTTCCTTGTAGTTATAAAGAAACTCAATCTCGACGAACTGGAAGAACGGCATCTTAACACTTTATCGCCCCTCTTCTTCCGGCTTCTCAGATCTGGGGGACCCTGAAAAAAAATCGAATTACCGTTGCAAAATAAAAAATGTATGAATTATGTACTTACAGTAAATTCCTCCTGGGTTTCTTCTATCTACTGTATGTCATTGTCATTATCTAGGAAGTCAGGTGTTAATTTTAGGGCCAGTCCGAAATCGTAGCATTTCTCACAGAATAACTAAATGTCCTTAATCTTACGGTTACAGCTACCGAACAATCGAAAAAAAACAACAGGAGGTGGCAGGTGAGAATAGGAAATGACCACCGTGGGGTGGCAGGTAAGAAAAGGAAGTGACCCCCAGGAAGTGACAGGTGAGAACAGGAAGTGAGGTTGCAGCAGGATGATATTTACAAGGAAGTAAGCTTGATGCGTGGTGGGAGGGGGTGAGTGGGTAATCCCTTGGCCATCTGCTGCTGTTGTGTGCGTGTGCTGTTTTGTGTGTGTGTGTGTGTGTGTGTGTGTGTGTGTGTGTGTGTGTGTGTGTTGGAATGTGGAGCTCACGTGGGCCGGTCCTCTCATGATAATGCCACTTCTTGATCATCAAAGTCTTTAGTGATGTCACTCCAGCACGCTGTTTTACCGACGACCGTGAAGGGGTCTTGAGGGTTTTCATGGCAGCAGGTTGGCAAAAACTGATGATGCTAGAAATAAATTCCCACCAGTCTGACCCTCTGTCATGACCCTTAATTAAGAAAAAGTATTTAATGAAGATATTTTAGTGGGGCACTGACCCAGCACAGTCAACAGGTGTGAAAAACGTTCCATCATTTCTAAAACCCAATGTTTGCCATGACTTGCTTAGCATGGCGTGCGTGAATATGACATCATAATTCTCTGACCATTTAATCCGTGCATGACTCATCGCATGATCAGATTACAGTTGTTCCCTCTCTTTTTTTTTTTTTTTGGACAAAGCTCAGTCTCAACCTCAGAGGGTCCATGTTGACTTTTGCGAAGTGGTCCTAGCATGCTGGTTAGCTTGCCTGTTAGCCTCGGTGTGACGCTTAAGGCATTATCCTGTCAGGATTATCTGTTTGCAAACGCTGGCCCGCCGCCACACAACCGCAAGCACGTGCGCACTCGTGAACTGCTTCTACCGCCTCCTAATCGCAGCATGGCCCAAAGCCACACTGACCTGTGATGTCCACGAGATGCCCGACTCAACTTTGATGGCTGCAGCCAGTAGGCATCGCCAGAGACTTAACCTGCAGACCTGCCTGCCTGCCTCCCTACCTACCTATTTCCTTACCAACCCATCAATTTACTGACTAATTTACTAACCTGCCTACTTATTTGCTTATTTACCTACTTACTTGGCCACTTACCTACAATGCGTACTGTCATTCCATCTACTGTCTGAACCAGGGCCTGAGTGGGACTCCTTTTCAGCCCCGGAGTTTAGGACTCAAACTTTAGTTCACGTTTTAATGAAGATGTACAATTTTAGCCTCATTAGTGTACCCATCTGAAATAGTCCTTCAAAGATAGTCATTATTGTGTTTGATCAGAAATCAAAGGTACAATTGAATATGCTTACAAGATCACAAACAGTGTTTATTTGAACAAGTATGAGAACCAAAAAAGTTAAAATGGGTAAAAGGACAAAATGGGACCAATAGTTAAATCAGCAAGATTAAGACACAGCACTTCCTGTAAGTGCTCTTATCTAGAAACCCATTCAAACCACTTCCGGTGCTTTGTTGCCATCACAAGTAAGACTAGTGACTGTGTTATGCATCTTTTAATGTGTTATTTTGTATCGACAAGAGTGTCAATGTTTCTAGTCTTATATTAAATTATTGCTACTTTTGGTTATACAGTAAATTAAAAGGTATCACCTTAAACATTGGTGATATATTTGCACGGCAAAGTGATAGTAGGATTCAAGTATCATGGACATAGCAGCCAATGTGGAATTCGCCAGATCGTACGGATTACTCACTCCGGGCCTGAACTGAATTTAACTTCAATTTATAATTGATGAACTGGCCATACCAAGCTATCTAACTACCAATTTACCAGCCTAGCTTCATACGGCTACCAACCTACTTTTCTGACCAATGCTACCTTGCTACCTACCGACCTATCTACAGGCAACATATCAAACAAATGTATTAATATATAGCCCTTAATCACAAAATAGTCTTTAATACTTTATAAGGAAATACTATGGACTGGTTTATATTAGATTAGATTCAAATTTATCATCATTGCACAGGGTCTGATCCAAAACAGCAAAATTGCAGATTGCAGCTAATGGTTACGTGTCAACTAGAACAAGGAACAACCTTCCTTCATCCTGTACTCTCCCCGTGTGACATTTCTGCATTCGGAAGAATTTTAAACCCGACACACAAGACAGTTTTTCCCCCTCTCTCTTGTCTTGTTTTCTCAGCAGGTTCTTCACTTTTCCACCATGATAGAATAAAACGTCGGAGCGGATTTGCGTGGAAACCTCATTGAGATAACCACTTTAGCTTTAATTGCCAATTAACTTTTCGTGTTAAAAGTCACTTCACATTTGATGCCTTTAGTTGGAAAACCGCAAGTTAAGCTTCATCTCACAATGTTCATGTTTGTTAGAACAATAACTTTATGTTAACTTTTGTTTTCTTATCTTTTGTTTTCTTATTTTTTTTTCACAGTGAAGAAAGCCAAACTTCACGGGCCTCCAGGTGAGAGCTCTTCACGCTTGTTAGCACTTTCAACCTTCTTTGCAGGAACCATCATCTGTTATTGTTCCAGCCGATACTTGGTCAGTAGCATTGAGTCTTCAGAGACTGATTGACAATTGCAACAGAACATTTAACCTCATTGATACATAGCTTGCACTGATCCAGTTCTACATGATCCGACAAAAGTGTTAAGAATCAAATTTTGATTATCTTTGGCTAACTATAATGTTGCTAAAGCTGCATTCCTCAACCAACATTTGAAGTTCAACATGTTTGCTTATTATGTCATCATGTGGGAGCATATTGACAAGATCTGTGAAGCGCTCAGCAAGGGCATGTGACTCAAGGCAGTTTGTTTCAAACTTTTCCAGGAAAAAAAAAATTGCGAGAAAATTTGCGAATGATTCTTTTTAGACTTTGGTATTTGTGCTGTCCTCTCGCGCAAAATGCCATGCAGTTGGGTCAGACATGACAAAGAAGAAAAAAGCGGCGTCCCAGTCTGCTGTTCTACTTTAGCAAACTTGATCTGATTTTTGGTAATAAGCAATAAGTTTGGTCACCCAGGGGGGACGGATGCTCAAATCCCAGAGGCGGGATGGGATGTCCCTGGGGATGATTGGCCTGGAAAATGTGTCACTCCCTAAATTAGTCCGGCAATCGCTTTGATTTTGTATGTGTCTGTTGTGGACATGCCCTTGCAGCTGAGTTTCATAATGACACCTGAACTCCAACTTGTGTTTGGCTTTTGAGGCATAATTTTTGGAAACATTGAAAATACAGGTCCTAAAGCCATTTTCATGTAGAGAAATTAAATTTGGTAGACAAGCTAGATGTCTTTCATGATAAGACCCACAGAAAAAATCTCAAGACTCCATGCTTGAAATGACACAGGAAGTCTGCTATTTTGTTTTGAAGCAGCCATTTTAGAGTAAATGTGGTCATTTCCAGGGGTCCTTTTGATTTGATTTTTTTCAAACCCAGCTTCCAAAGGCAGTTGAACTTAACTACGGTACATGAAATTGGCAGATATAGACCCACAAAATGTCTTTAGAACACATACAAAAATGCACAGGTAGTCTTCCATTTTGGTTTTAAGCTTCCATGAGTCAAATTGATCATTTTCAGGGGTCCTTTGAACATTTTCAAAACCAAGCCCTCAAAGCCTGTTGAATTTAGGAACATGCTATTAGGTAGGACTTTCTATCATGAGTAGACCCACAGAAAAGTCTCATATCTGAAAACACACACGAAGAGTACAGTTTGGGTTTTGGTTTCAAACAGCCATTTTGGGGCCTATTTTATCACTTTTATGGGTCCTTTGGATAGTTTGAAAACAAAGCCCTCAAACCCAATTGAAATTAGTAACATGCAATTTGGTAGGCCTGTCTATCATGAGTAGACCCACCAAAAAGTCTCAAGAAGCTACTGTATATTCGAAACCACACAGGACACGACAGTTTTGTTTTGAAGCAGCCATTTTTGAGTCAATTTTGTAATTTTCAAGAGTCCTTTGAATGTTTTGAAAACTGAGCCCCCAAAACCAGTTAAACTCAGGGATCTGACAATTGGAAGGCATTTCTATTATGTGTAAACCCACAAAAAAAGTCTCAAGAAGCCATATCCAAAAACACACGGGTAGAATGCCACTTTGGCTTTAAGCAGCCATTTTCAGGTCAATTTAGTCATTTTGTTTAGCACTCAAAGGCTCATTTAGATCCAGTAAATAAGAATTAATCTGAAGATTCTCTCCCCCTTGCCGATCCCCACCCCACATCACCGGTAATAGAGCATTTGCTCCCCGCTGAGCGCCGACTAAATGTCATCTCGGTGGGCTCTGATGCACACGTCCATGTGTGACCAAAATACTGTATAACATTTATTTTCATAAGTGGTCGACGCTTAATTATAAATGACGCACGGTGCTCCCCCCTAGACAGGCGTAATGCATGCTGGGATACGTCCTGCTGCTCATTGAAGGAAAGTGCATATTAGTCAAATACATAAGCCGGGAAAAAAATGAACACGATGTGTCAAGATAGTGAAACTCGCTAAGTGAATGATTCGCCAGGCATGAACTCTTTCACCCGCCAGTCACCAGCCTTCTACATGTTATTCTACATTTTACAAGAGTCCAGTATAGTCAAAACACGGCAAGAAATATCTCAGTAGAATTCCAGACCATCCTGTAGAGCCTTTGACATTTTTGTGCTTGCCCTCTGGCAAATCTTATTAATTATCAATTGAATCAATAAAAAAAAATGATTTCATGATTTCCTTTGTCCTTACAGATAAGTTCAATGCCTACGTGACACTCAAGGTCCAGAATGTGAAGAGTACGACCATCGCGGTACGCGGCAACCAGCCGTGCTGGGAGCAAGACTTCATGTTGTGAGTAGATGCTAAATGCTAACGGCAGCAGCTAACACGCACTTTCCCTTGATGATTTTGATTTTTGTCGAAACGCATTCTGATAACTTCCTGTTGAAGTTGACGAGGCCAGACGCCAGCGGTTATGCTCCGAGGACTCCTGTGGCTAAATGGCGCTAACATGCTAATTAGCGCCTCTTGTCTCATTAGCGGCGGTAGGGCGCGACGGGGGTGGGTGGCGGTTGGCTGGGGCTGTTTTTGTGGCTGCACTCCTTCAGATGACATGTGTCAATCAAACGTGACAATGGCACAAGAAAAGTTGCGGATGTATATTGTGCGTGCGTGTGTGTGTCTGTGTGCACGCGCACACACACCAGCTGTGATAACTGACAACCAAAGTGAGACGACGTGAACATCATAAATATGCAAATAAGAGGAGACAGGCTGGATGCTGCTTCTGTCTTGAAACCTCAAATTGTATTTTGGGCAACTAAATTTCACAAAAATGTAGTGGTCCCGTACAAAATGTTATATTAAGGCACAAAATGCGGCACCTCTCCCTCAAAATTATATGACAAAAATGATTTCTACCATGGAAATGCGACATTGCCATTAAAATAGCAATGTGACAAGTGGCTACCATCTTTGCGGAATTTCCCCCCCCCCCCAACTGACTGCATTTTGACAGATTTTCATTTTTGGGGAAAATCCTATCACGTTGCTAATGAAAACACTATTTTCACACTATTACAAAAAGGCTTATTAGGACCACCAAACATAATTATTCACAAAGACTATATTTGACCGCAGGAGAATGTGTTTTTTTTTCTCATATTTCATAATCCTCATAAGATCATTTCTCATTTAAACACTATATGCTATGTGTTCACAAATGTCTTTCATTTGCCACTAACATGACACATTTTGCTTTATATGTCGAGGTACCGCCGTATTCATATTTTTGTTTGGTGTGTAGTGAGATCAGTCATCAGGATTCCGGCCTGGTGGCAGAATTGTGGAACAAGGGTTTAATTTGGGACACTTTGATAGGCACGGCGCTCCTACCACTTGACTCCATTCCACAGTCCAACGAGGTAATGCACGCACGCACGCACACTCATACACGCACAGTCCTCCAATGTGTTCCGTGTGTTTCAGGAGGGTCCCGGAGAGTGGACTTGTCTGGACTCGGAGGTTCTGATGAGGGCAGACGAGATCTTTGGCACCACCAAGCCAACGCCGCACCAAGTGCTGCTGGACGCACGCTTTGAGATGCCTTTCGGTCAGTTACTCTAACACAGGATCGGCAACCGGAAATATACAAAGAGCCATTTCAGCCGTCTACCACAAAAAACAACAACAACAACAAAAACCTGTGAGCCACAAAAGCTTTTTGGCATCGTAATTGAGGATAAAGTTGCAATGGAAGTATATCTGTGCCAACAGATCCTGAATCGGAATTATTAACTTAAGTAAGCTTTGGAGCCAGGGTTAGGGTTTTAAGACAGCATTAAGGTTCTAAATTAGGGTTTGAGGGAAAGGTTAGGGATTAAAGTACGGCTAGAAGCCTGAGTTAAGGTTTTAAGCCTGGCTTAGGGTTTCAAAGTAGATTTTGAAGCCTTGGTTAGGGTTTTGAATGAGTGTTTCAAGCCTGGGTTTGGGTTTAATATCATGGTTTCACACCATAGTTGGGGTTTCAAATTAAGGTTTAAAACTAGAGTTTGGGTTTAAAATAGGATTTCAAGCCTGGTTGGGTTAGGGTTTTAAAAATGGAATTGAAGCCCTTTTGGGAATTTGAATTGAGTTTCAATACAGGTTTGGGGTTCCAATTTAGGGTTTCAAGTCAGGAATAGGGCTCAATTCAAAGGTAGGGTTTGAAATGAGGGTTTCAGCTGTTTCCAATTAAAGTTTAAAGACTGGGTGAGGGTTTTAAATTAGGGCTTTGGAACAGGGTTTATCAATGTCTGTGATTGAAAGTAGGGTTTCAAGACAGGTTTGGGGTTCCAAATTAAAGTTTCAAGACAACACCAGGTTTCTAAATGTGGGTGTCAAGCATGGGTTGCGTTTCAAATAGGATCGAGCCTTGCTACGTGGAGACGCAAATACTTCAAAGACGTAGCTCTGCCTGAGCTCCACCAGAGTGTATTGTCGCATCGAAAGTTTCCTAAAAGAAGGCCTATTAACCTATTATCCCTGATCGGAACATCCCTAGTTTGAAATTGTGATTTCAAGTCAATGTTAGGCTTTCAAATTAGGCTTTTAAGACAAGGTTGTGGTTTAAAGGTTGGGTTGGGGTTTCAAATTGAGGTTTCAAGGCAGGTTTGGGGTTCCAAATGAGGGTTTCATAATAAAGTTGGGATTTTTTTTCCAGCAAGGATTTAGGTTTCCAGTTGGGTTTTTAGGCCAGGTGTAGCGTTTCAAATTGGCGCTTCAAAACAAGAATTTAAATCAAAGTTTGGATTTAAAAGTATGGTTTGAAGACAGGGTTGGGGTTTCAAATCAAGGAAAGCTTACTCTTTCAAATAGGGTAACAAATTAGGGATTCAATCAGAAGTAAGGGTTTCAAACATAAATTCAGTTTTCAAAGTATGGTTTCAGTGGAGGGTTGGGGTTTCAAATCAGGGTTTAAAGCAAGGCTTACGGTTTCAAAGTTGGGTTTCAAGCCATCTTTTAAAACCAATGTATGGTTTTCAAAGTCGGGCTTCAGGCAAATCCTGGCCAAAAAAGGGGCAGCACAGTAAGCGTAATCAGGTCAGTTTTTTTTTGCATACAGCATTTGTAACTTTTCTCTTCTACATCAAGAAATATATGGTTTTGCTTCATCATATTTCTATGCTGTATATTATGATATAAATCATTCACATATTTGTTGTTGTTTTTTGGGTTTTGCAGATATTCCAGACGACGAAGCTCAATATTGGACACGCAAACTGGATCGCATCAACAACATGAACATGGACGAGCAAGACGTGAGTTCACTTCTTTTCCTTTCGTGCATTCTGCTGACACCTGCAGGCATTCACTGCTCATTACAGTTGTTCATGTTCTCATTAATATGAAATGTGACTTTTTGCGTCAGTATCCGCCGCATGACGACACCGTTCACAGGGGACGGATGGCGTCCGTGCCCTCGCAGTGCTGTGAGTAGCAAATTTCCATGTTCATAATTCATTTTCACAATTCGTACCCAATCACCGGCCACTTGATTAGGCACGCCACTGCCTGAGATCCAGTACAATCCATGCTTGTTTTGAAACATCAGTCAGTGTCTGCGTTGTTATTTATGTTGGTGTCTGATGATTAATTAGTTTTTCACATACATGACATCATTGTTTTGCTTCTCACCAACTCCCCGGTTATCTTACATGTGTACGAAAAAGTTAAGCACAGTTGATAATTGTAAAACTTTTACAACTAATTTCAGTGTGAGTCAGGCCAACGTTAAGGGTTAAGATTGGGGTTTGAAGCTTGCTTTGTTTTTCAAATTTGGGCTTTAAGATAAGTTTAGAGTGTCAAAATGAGGTTTAGGCTTTCAAATGAGGGTGTCAAAAAAGGGTTAGGATTTGAAACAAGGGTGAGAGTTTGAAATTAGGGTTTGAAGCATGCTTTGTCTTTAAGGTAGGTTTAGGGTTTCAAATGAGGGTTTGGGTTGGAAGTTAGCGTTTCAAAACAAGGTCCGGGTTTTCAAACTCAGTCTTCATGCCGTAGGCTTAGGGTTTCAAATAAGGGTTCGAGTTTCAGATTAGGTTTTGAGGACAGTGTTAAGGTTGGAAACAAGTGTAGTGGTTTGAAATTAGGGTCGCGAGCCTGGGTCAGGGTGTTGAATGATGGTTTCAAGACAGGGTTGTGTTTTGAAATGAGGGTTTGAAACCAGAGCTAAGGTTTCAAATGAGGTTTTCACGCTAGGGTGAATATTTCAAGACAAGAATCGAAATTTTAAAGTACACTTTCAAGGCTAGGTTATGATCCAAACAAGTTTTAGGCTTTCAAACATGGATAAAGAGTTTTTCAAATAAACCTGTCTTTTCTGGGTGGGGGTTTGAAAACATGGTTAGGGTTTCAAATATGAGTCTTTACTATCACACTCGTGTAAAAAGGAAGTTTAGCATGGTCTCCATCGAATGAATGCACAGAATCAACTTCCTGTGCATATTCTTTTCTTGTGCCTTCTTTTGGAGCGAGTGTTGCGAAAAAGCCAAAGAAAAAGAATCACTGTCATCATCATATCTTCTTTGTCGTCATTCACCATCATCATCATCATCATCATCATCATCATCATGTTCACCAGTGGTCTTTATTTCCCTGAGTGACTTTTCTTGTTCTTGTGGTTTTCCTGCTTGCTGGCCACCAGGCAACTGGACTTATTTTGGATGGACTGACCAGAAAAGTACGTACAAGGAATTCAAATTAGGGTTTCAAGCCAGGGTTCGTGTTTTAAACAAGGGTTCTGATATCAAGCTAGCTTTAGGCCTTCAAATGAGGCTCTCAAGCCAGTGTATGGTTTCAAACAAGCGTTAGATTTTCAAGTCTTGGTTAGGGTTGCAAACTAGGCTTTTCAATCTGGGTTAGTGTTTCAAGTTAAGGCTTCAATCTTAAATTACGGTTTATAGCAAGGGTTTAGGTTTCAAATATGACTTTCAAATTAAGTTTTGAAGCCAATGTTAGGTTTTCGGCCTGGCATTGGGATTGAAACTAAGGTTTCAAATGAACATTTCTAGCCTCGATTGGATTTTTAATGGCTTCCAAAAAAGATTGTGCTTCCAATACTGTTTTATGGCTTCAAGCAAGGATTTGGGTTTCAAATCAGGGTTTCTCAGCTGCAATACACATTTTCACCACCTGAGAGAAGCATTTCTCTAAATATACTTTTCATCCATGTTTCTCTGCAGTTTGCACAGTCACTCAAAACTTGTTGAGCTGACTTAGTAATTGACGTAAACTTGATCAGAATTGTTTTTTTCTTTAATGAAAAAAGCGAGGGGTGGCTCAGTGACCCAATGTTTAGCACGGCCGCCTCACAGTACAGAGGTCATGGGGTCGATTCTGGGCTGTGGTCGTCCTGTGTGGAGTTTGCATGTTCACTTCACTTCACCTTATTGAAATGTCCCTTGTAGGGCGATTTGCTTTGCAGCAGGTCACATTGGCAGGCATACAACAAACAGTCACATATATTCAGAATAACAGTAAGCAGCTCATAAACAGTCGCACATGGTTTGTGATACAGAGAAAAATAACACGCGTCATCATATATACAGTAACTATAGGTAAAATGTATGCTTGTGTTTGTTGTGTAGTGAGATCAGTCATCAGAATTCCGGCCTGGTGGTCACATACTGTCACAGGAGTCAGGATCCCGTTTCACTGACTGACAGAAACACACCCAGTCTGTCTTGTGTGGTTAATCCGGGATAGCAGATTTGTTTTGTTACCATTTACATACCTTATTATCCCTTTGCATGCGAAGTATGTCCTTATCAGGGACTGGGACAAATCTTGACTGTAAAAATCTCTATCAGCACTGCCGTACGACCGTGAAGTGGAAGTCTTTCGTTTCCTCCTAAAATAACTTTACCCTATTTTGCAATAATTATTTTATTCATTATAACGCAAATGTTTTGCAGTAAAACGCAATAGTCTTGCGTTATAAAGCAATCTTAAATATTCTCGTGATGTCCCTCGGTGGGCTCTGGTCTAGTGACCGAAGTGGCTGTGTAAGCAACTAAAAGTTATCTTGGTTAAATAGTTGTAAACAATTCAATCCACTCACGATACTCCCAGCCGGTAAGTGGATGTGCATAGGAAATTAGCATTAGCCAGTTAAAGATCTTTAAATTGATGTTTATGAGTGCACGGAATGTTAGGACTGAAGCGCTTTAAAAGGACGAGGACGGGCGGGGTCGGATGATTATTATTTTTATTAATAAGAACGGAGGGACGAGATCGGAAGGGTGCCCAGGTCGCGGACGGAGGAAGGACCGGCAGAAAAGGGTAAAGTGCCCATCTCTGCAGGTTCGTTTGGTAAAGTCCAGTTTACAATAACTAGAAAAAAGAAAGGGCTAAAATGACCACCTCCTACTCTCTGCAGTGTTTAAAGCCCGCATGGAGAGTGGCACAAAGTAAAACTCCTATCTGTTTTTGGTGGCTGGAGGAAGACCAGAAGTTAGGTGAAGACCAGAAGGAAGAAGTCTATACTCCTGGTTGAGAGGATGGGTTTCCTCCCTGCGAATATACATTTTTTTTCTTAAGCACCTGAATGGTGAAAATTTCATCTAGGCTGCAGAAATTTACCCCAGTTACTTTGGAAGCTGTGAGCACAATTCCCCCTAGGGAGTTCTTGTCCTTGATAGCAAGGTTTCCGGACCAACAGAGTATGTAAAAGGAACTGACACACTCAATAAAAGCACTACAGAACATTTTCAGAGTGCTTTTATCTACCCGAAATGTAGTGACCATGTTCTCCCCGTGCCTGAATGGTTGTTTGTCTATGTGTGCCTTGCGATTGGCTGGCGACCAATTCAGGGTCTAACCCACCTACCGCCCGAAGACGGCTGGGATAGGCTCCAGCACGCCCCTGACCCTCATGAGGATAAGCCGTTCAGATAATGGATGGATGCATGGCAGAAAGTGACTTGACCTTTTTCCAAAAGTGTTGTGTACCTTGTTGGTGTTTTAAACTCAGCTTTCGACGACCACGACAGCGCAATGGATGACCATGACAGCGAAGCGGGCATCCGAGCACTGCCTCCACGCTACCACAATGCCTCGCAGACCAACTCGTCGGCCCACCAGTACCCCATCGGGGGCCGGGTCCTGCACCAGCAGCTCTTGCGGGACTCGGACTCTGTTCACAGCTTTGAGATGGAACCCACAAACCTGCGGGCTTCCAGGTAAACATGAACTACCATGACTGATTTGTTTTTTTCCTTTGGTGCTTTCTTTTCTGTCTTCCATGTTAACACTTTTGCTTTTCTTTGCATTGTCTTTCATTGCTGTCGCACTTTTTCTTTTCCATTGCATTCCCGCCCAGGCGGTCAAGCAGCAGGCACAGCGTAAGAATAGTCCCAGTGGACTCAGGCATGGGTGTAGAGGACTGGGAGGGCAAGTACAAAGTGCCTGACTCAGGAGTCCTGGACGACTACTTGGACCAGGAGCAGAAGATGTGGGAGGATGAGGACAAGAATATCATCTACCACCTCACAGACACGCCAACACCGCATGAGACTAGAGGAAGCAGGTTCTACCAGGCAGTGGAGTGCAATGCCCTCTCACCCGAAGACAGTGAGGCACACCGGCGGCCACCAGGTTTTGGCACTGGGGATGTCCGCTTGGTTTACCGGGAAGCCGGCAGCTTTGAAGATGAGTCGTCTCCTCCTGAGATCGACATCATCCCATCCATCAAAAGCCTCCAACAGCATGTGGACCGAGAAGGTCTGCTCTTCAAGACCAGGTTGTGGGCCAAGACTGCGTTGGAGGACAGCTATGCGGCATTCCGCGAAGAGGAGGAAGCTCGAGAAGTGGCCAGGATCAGGAGCGAATTTGGATCTGTGGGTTCTGATGAAATGCAGTACTCCTTCGGATCGGATGAGGAACTTGAGGACCTGATGTTTAATGAGGCGGATGTCACCTATGAGTATGAGTCATACCAATATCCTAGCAGGTATGCGCCCCACCTTGAAGGGTTTGGAACAGGACCAGACCACAGCTTGTTGCCCGAGGATGAGTCATGTGAGGACTACATTGACCCGATGGATGAACTCAAGTGCTTGGTTGACTCTGTTGCGCAGTACTTGGCCGTGAAGGAGGAGGAGCTCAACAGCTATGAGTCGCAGCAGAAACCAGTCCGGCGAAAACTGCCGTCGCTGCCAGTTGTGCCGCCCGAGGACAATAAAGGCAAAGACGTCATAACCGAGGATGTCATAACCGAGGACGTCAAAGCAGAGGACAAAGCGGGTGTTAAAAATGTCATGACGTCATTGTTCAGTACAATTACAGGATCCAAAACCACCACCGAAGCTGAGGCTTCAGAGCTTCCCAAAGCTCCCGCTGCTGACTCTGGCATCTTCAAATTGTTATCCATTATCCCAAAAAGTAGCCCTGAAGCCACGGAAGCCTCTGGGGTGATGCTTGCAGACCCACCGTCCTCCAAGGTGTTCCCCCAGGCTGAGTCTGGCATCTCCAAGCTGCTTTCTTTCCTCCCTAAAAGTGGTGGCATGTCCCCCCCTGTGGCTATCGTTCCCCCCGCCTCTCAGGAGCCCCCCACTGAGAAGAAGTTTTCCCTGCAGTCTCTTATGCCTTTCCAATCATCAGAATCCAATCAGCACACTGAAGCTACACGGACATCTACAAATACAGAGGCACAAGGTGCTAACCAGACCACTTCTGGTTTAGAATCTGTGCTTGGGAGGCTTAGTCCTATGAGGCTGTTTTCCAGCGCACCACCATCAAGAGAACCATCCCCATCAAGAGAATCTTCCCCTCAAGCATCAGAACAACAAAGTACACCAGCCAACAGCAATGACCCTGTTACCCCAGCCCCAAGTCCTAACAACAGTTCACAAGCACAACCGAGACCAAATTCTGAGAGCGGATCTGTTGAGCTCTTTCCGGACACAGGAAGTGGATCAGTAGAGCTTCTCCCAGAGACAGAATCATCTGGTGAACTTGCAGATATTCAACAAACAACTCCCATGTTACCAGAACCAAAATCTGAACCCGCCCCTGAAGATACAGGCTTGTTCAGTCCTTTTAGGAAATCTCTCTCCAGTTTGATAGCCACTAATCCTCCTGAAAGCTCCACAACAAGCCCCAAACCAGCAGAGGAATCATTTTTAAGCGGCAAACTCAAGATCCCGTTCTTCTCCTCTGAAGATCCTCCCATTGCAAGCCAAGCAAAATCAGAAGGAGGTGTTCTTTCTGGGTTTCTTAAGTTTGCCACCGGCGAGGATACCAGTGTGCAGCCAAGGACTCCATCTCCTAGTCCCGCGAGAACACCCTCGCCAATCCGTGCAGCACTACTTGAAAGCACCCCAAAAGGAAACACTGAAACAGGCTGGTTTTCAAACCTGTTCAAAGTGACTCAAAATGAAACTGCGAAGGAACCCGCGAAGGCTCCAGTGACTCCCAGTGTGACACTCACCAAACCTAGTGGCCTAACAGAACCACACACTGAGAAAACAGAGGATTCTGCCGACGGTATAGAAACATTGTTGGTCAACAATCCCCAGAATCAGACTTATGTCCAAAGTAAGGATCATTTGGAATCACAACCAGCAACTCCACAGCCTCAGGGGTTTTTGTCCGGGTTGTTGAAACTTGGCCCTATGGAGGAGTCCAAACAAACCCAAGGAGTGGACAGTCAGCCTCAACAGGGAGGACTGTTTTCAGGGATATTTTCCTCACCATCTCCACCTTCACCTCAAACACAGAATCCTACGGCTCAACCATCGGCAGGACTCTTATCTGGATTCTTAAAATTTGCCTCTGACAACATTTCGACTCCTACAAATCAGCCACCGGCAACAGGGCCACAAAGCCAATCTGGCCAAGTACCTGGCCAAAGACAAGCTGAAGGTGTGCAACCCCCAATTAATGGACTGTTGTCTGGGCTCTTTAAAAAAGACACAGACTCTGTTATTCGGCCTACTCAGGAGGTGAAAACAGATGTGGTTAATGAAATGACTAAAATGAAGAAAAATGAAGAACGCTTACCTCAAGGGACACCTCAGTCATTGCAAAGTTCTACCCCTGACAACCTGAACCAGCAAATAGAAGTTGCCTCAGATCATCAACAAAAACTACCACCAAATATCATTGCAGCAACACCACATTCACTAAAAGGACCCTCAGCAACCCAAGCTGCAGAGTCAGCAAATCAACAGTCAGGCAGTTTGTTGTCTGGGCTTTTTAACAAGATTGTAGAACCTACCACTGCATCATCTCAGCCACAGTCAGCAAACCCTCAACAAGGAGGCTTCCTCTCTGGCCTCTTTGGAATTGGGAGCCAAGACCCGGCCCCTGAAAATTCACAAGAAAGTGGCACACTGGGACGGCAACCATCTCAACAACCGGGCATCAGACCGAACTTACACAGGCAAAACCAAATCCCCCCACAGCAGCATCCAAGCAGTCCTGCAGGGATGCTCACTGGATTTTTAAGCAAAATTGCAGATGCGGGGACTCCGCCGACTGCCGCTCCTTCGGGTAGTCAACAAGCTCAGCAAAAAACACAAACGACTTGTCCTAAGACAGCCCAGCAACCTTCTAATCAACAAGGTTTCTTGTCTGGACTCTTTTCATCAAGTCCTCCTTCTCAAAACCAGCAGCAGCAGCAACCACCTTTGAGCCCTTCCAACAGACAGCCACTGCGAAGGCAAAGCCAGATACTCCAACAACCTGCTGCCCCTGTGGCCGAACCGCAACAAGGCGGATTGTTATCAGGGCTGTTCAGTAAATTAACCACCGAAAACACACCACAACAACCGACCACGCAGGGGGGGCTTCAACAGGGCGGTAAATCAAACACTGCTGGATCGCAACAAAATGTAGGGCCACCTGCTCATCAGGGAGGATTCCTGTCTGGGTTGTTAAGTCAAACACAGCAGCAACCGCTGGGAAAAAGTTCTCAACCTGCCGCGCCTGAACAACCCAATCAGGGTGGAGGCTTGCTCTCAGGCTTTCTGAAGCTTGCATCTGGTGAGAGCGCTCCTCAGGAACATCAGGCACCCAAAACTGAGGGCGGTCAAAGTCCAGCACCAAATGAATCGGGTGGGATATTTTCTGGCCTGCTCAACAAAATTTCTGTCAATGTGGAGCAAACATCGTCTACAGCTGACCAGGCAAACTGTAAAACAATGCAGCAGCAGAAGCCACTGCGCACAGGACAAGGACGTCCGCAGATTCAGAGAACAAAACCAGTAGAAATGCATTCTGCACCTGATGGGGTGAGCGAGAAGGATTCAAAAGATCAAAAGGGCTTCCTTTCAGGGCTGTTCAGGGCCACAGAGGAGTCGTCCTCAAAAACCTCCAATCTCATAAAAGGCGAAACAAAACCATCCAGCACGAGTAGCACATCTCCTGGTCTGTTGTCGAGCATTTTTAAAACCGCCCCCGGTGACAAGAACATTTCTGCTCAGGAAAAGGAACCAGAAAAAGTCCTTCTTAATCGTTTGTTACCCATGACTAAGGAGGATATGTCTTCAATTGCAGCAGCAGTCACATCTTCCTCTGTTACTGTTACAATGAGTCTCAACCCCTCAGAAGAACCTCCGTCGCAGGTTTTGAAAGTTCCCACACCCACGGTGTCCCCCACCCAGCGTTACCTCGAGGAAATTCAGCGTCTCTTGTACGGAACAGCAGGAGAGTACGGCTACAAGGACCTTTTGTACAATTTCACGGAGCATGGCATAATTCCGCCTGAGCTCTACGAGCACCAATGTCTCATTGAGGCGCTCCTGTGGCAGCAGCTCAACGACTATGCACTCGCCGAGGCTCTTGCTGCTCAAACTCATGAAGTCTATCAGGAATGCCAAGCACCTTCAACAGCTGTAAGCAGAGCATCCCAGTGGGAGGGTCATACGTGGCCGAGTCCGAAAGAAATGGATATCGGTCATTTTAACGTTCCGTCCCATCCGTGGAAGGATCCTGTCAGCCAACTTTTTGAGAGCAAAAATCGCTTCCTGGAACCGGATGAAGACCTAGTTTTGTTTGACATGAGCTGCAGGGACAAGATTCCGTGGACCAGCTGCGATCACTTGGATGAACTTGCCAGGAAACGCCAACCCTGGATTACACAGGGTGGGGGTCTAAATCTGTCTAGTGAAAAGTCAAGGACCAGACTAAACCGATGTCAGTCCCTCACAGAGTTCAACTATGTAGCAGAGAAGGCAGCAGATTTAAAAGATATGACTGGTGATGACTTTAGTTTGAAGTCAGCTACAGACTTCTTAAAACACCTTGCCACCAAAAAAGGTCCGGTCGATCTAACTCGTGCTGCTGTGGATTTAAGCAGATCAGCCCGGGCCTCATTGCTCAGCGATGACAAAATGCTTTTTGAGGACTCAGAATGGTACCAACAGTGGCTGTCTCTGTTGGATCAAGGGCTCTGGTGGCCAGCAGAAGCTGGGGACTGCGGATATTACGTGTACACCAACGGAGACTTCATTTATTCTCTTTTAACCGACAGAGCTGGTAGACACCTTTATGCTTGTGCTGCGCCGGAAGACCTACAGACACTCAGTAACATTACAGAAAACATTGCTAACATTCTGACCCAGAAAGAAAAGGAAAAAGTAACCTTGTGTGGATTTAAAATCCCGCTCTGCCCGGAAGAAAAAGCTCCTTGGTTTCCAGAGCAACTGCACACCAGATCAGGGCTCCCAGATGCTGCGGAGGATCTCACCTCAGCCCTATGTAAAGGCGAGAAAATCATGAACATGAACTTGGAAAGTTTCTCTCAGATGTTTCAAGAGTCCCTGTGTTCACAATTAGAAGCCCCCGTGGACTTCACGGTGTATAAACTGAAAAAGATCACGGTGGGAACAGCAGAAAACCTTCATAGCCACTGTGAGCCACCGTTGAAAGCCGCCGATCTGACAGTAAACTCTTCCAAAGCAGCTCACAGAGGACCATACTGGATGAGTCAAGGGGTGAAAGATGTGCCAACATCCTCAGACCCACCTTCTCCAAGGTCCTACATGCCAATATCTCCCAAGAAACATCCCCAAATCCCTGAAATTAGGATTGGACATGTGGATGATGCATCTGTGGGCCAATCTCAGCAAAAAACAAGATCTGTAGTTTTAAGAGGAAACATTTCCAAGTCACGTGATGCTGATGTGAATAAATCTTGTGCACTTCCATCCTCAACAACCACGTCACCTAGCAAGCTGTCCTCAAATATCACCAGGACCCTTCCCCAGACTTCATCAGCATCAAAGATACCCGAACCATTGCAAAGAAAACTCCCCTCTTCACCAAATGTTAATCCGATTCCTTCAGATCCTTCGTTACCAATAACTTCACTTGCCTCAACCACTATGCCTTCTTCTCAGAGACCTCGGCTAGCAAGGCAAGCATCTCAGGCAGACAAGCCCAGAGAATCACCACAAACCACCAAGACTGCAGTCTCTGGGATTGGCAATGCCAGCAAAATCCCTTCCACAGATCCTCCAGCTCCCATTCTGAATGATTCCCGCAAAGAACCGCCAAAGTTACACATCTTGAATCCCTGCGCAAATGACGAAGATAAACTTTACAACAGGAACCGTTACGTTGGCTCATCGACTGGCCCTCGGTCGGGCGACAAAGTTTTGGATTTTTCGACTGCAAGCAATATGAACAAGTCTTCAACTGAAAAAGATCTCCAAATGGAAGCTTTGAGGCAAGCATTGGAGGTTGTTGACTTTTCCAAACACAAGTTGAAACGATGTAAGGAATCAGAGGAAAATGTGGTCTTGACAGACAAGGTGGCTGTCAATCTTACCAAACAGAGGGAGGTGGAGGAAAAAGAGGTGGAGTGGCATTTTTCAGATATTGCATCTATTTCGGGACCGTCACAGACCACATGTGCACTTGCTGATCAACGTTGCACACCTGGAGGGCGATCCTCGAGTCCTCAGATGCATGTCCGAAGTCCTTCTGTGTCCAAAACGACTGCTAAACCTGCAGATGCATGTAATTATGTAGCATCTTCTACCAGGAAAGAGACAAATCAAGTAAATTGTTTCACCCAGGTGGCAAAACCTGACTCAATCCAGTCCAAACCATCTTCTCGGCAAATGAGTCCGGTTGCTATGCAAGTGCACATTGAAGAACAGCAACCAAATTACACTTTAAATGCTCATTTGCAATCACAGATATCCTTAATTACCAACTGGTCATCACAGCAGTCTTGTGTCAACAACAAAAGAGCAACCTCATCCCCTAACTTCCCATCTAGTGAAAACCAGCAGAATACAACACCGGCAAACTTGTTCAAAACCATACTAGATATGTCTGCAAAGACCACAGCCCAGCCAAAGTTGCAAAGTAAAGTGGGATGTTTCACCCAGGCTGGATCAATACCGTCTGCATCATCCACTCCTCAAATGAGCCCTGTTCCAAAGCAAGTCCACATTGGAGAACAGCAACAGAATTACGCTTTTAACGTTCAGAGGCAACCATGTGGAGCCTTAGTTACAGATTGTTTGGCACATCAGACTCACGTCGACGGGAGGATAGCATCGTTTACATCCACTTCATATCAGTCTCTTGAAAACCAATTCACTGTACCGGCAAACTCAGTCAAAGCCGTACAAGACATGTCTGCTAAGATGGCAAAACTCCCACAAAAAGGAGACAAAAGTGTATCGAAAGACCCAGAGCTGACCATTGAAGCACTTGCGCTTACAAAGAGAAAACCTGTCAGTCCGGAGAGAAAACACCCAAGCCCAAGCCATCAGGAGTCCCTTGATTTGTCATATAGAGAATTAACAGAGGTCTCAGAACACCCTCTCCCTGTTGATTCGCATGAAAACCATAAAAACCTGTCAGCTATGAGAGAGGATATTCAAAGAACCCATTACATGGTCCTGTCACATCCATGGCGTTCTTTCGACCAATCACCTGAGCAAGCCTCAGCACCTGCCAATTCCATCAAGGCTGCGCTTGACATGTCTTCGAAACCAACAGGCTTGAAAACCTTGTTGTCTGACACGAGAATGGATGACTTTCTGACCAAAGGAATTCCCTTAACCAAAGGAAAACCGACCAACCGCCAAATGGCACGAAATAATTCTGTTGGCGTTGCGCTTATCAAAGACCTTCCCTCTCAAGAATCCTTTGACTGGGTTCAGTGTCAAGAACGGCAGAATACAGTTTCCATCCCACCCCAGTTAAATTATTCAGATGCTGTATCACCAGCACTGCTCCTAGCATCCACTTCAGTAATTCCCACCATGGGAGGTCTACTGGATATGTCACCCAAGCCACCCGAGAGCACACCAATAAAAGCCAGGGAGTCTTCATCCAGGCTTCATGAAGCTATTTCACTCATTAATAAGCCAAGTGCACGAGCAATGGCCAGGAAAGACTCTGTTGGCCTTCCACTCGTAGTCGAACCAGAATCTACTTATCATAAGATAGCTGAATCTCAGCAAAGCAGGGTCGCCTTGACTGGCCTCAACAAAACAGAGACCCACCACAGGCAAATATCTAACTGTCATACCAATGAGCTTTTGTCCTGCACGTACAAGCAAGCCCAGCAAGCAAACAAACCAGTGGACTTCTCTGCAAAAGACAGTGTAAACACAACACATATTTCCAGTATTTACACTGAACCAGACGATGGACTGCCTGTAAACTTCACGAATGTCAACAAAAGGAAAGAATCTTTGGAAAGAGAACAAACTAGTAGGCAAAACAAAAAGTTGTTGCAAGGTTTAGTTGATCTGACTGTTGATCCTCATATTAAGACTACAAATAGCCGAAGTCAGAGTGTGAATGATCTTTCCTCACCTGCTTTGTATCAAAGCTGCCTTTACCAGCAACAGGAGTACACAACAGCGGACACCCCTCAACAAATCTTTAAATACTCACCCTTTGATCACACTACGCAGCCAGGTATGACTGACCTTTCAGGAACACAACTTCACTTTGTACCAAAATCCGGAATTCAAGCTACGCTAGACAGCTCATCTTCTAATAGCACATATCACCAGGCCAGGACAGAAAGTTTTGAAGCCAAGAAACTTGACCAAATGCATCCAATCATAGCACAAATCAGTCTTGAAGGCTCCAGAACACCTGTAGATACAGTTACTTCACTATCAATGGTGACAATGTTGCAAAGACAAGATCCGAGTGTTCCTGCGAAACCTAAAATTCTTAATAAGCAGCTGACTGTGGGTAGCTTGGAGGAAAGCCCCATGCAAAGTGTCACAGGAAGTCATCAAAAGCCATCCCTTCCCCAGAAACATGTTCCAGAAACTATCAAGACCTCTCAGACTTTGAATGGTCAATCCTCACCTGTGTCAGTTGTTATTGAAGTATCTGAAAAACAAAGACTAGATAATTCATTGAACACTGTGGATACTCTACCTATGGGTTCAATTACACCCCCCCAATTATCAAAACAGCCTGACTCGAGACAATATCCGTTCACTGTGCACCAAAGTCATGTACCAAATGTACTTTCAACGTCTACCAGTTCTACTCAGCATGCACCAGGATTTACAGCACTTCTCTCACAACCTGCAGGCTCAAAACAAGACTCTTTAAAGCAAACAAGTGAACAAAGTTTTAGACCTGATCTCCAAACAGGCGAACAGGGTATTAGACCAGAACTACAAAGACAAGAAATGATGCCTTCTCCCCAATCAGGATTCTCTTCTGTCAAGGGGTTAGTTTCATTATTTAGTGGTGTAGGTTCCCAGCTTCATGTTAGTGGAAAACCAGCAGAAGTAACACCCCAGCCCACTATAACAGGCTCTACACCTGTGGACCAAAAGTCTCAAGTTACAATGGAGATTGTTTGTGGTGGCCATGTTGCATCTTCTCCTGATGTGAGCCTGCAATCGGTAGTTAGTAGTTTATCATCCGAACCTGCAACACCGCAGAAAGACTTGCCTACTCTACCATCACTCATTTCTGAATCGCATCACAAAGTTGATATTTTTACATCCAATGGCTTGACCACTAAAGGATCCGTGACATCATCATCCAGTGTCACAGTTCAACTAGCCCAAAACAAATCAAGCTTACCAAGGTCAGAATCTTCATCAAACGAACCAGGCAACACCACATCTTCCAAAATCACCCTCAATAAAGACACTACATTGGAACCCTCACTCACATTGTCTGAAGATTCATCTGAGGCCATGCCAGAAGAACCCAATACAAAGTCATTTAATCTAAATACTGGAAGTGACCAATTACAGGATAAAATGATCTTACCCAAATCAATCTACATTGGCATTAATGCTGCAGACATGTCGCCTGTTGATAAACTGATGGATCCAAGTGAGCCACGACAGTATGTCAGACTACCCCATATATTTGTCTCGGCTGCAAGTTCACCAGAAGACGAGTTGACTGAAGACGAATCCAAAACAGTCATCGCTAATGAAGGTACCATTGCAATTGCTGTAACCCCCTCAAGGTGTCGGAAGGATTCTGTTGATGAAGATATGTCTTTGGATGATGGAGGTACAGTTGTCATTAGCACAGAGAGCACACCCTGCTTATCCGAGAGGTTACCGCAGACTACAATAAATGATATGAACGTAGATGACCAGAGCCAAGGAAAGAAACATTCACCCACGGAAACTTTCATTTCAGAAGCTGCTCTCAGAACGGAGAGCCATACCGTTTGTACACCACCTGTTGAGAAACCAGTTGCACAACTGGAAGAAGACAAGTCACCTAGTGACCTGACAGCATCAGCCCATGAATCAGAAAAAAATGCAGAATCTCCAAGTGAGAACAAAAGAACAACTTCAGAAATTGTACCGCCTGACAATAAATCTCTCATTAAATTGACAGAGCCACCGTCTGATATGCAACCCTCTAAAGAAGACCAACAACTTGATGACAAAATGGAGAAGGATGCCTCTTTTCCTGCTTCTCAAGTCAGTTTTGTCAAAGAAGCTTCCAAGGAAGATAGTCCAGCAGCCAAGATTGATCAACTTCCCAATGACCAACAAGGAAAGAGTTTATTTTCCATGTTTGGCAGCGCTACTGCAAGCCCAGAGCAGACTGCTTCCCAGTCTGGACTGTCAATACTTGGAGATATTCCCCCTGTTTCTGCTACCAAAGATACAGCTGCTACTGGTTTACTCTCAATGTTTGGTGGATCAAGTACCCCACCGTCCCCAGAAACCAAAGGACCATTACCCCAGTCAACCCTGCAAGAGCCACAAGGAAAAGGTTTACTCTTAATGTTTGGTGGGTCAAATGTCCCATCTTCTCCTGAAACCAAAGGACCGTCACCATGTTCAACCTCACAAGAACCACAAGGAAAAGGTTCGTCCTCATTGTTCGGTGGGTCAAATGCCCCAGCATCCCTTGAAACTAAAGGACCATTACCTCAGTCAACCCCACTTGAGCCACAAGGAAAAGAACTACTCTCAAAGTTCGGTGGGTCAAACGTCCCAGCGTCCCCTGGAACCAAGGGACTGTCGCCTTCTTCATCTCCACAAGAAGCACGAGGAAAAGGTTTACTGTCAATGTTTGGTGGGTCAAGCACCCCAGCATCCCCTGGAACCAAAGGACCATCGTCTTTTTCAACCCCACAAGAATCACAAGGAAAAAGTTTACTTTCCATGTTTAGTAGTTCAAACGTCCCAGCGTCCCCTGGAACCAAAGTACCATCTCCTTCTTCAACCGTACAAGAATCACAAGGAAAAGCTTTGTTCTCAATGTTTGGTGGCTCCAGTAGTAATCCACCGGCCGGACCAAGAGGCCCAAATGCTGGAAATGTGCCGCCATCAGGTCCTCCACCTAAAGAACCTCCAGGAAAAACCTTGTTTTCCATGTTTGGTGGCTCTACACCCCAGCAGGGGCCAAGTCCAAGAGGTCCCCCTCCAACTAGTGCTGGATCTGCTTTATTTGGCGGCCTTCTCCAAGGTTCTTTAAGTAAAGAAAGTCCAGGTACAGGCCTGTTCTCCAAGTTTGGAGGTCCCAGTGCCCCGGCACAGAGTGGACCAAGATTGCCTACAACAGGACAAACAGCACCAACAGGACTCAGAGCTTCAGAGCCCCCTGGAAAAGGACTCTTCTCGATGTTTGGTGGACAAAACCAGCAGAATCAGACAACTGAATCAGAGAGCAGCTTTAAAGTTTCTTCTGTATTTTCTCTCGGGGGCAGCTCTGACGGAAACAAAACTAAAACTGGGTTTGGGATGTTTGGAAAGTCTTTCACAGAGGAGTCCAAAAAAGAGCCACAATCAATTGTTCTTGGGAAGGAGGCTTGTAGTACAAGTGAAGATGTAAAATCCCCAGAAACAAAAGAGGCTATCCTGACAGAGCCTAGCCCAAGTGAAGACATAAAACTCCAAGAAACGAAAGAGTCTCTCGCAATGGAGCCTAGCCCAAATGAAGACGAACCCCCCCCAGAGACCACAGATAATGTAGATCCTAAACATTCCCCTTCACACCCGGATGACATTTTGACTGAAAAGGAATGTGAAGAAACCCAAGACTACACCAAACAAACTTTTGACAATACTGTTCCAGTTACAGAAGAAGACATAACTGATCAAATTCCCCCATGTGCTCAAGATGACTTTGATGTAGGGCCAAATGCACAAAAGTTGATTAGTCTACCAAAATGTGACACTATACACGATAAAGAAGTCATGGTTTCGGTTGAAAAATCAGACCAATCCAGTAGAGAAGGCAGCAAAGAAGTTGGTGAATCAGAGATAAGAACAGAAATCAAAAGCTCTTTAGTATCAGGCATGGAAGACGGTGCACTCAAATCTGAAACTATGACTTGCAATGATGAAGATCCCAGACCTGACATGATTGCGGTGAAGCATTTGCAACCTGGTATTGAAGACGTACCAATTTCTGAGCTAAAAAAACAACCTGATCCGGAAGGAACCCCAAATATTCTCATTGAAGATGAAGAACCCCACATTGAGCAATCAAATCTGAAAGAACAAACAGTAGATGCAGAAAAACCAACCAGTGAATCATCTGACATTCCTGGTGATGAGGGTGTTTCAGTGGTGGAGAT